>NC_057813.1:71294014-71653137 GCF_018294505.1 Triticum aestivum
AAAGAAAATAAAATTACCATATGAATCTATCATGAGAGCCACTTATGGATTGCCTACCAAAGATGGCAATACCTAGATCTATCCTTGCTTTTATGCCTAGCTAGGGGCGTTAAACGATAGCGCTTGTTGGGAGGCAACCCAATTTTATTTTGTGTTTTTTTTTTTGGTTCTGTTTAGGAATAAATAATCCATCTAGCCTCTATTTAGATGTGGTTTTATCTTTTAGTTAGTGTTTGTGCCAAGTAGAACCTATAGGATAAGCTATGATGATAGTTGATTTGATTCTGCTGAAAAACAGAAACTTTGCGCTCACAAGAAAAAATTCAATAAATCACAGGAACGTGATTTTGCATTGATTCTTTTTGATGCTGATCAATAAACAAATTTTCCAGTATGTCCTATTTTGGTTGGAATTTTAGAGTTCCAGAAGTTTGCGTTAGTTACAGATTACTACAGACTGTTCGTTTTTTGACAGATTCTGTTTTTCGTGTGTTGTTTGCTTATTTCAATGCATCTATGGCTAATAAATTAGTTTATAAACCATAAGGAAGTTGGAATACAGTAGGTTTAACACCAATATAAATAAAGAATAAGTTCATTACAGTACCTTGAAGTAGTCTTTTGTTTTCTTTCACTAACGGAGCTCACGAGATTTCTATTGAGTTTTGTGTTGTGAAGTTTTCAAGTTTTGGGTGAATTCTTTTGATGGATTATGGAAGAAAGAGTGGCAAGAGCCTAAGCTTGGGGATGCCCATGGCACCCCCAAGATAATCCAAGGATACCTAAAAGTCAAAGCTTGGGGATGCCCCGGAAGGCATCCCCTCTTTCGTCCACTTCCATCGGTAATTTACTTGGAGCTATATTTTTATTCACCAACATGATATGTGTTTTGCTTGGAGCGTCTTGTATTATTTGAGTCTTTGCTTGTTAGTTTACCACAATCGTCCTTGATGTACACACCTTTTTGAGAGAGCCATATATGAATTGGAATTTGATAGAATACTCTATGTGCTTCACTTATATCTTTTGAGCTTGATAATTTGCTCATAGTGCTTCACTTATATCTTTTTGAGCGTGATAATTTTTGCTCTAGTGCTTCACTTAGATCTTTTAGAGCACGGTGGTGGATTTGTTTTAAAGAAACTTGATCTCTCATGCTTCACTTAGATTATTTTGAGAGTCATTAATAGCATGGTAATTTGCTTAATGTTAATATCCTTGGTTTTCAAGATATGTGAAACTTTCTTTTGAGTGCGTTGAATACTAAGATAAGTTTGATGCTTGATAATTGTTTTGAGATATGGAGGTAACAATATCAAAGTCATGCTAGTTGAGTAGTTGTGAATTTGAGAAATACTTGTGTTGAAGTTGGTAAATCCCGTAGCATGCATGTATGGTTAAAGTTGTGTAACAAATTTGAAACATGAAGTGTACCTGGCTTGTGCATCCTTATGAGTGGCGGTCGGGGACGAGCGATGGTCTTTTCCTACCAATCTATCCCCCTAGGAGCATGCGCGTAGTACTTGATTTTTGATGACTTCTAAATTTTTGCAATAAGTATATGAGTTATTTTGACTAATATTGAGTCCATGGATTATACGCACTTTTACCTTTCCGCCATTGCTAGACTCTTCGGTACCGTGCATTGCCCTTTCTCAAATTGAGAGTTGGCGCAAACTTCGCCGGTGCATCCAAACTCCGTGATACGATACACTCTATCACACATAAACCTCCCTATATCTTCCTCAAAACAGCCACCATACCTACCTATTATGGCATTTCCATAGCCATTCCGAGATATATTGCCATGCAACTTTCCACCATTCCGTTCATCATTATTATGACATACATTACTTTTGTCATATTGCCATTGCGTGATCATGTAGTTGACATCGTATTTGTGGCAAAGCCACCATGCATTATTTTTCATACATGTCACTCTTGATTCATTGCACCATCCCGGTACACCGCCGGAGGCATTCATATAGAGTCATACCTTGTTCTAGTTTCGAGTTGTAATCATCATGTTGTAATCAATAGAAGTGTGATGATCATCATTATTAGAGCATTGCCCAAATAAAAAAGGGAATTTATCAGTTTTGCCACCGATTGTATAACACTACTCAGTTTTGCCACTAAAATTTTTGACTACTCAAAAATGCCATTGTTCTATTGGACACAACCTCAAAAAGACCATTTTTCACCGTAGTCGTTAGGTCAATGGACGTTGACCAAAGGTAGATGACGAAAATACCCTTATCCCATTCGTTAACTCCCCTTTCTCTCTCTTTTGACTTGTGGGACCATCTGTCAGGGGCGCATGAAAAGAGAAAATGAAAATGGGCAGTTTGGGGCTTCGAACCCAAAACCACGGCCTGCACGGTGCGAGAGCGAACCAGCTGAGCTACAGAACAATTCTAATGTGAAAGGAGATACCATCCCTTATATCGTGCAGATGGAGAGGCAACCGTGAAGCTAGCGTAGGACCAATGCATGCGCAGGGTTTTGAACGTGCCGCTGCATCTACGTACTACATGCGGCGTCAGAAACTACAGCTGGCTGGCTGAAGCACTCTCGTAACCGAAAGGGGCCTGCAGACTGCAATGCAGGTGATATATAGTAATGTACAGTGCATGATTCGGAAATAAACATGACATGCCTGACAGCAGGTGCTCATGGCCACCACGCAGCTGTTTTTTTCTAAGAGCTGATGTAACAGAGTCGCCATCTGCATGGGCCATGGATGGATCATGCTGTTCAGGCCTAACCTAGGCATGCACGAGACGGATAGCACAAAGAACGTGAGGTATCTCCTTTAACATTAGAAATTTTCTATAGCTCAGCTCGTTAGCTCGCGCGACGTGCATGCCATGGTCTTGGGTTCGAAGCCCCGAACTGCCAATTTTCATTTTCTCTTTTCTGCGCCCCTGACAGATGGGCCCACAAGTCAAAAGAGCGAGAAAGGGGAGTTGATAAATGGGATAAGGGTATTTTCGTCATCTACCTTTGGTCAACGTCCATTGACCTGACGACTACGGTGAAAATGGTCTTTTTGAGGTTGTGTCCAACATAACAATGGCATTTTTGAGTAGTCAAAATTTTTAGTGGCAAAATTGAGTAGTGTTATACAACCGGTGGCAAAACTGATAAAACCCAATAAAAAAGGAGAAATGCCAGACAAAGAAAGGCCCAAAAAAGAAAAGAAAAGGGCAATGCTACTATCTCTTTTTCCACACTTGTGCTTCAAAGTAGCACCATGTTCTTCATGTAGTGAGTCTCATATTCTGTGCTTCAAAGTAGCACCTCATTCTTCATGTAGTGAGTCTCATATATTGTGCTTCAAAGCAGCACCATGTTTTTCATATAGTGAGTCTCATAAGTTGTATTTTTCATACTAGTGGGAATTTTTCATTATAGAACTTGGCTTGTATATTCCTACGATGGGCTTCCTCAAATGCCCTAGGTCTTCATGAGCAAGCAAGTTGGATGCACACCCACTAGTTTTCTTTTGTTGAGCATTCATAGCTCTAGTGCATCCGTTGCATGGCAATCCGTACTCCTCATGTTGACATCAATTGATGGGCATCTCCATAGCCCGTTGATTATCCTCGTCAATGTGAGACTTTCTCCTTTTTTGCCTTCTCCACACAATCCCCATCATCATATTCTATTCCACCCATAGTGCTATATCCATGGCTCACGATAATGTATTGCGTGAAGGTTGAAAAAGTTTGAGATTATTTAAGTATGAAATAATTGCTTGGCTTGTCATCGGGGGTATAGAAGTTGGGAACATCTTTGTGTGACAAAAATGAAGCATAGCCTAACTATATGATTTTGTAGGGATGAACTTTCTTTGGCCATGTTATTTTGAGATGACATAATTATTTTGATTAGTGTACTTGAAGTATGATTATTTTTATGTCAATATGAACATTTGTCTTGAATCTTTCGGATCTGAATATTCATGTCACAATTAAGAAGATTTACATTGAAATTATGCCAAAGTATCACTCCGCATCAAAAATTCTCTTTTTATCATTTACCTACTTGTCGTGGATTTGTCACGGCAGGTGTCCTAGCGAAAGGACTTAGTCGTGGAGCCATCGCTACGAGTTTACTTGAAGGGGTTAAAGCGGACACAAAGACACGAGGGTTTTATACTAGTTCGGCCCCTTCGATGAAGGTAACAGCCTACGTCTAGTTGTGGTGGAATTGATATGATCTCGATGGCTAGGGAGCAAACAAGCTTCGCCTAGGCTCGAGTTGTTGTTGTCCCTCTGAACCGCCACCGGGTCGCCCCCTTATATACACGAGTGGCGCTCGTCAGTTCATAGAGTCCTAACCGGATCATACTCGTACTCCGGTTGCTATCTTTCTATTCCTTACTTACAATACAAACCATACATGCGGCCGGTTTACGGCTATATGCTCTAACCGTCTACAGGCCTTGGGCCTTCATCTGTTTACACCACTAATGAAGTTAACCCGGCACAAGTGAGTCAGTTTATACCTAGTGGTAATATCCCCAACATTAGGCCCCAGATTGATTTGAACTGGTTCATGTCAATCCTTCACACCATCTTGTGTCTTGGATATCTTCTGTTAGTCGGCAAATCTCCATGTCATCACTATTTTTAGTTGCTGTAAACCGGCATGACGTCATCAGTTTTGGTTACCGTAAACTGGCATGACGTCATCTTGAAATTCATAACGCCCTCTTAATGACAGCTCCTGGATTCGCGCGTTTGACCTAGCTCGGCTGCCTTATAAATAAGACCGAAGGGTCATTTCCTTTCTCTTCCCCTTCGTCCCTTCTTCTTCTTCTTCCTCACGTCGCCGACCTTGCAACTCCGCCACCATCGTCGACCTCTGCCTCGTCTCGGGCCGCTGCATCAACCTGAACGTACCAGAGTGTTGCGGCGTCTTTCCGCATCTTCTCCGTTCCCGGCAAGTCCTCTCTTCTTCTTAACCTAGATCTGTTCTTAGGGTTCCATGTTCTTGCTATATTCATTGCGCGTTCATGGCTGTTCTCTGTCCCTGAATGCATCTGTGAACTGTTGCTGTACTTAATAGCGATCCCTTTAGTATCCGCTTGCTATTTCTCATCAAAGCTCATAAATCTCCTGCACATATCTACTCGGTGGTTCACTTCTGCTTCCGCCTTAGTCTTCGAAATATTTCCTGTTTTTATGAGCTTGCTGTAGATCCGCGGCTGTAACATAATTTTGTGAAACTTGTTTCTGCATAACCAGTTATCCATAGTTTCAATTGCTTCTGATGCTTAGGCCAGGCGGTTTAACTTCACCATAGAGAAAAAAGTTGCTAGACAGGTATATATGTCATTAGTCCCCTAGTTGAACCGCCAGAATCCATCTGATGCTGCGTTGTAGAAGACCGGTTTATGGGTACTGCCTCCGGTTTACCATAATTAGATCAACACCGTTTCATCCGGCATATTCTTGAACCGGATCACTTATTTCTTGTAGATCTCGTCATGGCCAAACAAGTGTACGAGTGCAACTGGGTTCCCTCCCGTGTCACAGAATCATAGCTGAACGATCTAGTCCTGATTGGCGCTTTGGATAGCAAAAACACGATTCATTGGAGGGTTCCTGGAGATGAATGTCCTCCTACGCCCCAGGAAGGAGAGGTCGTGGTCTTCACAGATCATATGGCCCGGGGCTTCAAACCGCCCGGCTCCAAATTTTATCGGGATGTGTTAGCCAACTTTCAACTCCGTCCACAGGATATCGGCCCCAACTCCGTCACCAATCTTTGTCATTTTCAAGTACTTTCTGAGGCATATCTTGAAGAGGAGCCTTCAGTCGAGTTGTTTAGGGATCTCTTTCATCTGAACTGTCGTACTGAATTCACTGACGGCCCTAATACCAAACTGGGCGGTATGGCCATTCAGAAGAGGAAAGAAATCACCTACCCTCACGTCAAACTCCATACGCACCCCAAAGAATGGAACGTAACTTGGTTTTATTGCAAGGATACATCTCCTGCCAATGAAAATCCCTTGCCTGGCTTCCGTCCGGAACGGCTCAGCAACACTCACCCTTTTCCACAGAGGCTAAGCGCCAAGGAGAGAATTAAATATGCTCCTCAACTGTCCAAGCTCCGGGCCTTCATGGCCAATGGTTTAACAAGAATAGACCTTGCACGCTGCTAGATATCATGGAGCATTTTGCCTCTAAGCCGGCGCCCAAATTTGATGTGTGAGTATACTGATTGTGTCGATGACCCACTCCGACACACCAAAATCCAACTTCCTGAGGACGAAGTCACAGAATCTGTGAAAAAGATGTTGAATGAACCGGAGCACCTCTGTGCTCAAACCGGTCTGCTTCCTTACTGCACCACCAACAAACCCCCAGCGGTAATATTTTAATTGCTTTATTGTTGAACCGGTTTACTATTTTATACGTTCAATGTTTAATTGCTGCTGATCCAGGGTGATAATCCGTTTTGGAGTAAGAAACTTCCTCAAGATAAAACGGAGAAGGCAGGACGGCCAACCCGGCCCAAGACCAAGGTTATCAAGAAACCAGCTCATAAGAGAAAAACCACCGCTTCATCTGACCCAGCCATTGATGATGATGTGGGTAATCCGGATCTTGAGGTAGAACTTGATTCACTTGGCTTGCTTTTTACACGCCTTATTGATGATAATGCTTGCCAGGAGGACGCTGTAGCCAGCAATGCGGGTTTCGTTGAGGTAACCATTCTCTCTTCTGATTCAGAAATCCTGCCCTTGCCAAAATTTCGCCGGGCAAACCGGAAAATTAAATTTTCTCATCCTCTTGCTTATCTGGATTCCCAATTTCTTATGAAGACCCAGCAACACGAAGCTCGCCGCACAACCCGGCACAGTGGCCAGGTAGTTACCTCTGCCGGTTTACCAAACAGTCCGGTTCGAAAACGCCGCTCCGAGGTCTCCGACCTTTTTATTGATTTAAATCGTAAAGCGGGTTTCTTCCGTCAACCTCTTAATCCATCCGACTCCGATTATCAGGTCACTTCTCATTCATCATCTGGTGAATCGTCGGCCACCCAGCTACCACCTTTGAAAACAGTTGCTGGGTAAGTTAAACTGAACATATGCTTCCAGTATACTGCACAACGGTTTACACTTTTCCTTAATTTTTATTTTTCTTTCAGGGCAAAACCGAAGCCAAGCAAGAAGGCCCGCCTGGATAGAGAGGCTGAAGAAAATGTGGCCCCAGAACATGACCAAGCGCCGGATCATGAAATGTTTACTTCTGAAGATATCCCCAATGATCCTCCTCTGCAAGACAACGTTATCCCTGAAGAAGGTCTTATTAATACTTCAGCGTCTGCTGATCCGCCTGCCAGCTATGTCCAGATTGAAAAATCCCAAACTCCTGCTGACAAAACGGCCGCACCAAACCAAACCGGCGAGTCAAAAGATGATGATGTTGTGATTACCGGTGTAGGCCGTTCTGAACCCGGGAATCCTGCCACCCTTACCAGGCATACCATCAAAGAGGACTCTTCCCCTTTGAACAAAGGAAAATGGGATGTTGAATTAGAAACATACGCCGCTCTGAATGCTCAAGATCTTCACTCTGGCTATTTAAACCGGCTTTACACTAGCCGTGACTATGAAGCTGGTCTGGTCAAAATGATGAGGGATAAATTTGAGGTAAATTCCATCTTTCTTTTCTGCCATTGCATTCATCCTAGTAGCCCCCAAGGGCCGGTTTGTGACTTTGGTCAAACCGGGACTTAATCCTGAATATAGTTTGTGAAGTCCGTCGGCATAACCCTCGAAGGCCGGTTTAGCATAAGCAAACCGGGGCTAAAATAAAAAGCTGTCCTTAGAACATGACTTGATCAAATAGCCATTAGCCCCCAAGTGCCAAGTTAAATACTTGTATTGAGCTTGGGACTTTGTAATCGAACAATGTACAAAAAATTGAAGGTACATTAGCCCCCAAGTATCAGGCATATAAATTTGTTATGTGGTTGATACTTCAATTTCTTGGCTCGCCTGTGTAAAGCTTGAAAATGCCATCTGTATGCAGGCTGAGATTAAAATCAAGGAAGACCAGATTGCCGATTTGCAGGAGGCCCTGAAGACCCAGCAAGCTGAAACAGATAAGGCCAAGCAAGAATTAACCAGCGCTTTGAGCACTGCTGAACGGCTGAAAGAAAATTTCAAGAAAGAGCGGTCTGACTGGGCCACTGAGAAGGCCGGTTTAACCAAAAGAGCAGAAAATGCCGAAGCGGCCCTTAAACCGGTGGTAGATGAACTGACGGCCGTACAGCGGCAAATACACTTCATGACTGCTGCAATCTTTGGTAAGCTCCTTGTAACTTCTGTGATGAATTTTGAATCTGCTGTATCGTAAGTCCGGTTTGAGACCATTCCAATCTTGTTGTAGGCACACGTATTGGGCACTTAGGAAATGATGTGCGGAAGAAATTGAAAGCTGCCTACACCTTGGTAGAACAATTGTATACCGGAGCCCAACGGATCATCACCACAGCATCTCACAACAACCCGGCGCCCTCTTTAATCCAGGACACTCTTAGCAAGTTGTCAATGCTTCCAGCCCGGATTGAGGAGCTGAAAAAATCCGCTGCCCGAACCGGAGCCATCAACGCCTTAATCCGGGCAAAGGCATGGGTGCCTGACTTTGATCCTGTGGAAGCAGCTCAAGGCTATCCCAGTCTGAAAGAAGATGGCTCTGAGTTCAATGAAGAAGATTTAAGGGCCATAAACCGTGCAGTGCACCCTCTGGCTTGCCAGCTAGCTGAAGAGGCAGATTTGACACATTATCAAGCGCAATATAATAATCAAAACAAGCGAGTGCCTGCCCCAACTGTTGAAGCGGAGAATCTGATTCCTCCAATCCGTAAGCACACTTACGCCCCTGATATTGAACCGTCTTCCCTGATCCATGAAGAGGCTGTTTTCCAAGCTTTAATGGGAATCGACTGGACCACTGTTGATTTCCAGCCAATGGGTAGAGACGAGGAAGCTGAAGCGGCGGAGGATGAGGAGCAGGCTTGAACCGGAAGCCAATTTGAAGAGCTATTTGCAACATCCTTCCACAAAAACAATAATTTCGTCTAGGTACCATGCTGCCTTGTAATAGGATAATTAAAACTTCTGCCTGGAATATGCCTTCGTGCATAAGTACTGAGGCTTTTGCTTGAAAAACTTTAACTCTATTTCCTGCAATCAGAAAAATTTAAACATGTTTGGGTATAAGGCTGGCTTTATCCAAGCCTGAAGCGGTGGTTTTTATAAACCATTACCGTCAAAAAGGGAGAAAGTAGCCCCCGTACAAACCATACTGACTTAATACTAGCCCCCTGGTTACTCCATGATGTAAACAGGGAAAAGGTAAACCGGGCAGAATCCTCCGGATTAGAAGGGGGATCAAAAATCATTGGCTGACCCGGAAAAAATATACTTGTTGACACAAAGAAATCCAACAAGAACAAAAAACGATCAAACCATGAAAACAACATGGAAGCAAAAGTAAAAAACCATTTGCAAAAATATGCTATACTGAGCTGTTCAGATGGCATTACCATGGTCAGACAGGATCAAGGCCCCCAATAGGAGTGACAATGATTCAGGTCAGCCAGGTCCCCAAATGACTCGTGGCATATATGCCAGATCAAGAGGCGTAGCAATGGCTCGGGCCCGACCATGCTCCCAAATGATTTTGTGGCCTTAGGCCGACCAAGAGGCGTGACTGGTTCAGACTTGACCAAGTCCCCAAATGATCTGGTGGCTGTCGCCTATCAAAGGGTGTTCGTTGGTTCGGACACGACCAAGGCCCTCAGTGATATATAAAAACAAATATCAAGGGGTAAACCGGAGGCCGCTTTAAACAGAACCACTCCGTGTAACCTCGCATGATGAGACAGACAGAGACCCTGCTTCAGCTGAGGCTCCGGTTTAATATATCAAAGATAATATATACATTGTCATGATATGTACATAGATAGAGCCAATGACTCAAGTATAGTAAGGCCGAAGATGAGCTATATTCCACGGTCTGCCGGTCTCCTCCTCTGATGTACGTGAGTCTTGATGCTCTCGAATATCAATCAGATAATACGACCCGTTATGCAGATTCTTGCTGACTACGAAAGGTCCCTCCCAAGGTGGGGATAACTTGTGCATATCCGTTTGATATTGGATGAATCGAAGCACCAAATCTCCTTCTTGAAAAGTTCTGGTTCTAACCCGGCGACTGTGATAGCGACGAAGATCTTGTTGGTAAATCGCCGAACGGGCAGCCGCTATATCACGCTCCTCGTCCAATAAGTCCAAAGTATCTTGTCGTGCTGTCTCATTGTCTGCCTCAACATAAGCTGCCACCCGAGGCGAATCATGCCGGATGTCACTAGGGAGAACTGCCTCTGCTCCATAGACCATGAAAAATGGCGTGTATCCTGTGGACCGGTTTGGCGTAGTATTGATACTCCATAATACAGATGGTAGCTCTTCAACCCAACATCATGGTGTTCTTTGCAATGGGACCAAAAGCCGGGGTTTGATGCCTCACAAGATTTCCTGATTAGCTCGTTCTGCCTGTCCATTGGACTGGGGGTGTGCCACTGACGATACATCAAGTCGGATGTGTTCTCGTTCACAGAACTCCTTCATAACGGCCTTGGATAAATTGGTACCATTATCAGTAATGATACTGTGTGGAAAACCAAACCGGAAAATCACCTTCTTGATGAACTGTACCGCTGTTGCTGCATCACACTTGCTGACAGGCTCCGCTTCAACCCACTTGGTAAATTTATCAACTGCCACCAAAAGGTGAGTTTTCTTATCCTTGGACCTTTTAAAAGGTCCAACCATGTCTAGCCCCCAAGTTGCAAACGGCCATGTTATTGGGATCATCCTCAATTCCTGAGCCGGCACATGAGCACGCCTTGAAAATTTCTGACATCCATCACACTGTTTAACCAAGTCCTCCGTGTCAGCATGTGCTGTCAACCAGTAGAACCCGTGACGAAACGCCTTTGCAACCAGAGACTTTGAACCGGCATGGTGCCCACAATCCCCTTCATGGATTTCTCTTAAGATTTCACAGCCTTCCTCAGGAGAAACACAACGTTGAAACGCCCCTGATACACTGCAATGATGTAATTCACCATTGACAATCGTCATAGACTTGGATCGCCGGACTATCTGCCTGGCCAGAATCTCATCCTCCGGCAACTCCCCCCTTGTCATGTACGCAAGATAAGGGATTGTCCAATCCGGAATAACACGTAGGGCTGCCACCAATTGGGACTCCGGATCAGGAATAGCCAAATCCGCTTCACCTGGGAGCTTGACTGACGGATTGTGCAACACATCCAAAAAGACGTTAGGCGGAACCAGTTTACGCTGAGAGCCCAACCGGCTTAAAGCATTCGCCGCTTCATTCTTCCGACGGTCCACATGATCCACTTGATAACCCTTGAAACAACCTGCAATATTATCCACTTCCCGATGATATGCAGCCATGAGCGGGTCTTTAGAGTCCCAAGTGCCGGACACCTGTTGAGCCACTAGGTCCGAGTCACCAAAACACTTAACCCGGCTTAAATTCATCTCTTTAGCCATCCGCAGACCATGGAGCAAGGCTTCATACTCAGCTGCATTATTAGTACAAGGGAAAATTAAGCGGAGAACATAACAAAACTTATCACCTCGTGGGGAAGTTAATACGACTCCAGCCCCCGAGCCTTCCAATTGGCTGGATCCGTCAAAATGAATAGTCCAATATGTGTGATCCGGCTTCTCCTCTGGTGCCTGTAATTCCGTCCAATCATTGATGAAATCAACAAGTGCTTGAGACTTCACTGCCGTCCGAGGCACGTACTTCAGTCCGTGCGGCCACAGCTCTATAGCCCACTTGGCAATCCGTCCAGTCGCCTCCCGATTCTGTATAATATCACCCAAGGGAGCTGAACTGACCATTGTGATGGGGTGCCCTTGAAAATACTGCTTCAACTTCCGACTGGCCATAAAAACACCATAAACCAGCTTCTGCCAATGCGGATACCTTTGCTTGGATTCAATCAGCACCTCACTGATATAATAAACCGGCCGCTGAACCGGATATTCCTTGCCTGCCTCTTTGCGCTCCACCACAATAGCCACGCTAACTGCCCGAGCATTAGCCGCTACGTATAATAATAGTGGCTCCTTGTCGACCGGAGCTGCAAGAACAGGAGGATTGGCTAACTGCCGCTTCAGGTCCTCAAATGCCTCGTCAGCAGCTGGACTCCAGACGAAATTGTCTGTCTTCCTCAGCATTTGGTACAAATGGATAGCCTTCTCCCCGAGGCGGCTGATAAACCGGCTCAGCGCAGCGATTCGGCCTGCCAAACGCTGAACATCGTTGATACACACCGGTTTAGCTAGAGATGTAATAGCCGTAATCTTCTCCAGATTAGCCTCAATTCCTCTGTTAGACACCAAGAAACCCAGTAACTTGCCTGCTGGAACACCAAAAACACACTTGGCCGGATTAAGCATCATCCTGTAAGCTCGCAAGTTGTCAAAGGTCTCCTTCAAATCATCCACCAGTGTCTCCTTCTGCCTTGATTTTACTACAATATCATCCACATATGCGTGCACATTGCGGTCGATCTGCTCATGCAGGCAATTCTGTACACACCGTTGATAGGTGGCTTGGGCACTCTTGAGCCCGAAGGGCATAGATACATAGCAGAAGGCTCCAAAGGGAGTGATGAATGCTGTTTCTCCTGGTCCTTAACCGCCATCTTGATCTGATGATATCCAGAGTATGCATCCAAAGAACTCAAACGCTCACAACCCGCCGTGGCATCAATGATCTGATCAATACGGGGGAGGGCAAAAGGGTCTGCCGGACAGGCTTTGTTAAGATCTGTGTAATCCACACACATACGCCAAGTGTCGTTTTTCTTAAGAACCAGCACCGGATTAGCAAGCCACTCTGGATGGAACACCTCAATAATAAACCCAGCTGCTAAAAGCCTGGCCACTTCCTCTCCAATGGCCTTGCGTCTTTCCTCGTTAAACCGGCGGAGGAACTGTTTCACCAGTTTATACTTAGGATCCACATTAAGAGTGTGCTCAGCGTGTTCCCTCGGTACACCTGGCATGTCAGACGGCTTCCATGCAAAAATGTCCCGATTCTCACGGATGAACTCGATGAGCGCGCTTTCCTATTTGGGATCTAGGTTGGCACTGATAGTGAACTGCTTGGACGAATCGCCGGGCACGAAGTCAACAAGCTTGGTCTCAGCTGCCGATTTGAACTTCAGATCTGAATCATGCTCTGTAGTTGGCTTCTTTAAAGGGGTCATATCTACCGGATCAACATTGTCCTTATAATACTTTAACTCCTCTGTGGCACAGACTGACTCTGCATAAGCCGCATCACCTTCCTCACATTCCAAAGCGACCCTACGGCTCCCATGAACCGTTATGGTCCCCTTGTAACCCGGCATCTTGAGCTGCAAGTAGATATAACAAGGCCGCGCCATGAACTTGGCGTAAGCCGGCCGGCCAAACAAGGCGTGATACGGGCTCCGGATCTTCACCACCTCAAATGTTAGTTTTTCCGACCGGGAGTCGTGCTCGTCCCCAAAGGCCACATCTAGGGCTATCTTACCAACAGGATGTGCAGATTTGCCTGGCACAACACCATGGAATACCGTATTCGACGGTCTGAGATCCTTGTCTGTTAGTCCCATGCGCCGGAATGTCTCATAGTATAGTATATTAATACTGCTTCCTCCATCCATGAGTACCTTGGTGAATTTATAACCCCCCACCTGAGGGTCTACCACTAATGCTAGCTGGCCCGGGTTATCAACCCGGGGCGGGTGATCCTCTCTGCTCCACACGATAGGTTGCTCTGACCAGCGCAAGTAACGTGGTAAGGCCGGTTCAACAGAATTCACCGCTCGCTTGTGGAGTTTTCGGTCGCGCTTATCCAAACTAGTTGTGAAAACATGATATTGCCCATTGTTCAACTGTTTTGGCTGGCTCTGATAACCCGACTGCTGTTGCTGCTGCTGGCTGTTCTGATTATTCTGGTGATTGTGACCGCCCTGATTGCGACCTGAACCGGAAGCTCCATCGTGATCCGGCCCGTGGAAACCGGATCCTGAACCGCCACCTGATCCGTGATCATACCGGAAAGCATTAGAGTTTTTGAACTCCTGCATGATATAACAATCTTTCCAAAGATGGTTAGCCGGCGCCTCCTTCGTCCCGTGCTTCGGGCAAGGCTGATTCAACAAATAGTTCAAACGGTCTGCGTTAGGATTGGGAGCCCCGTTACGATTTGCCGCTTTACCTCTGCGCCGCTGCCCCCCGTCCTGTGCGTTAGTGTTGGCCACAAAGTCCACGCTGCCGTCCGCTTTGCGCTTGCCTCCGTTTCCATGACCCGCTAGTTTGTTCTGCTGCTGTTTGGAGTTGCTATTCTTCTTTCCCTTCCCTGCTTCATCATCATTAAGCTCGGGATCCTTGGTACTGTCCGAATCGACATACTTCACTAAAGCAGCCATGAGGGTTCCCATGTCATTACAGAACCGCTTCATGCGTCCCAATTTCAATTTTAGAGGCTCAAACCGGCAGTTGCCTTCCAGAGTTAAGACCGCAGAGTCAGCATTAATCCTATCAGATGAGTGCAAAATTTCCGAAACGCGGCGCACCCAATGGGTCGTTGATTCTCCTTCTTCCTGGACACAAGCCGCCAGGTCTACTATGGACTTGGGCTGCTTACATGTATCCTTGAAATTCTGTATAAACCGGGCCCGCAACTGGGCCCATGAGCTGATAGAATTGGGCGGTAGGCTCTTTAACCAAGTACGAGCCGTGCCCTCAAGCATCATGGTGAAATATTTTGCACATGCGGCCTCATCCACGTCCAGCATTTCCATGGCCATCTCATAACTCTCTATCCACGCTTCAGGGGGTAAATCAGCGGTATAATTCGGCACCTTGCGTGGACCCTTGAAATCTTTGGGCAGGCGCACATTACGTAAAGCAGGGACCAAGCAAGGCACTCCCAGAGCGGATGTGATTCCTGGTCCAGCAAAGGTGGTAGAACGAACCGGTGTAAGTTGGCCTGCATTATCCTGTGCTGCTAACTCAGCCTCCCTTTGTGCCCGGGCCCGGTTCACCGCATCGACAACACCACCTGCCTGGTCATCACCACGGGCCGCTTCACGGCCTTGCGCATTTCTCGATATGGCCGGTTCATCTATGCGCCTGCTATAGCTCCGGCTCGGACGGGGCGTAGAATGAATCCGATCACGGCTGTATGAGTATGCCTCCTGCTGAATCAGCGCGGTCCGGAGAAGCTCCTTAACCCGGCGCGTCTCTACTGCTTGCGGAGAATCCCCTTCGACTGGGATGGCCTCTAACCGTGCTGCGGCCGCAACAAGGTTATCCATAGGATTCGAATAATGACCCGGGGGTGTCTGGACCGGCGGAGGAACCACAATATTTTGATGAGGGGGTTCCATCAGGCGAGGTTGGACCGTCGCTCCTGGCCCTGGCGCCTCAATCCGGTTTGTCTCCTGGTACCGCGGTGGATTACTGGGTCCAGCTCCTGGAGTGTGAAAGAGATTTCGGGGGTCAAAACCTAACGGCAAGCGTGATCTGTGCTTCCGCTTCAAAACCTCCTGTGATGCATTCTGGTCAAGCATGAGTTTATAGGCCTGTGCGTCCAAAGCGGCCCGCTCTGCAGCCATCCGGTCTTTTTCCGCTGCCAGATCCGCTTTGGCTTGCACGATCTGCTCTCTCACCTTTGCAATTTCTGCATTATGAGCCTCTTGATCCGCCGGATCATCTTCTGCCATAAGCGCGGCTAGTGCGTCAAACAGATCAGATAGAACCTGAACCGGCGGGCGCACAAGGCCTCCTGCCCCTGCCGCCGCTGCCGCTGCGGATCCAGAGAGCATTGCTGTGGCAGTTGAAGAATAATTCGCCGCCTGGGTGCCAGCCATGAATATTCCAACCCGGTTGATCTGGCCTGGGGGGTCCGGAATACTGTCGCCATCGGAACAACCCCTCACCTGATCGTCTTGCATCCGGTATAGCGACTCGGTCTCTCCGGTCGAAGACTCGTCGCCGGAATAGACGACGGTCTCGCTACCGTGCTCTGATTCGTCCTTACGCTCTCCTCCGTAGATGACTCCAACGAAGGCACGCTTCATGGCCGATTTAACCTGGGCAGATCTCGCACGCTGAGCCATCTCGACGGGGTCGGTGTAGATGTCCGGCTCAGGCCCAGGCTCACCGATCTTGCCGATGAAGACGTGTATGCTGCCAAAGGGGACCCGGTACCCATACTCGATCGAATCGGCCTCGGGACCCCATCCTGCATCATCGATGTAGATCTTGCCCCGACGACTCTTGGTCATCCGGCCCACAACATAGCCTTCGAGTCCCTTGAGCTTGCCCTCCAAGATCGTCAAACTATCATGCGATAGCCCCATGGTGGGCGCCAACTGTCGTGGATTTGTCACGGCAGGTGTCCTAGCGAAAGGACTTAGTCGTGGAGCCATCGCTACGAGTTTACTTGAAGGGGTTAAAGCGGACACAAAGACACGAGGGTTTTATACTAGTTCGGCCCCTTCGATGAAGGTAACAGCCTACGTCTAGTTGTGGTGGAATTGATATGATCTCGATGGCTAGGGAGCAAACAAGCTTCGCCTAGGCTCGAGTTGTTGTTGTCCCTCTGAACCGCCACCGGGTCGCCCCCTTATATACACGAGTGGCGCCCGTCGGTTCATAGAGTCCTAACCGGATCATACTCGTACTCCGGTTGCTATCTTTCTATTCCTTACTTACAATACAAACCATACATGCGGCCGGTTTACGGCTATATGCTCTAACCTTCTACAGGCCTTGGGCCTTCATCTGTTTACACCACTAATGAAGTTAACCCGGCACAAGTGCGCCGGTTTATACCTAGTGGTAATATCCCCAACACTACTCGAGGACGAGTAGGAATTAAGCTTGGGGATGCCTGATACGTCTCCAACGTATCTGTAATTTTTTATTGCTCCATGCTACTTTATATATTGTTTTGGACTATAATGGGCTTTATATTCCACTTTTATATTATTTTTGTGACTAACCTATTAACCGGAGGCCCAGCCCAGAATTGCTGTTTTTTGCCTATTTCAGTGTTTGAAGAAACGGAATATCAAACAGAGTCCAAACGGAATGAAACCTTCGGGAACGTGATCTTCTCACCGAACGTGATCCAGGAGACTTGGACCCTACTCCAAGGAGTACCAGAGGCGGTCACGAGGGTGGGGGCGCGCCCTCCCCCCTGGGCGCGCCCCCTACCTCGTGGGCCCCCTGACGCTCCACCGACGTACTCCTTCCTCCTATATATACCTACGTACCCCCAACAGATCGGGGACGGAGCCAAAAACCTAATTCCACCGTCGTACCTTCCTGTATCCATGAGATCCCATCTTGGGGCCTGTTCCGGAGCTCCGTCGGAGGGGGGCATCCACCACGGAGGGCTTCTACATCATCACCATAGCCCCTCCGATGAAGTGTGAGTAGTTTACTTCAGACCTTAGGGTCCATAGTTAGTAGCTAGATGGCTTCTTCTCTCTTTTTGGATCTCAATACAATGTTCTCCCCCTCTCTCGTGGAGATCTATTCGATGTAATCTTCTTTTTGCGGTGTGTTTGTTGAGACCGATGAATTGTGGGTTTATGATCCAACTTATCTATGGAAAATGTTTGATTCTTCTCTGAATTCTTTTATGTATGATTAAGTTATCTTTGCAAGTATCTTCGAATTATCCATTTGGTTTGGCCAACTAGATTGGTAGTTCTTGCATTGGGAGAAGTGCTTAGCTTTGGGTTCAATCTTGTGGTGACCTTACCCAATGACAGAAAGGGTTGCAAGGCACGTATTGTATTGTTGACATCGAGGATAACAAGATGGGGTATTTATCATATTGCATGAATTTATTCCTCTACATCATGTCATCTTGCTTAAGGCGTTACTCTGTTTTTAACTTAATACTCTAGATGCATGCTGGATAGCGGTCGATTAGTGGAGTAATAGTAGTAGATGCAGAATCGTTTCGGTCTACTTGTCACAGACGTGATGCCTATATACATGATCATTGCCTGGATAACCTCATAACTATGCTCAATTCTGTCAATTTCTCAACAGTAATTTGTTCACCCACCGTAGAATACTTATGCTCTTGAGAGAAGCCACTAGTGAAACCTATGGCCCCGGGGTCTATTCTCATCATATCAATCTCCATCACTTTATTTACTTGCTTTTTCTTTTACTTTTTACTTTGCATCTTTATACCAAAAATACCAAAAATATTATCTCTATCAGATCTCACCCTCGTAAGTGACCGTGAAGGGATTGACAACCCCTAAGCGTTGGTTGCGAGTAGCTATCGTTTTGTGCAGGTACGAGGGACTTGCGCGTGGTCTCCTACTGGATTGATACCTTGGTTCTCAAAAACTAAGGGAAATACTTACGCTATCGTGCTGCATCATCCTCTCCTCTTTGCGGAAATCCAACGCAAGCTCGAGACGTAGCAGCGGCCGACATTGTAAAGATGGTATGCTCCATTGTGGAGAACTTTGGTGACGATGAAGGGGCCTTCCCAAGTAGGGGCAAGTTTGTGTGGCTTCTGTTGATGCACTCAGAGGACCAAGTCTCCTTCTTGGAAGGTTCGACTCTTCATGTTTCTGGCATGGAATCGATGCAAGTCTTGTTGATAGATGGTCGATCAGATCATGGCCATCTCTCTTTCTTCTTCTAGAAGGTCGACTGCGTCCTGCCGGGCTTGTTCTGCTTCATCTTCAGAGTAGAGCTCAACTCGGGGTGCATTGTGAAGCAGGTCACTTGGCAGAACTGCTTCGCCTCCATAGACCAGAAAGAATGGAGTTTGCCCAGTCGACCGATTAGGAGTAGTCCTCAATCCCCAAAGAACTGATGGAAGTTCGTCGACCCACGCGCCTGCTGCGTGTTTGAGATCACGCATCAAACGGGGTTTCAGTCCTTTGAGAATTAGGCTGTCAGATCTTTTTGCTTGTCCATTCGACTGGGGGTGAGCGACGGAAGCGTAGTCGACTCGTGTGCCTTGAGAGGCGCAAAAGGCTTTGAATTGGTCAGAATCGAAGTTTGACCCATTATCAGTGATGATGCTATGCGGAACTCCATATCTGAATATCAACTCTCTGATGAAGCTGATAGCAGTGTCGGCATCAAGATTCTTGATAGTCTTGGCTTCGATCCACTTAGTGAACTTGTCAACTGCCACCAGTACATGGGTGAAGCCGCTCCTGCCAGCTCTCAGTGGTCCAACCATATCTAATCCCCAAACAACGAAGGGCCAGACGATTGGAATGGTCTTCAAGTCTGAGGCGGGCTTGTGTGACATATTGGAATAGAACTGACATCCTTCACACTTGTCGACTATCTCTTTCGCCATTTCATTTGCTCTGGGCCAGTAAAACCCCGCTCGGTATGCTTTGGCCACAATAGTCCGAGAGGACGCATGATGGCCACAGGTCCCCGAGTTGATATCATTGAGAATTATCCGACCTTCTTCTGGCGTTATACATTTCTGACTGGCTCCAGTCGCGCTTTCCCTGTACAACTGTCCCCTTATCACTATAAAGGCTTTGGATCAACGGACGATCTGCCGAGCCTCTTCTTCATTCTCTGGGAGTTCTTTCCTTAGGATATACGCGATATACGGCACTGTCCAGTCGGGAGTGATGACCAAAACTTCCATGATCAGGTCGACCACGGCTGGGACCTTAACTTCAGTCAGATCTGTGGCACTTTTTGGCTGCGGGGCTTCTTCGGTGAAAGGATCCTCTTGAACTGACGGCGTGTGGATGTGTTCCAAAAACACATCACTTGGAATGGCTTCTCTCTTGGAACCTATTTTTGCCAAATCATCAGCTGCTTGATTTTTCAGTCGGGGTATATGATGAAACTCTAACCCCTCGAATTTCTTCTCTAGCTTTCTTACTGCATTACAGTAACCAGTCATGGCTGGGCTTCTAACTTCCCACTCCTTCATCACTTGGTTAACCACCAAATCAGAGTCGCCATAGACCATGAGGCGACGGACGCCGAGTGAAATGGCCATGCGCAACCCATACAAAAGTGCTTCATATTCTGCTTTGTTATTGGAGGAATCAAAGTGAATCTGGAGCACATATCTGAGCTTATCTCCTCGGGGGGAAACCAACACTACCCCAGCACCGGATCCATTCAGCATCTTAGAACCATCAAAGAACATGGTCCAGTGCTCCGAGTGAACTTGAGTCGACAGTTGCTATTCGGTCCACTCGGCGATGAAATCTGCTATTGCTTGGGACTTGATGGCTTTCTTTGCCTCAAATCTGATATCTAGGGGAAGGAGTTCAATCGCCCATTTTGCCACTCGACCAGTTGCATCTCTGTTGTGCAGAATCTCTGACAATGGGGCGTCGCTGACGACTGTAATGGAATGGTCAGAGAAATAATGAGCAACCTTCTTCGTGGTCATATAAATCCCATATACAAGCTTCTGATAATGAGGGTATCTTTTCTTTGATGGGGTCAAAAATTCAGAAATATAATACACTGGGCGCTGAACTTTAAAGGATTTTCCTTCTTCTTCCCGCTCGACCGTAAGTATTGTACTGACGACTTGTCCTGTGGCTGCAATGTAAAGCAGCAAAGGCTCTTTGTTGATCGGGGCAGCAAGCACCGGCTGGGTGGAAAGCAGGGGTTTTAGCTCTGCAAACGCTGCATCAGCTTCAGGAGTCCACTCGAACTTGTCTGACTTCTTCATCAGTCGGTAAAGAGGCAATGCCTTTTCGTCGAGACAAGAGATGAATCGACTTAAAGCGGCCAAGCAACCAGTAAGCTTCTGAACAGCGTGCACATGCACAGGTCGTTTCATTCGGAGTATAGTACCAACTTTTTCTGGATTTGCGTCGATTCCTCGTTTGGAAACGAGAAAACCGAGTAATTTTCCGCCAGGAACTCTGAATGTGCACTTTGATGGATTAAGCTTGATATCATACCTCCTGAGGTTGGCAAATGTCTCAGCAAGGTCAGTTAGTAGGTCGAAACATTTCCGTGACTTGACCATAATATCATCCATGTACGCTTCCACATTCCAACTGATTTGAGTGAGCAAACACTTCTGAATCATCCTCATGAACGTGGCTCCGGCATTCTTGAGGCCGAATGGCATGGTGATATAATAGAAGCACCCGAATGGAGTGATGAAAGCTGTTTTGATCTCATCGGGTCCATACAGACGGATCTGATGGTAACCGGAATAGGCGTCTAAAAAAGACAGGCCCTCACATCCCGCAGTCGAGTCGACTATTTGGTCGATGCCGGGGAGAGGAAAATGATCATTCGGGCGGGCCCGATTGATATGTTTGAAGTCAATGCACATGCGAAGTGACTTGTCCTTCTTGGGGACCATGACAACATTGGCGAGCCACTCGGAGTGATAAATTTCTCGGATAAACTCTGATGCTAAGAGCCGAGCCACCTCCTCGCCAATGGCCTTTCTTTTCTGGACGGCGGACCGTCGAAGATGTTCTTTGATAGGTTTTGCTTTTGAGTCGACTCGTAGACGGTGCTCAGCCAGCCCCCTGGGAACACCCGGCATGTCAGAAGGTTTCCATGCGAAGATGTCCCAGTTCTCACGGAGGAACTAGATGAGCGCTTCTTCCTATTTGGGGTCGAGCGTTGTGGAGATATGAGTCGGAGCAGCATTGGGGTCGGTCGGGTGAATGTGAATCGGTTTCGTCTCACCAGACGACTGAAACGCTGATTCCGTAGCGGGCTTCTTGGCTCGCAACAAATCACTCGGGTCTGTATTTTTCTAGTGCTCCTGCCACTCTTTTGCTGCCATCTGAGCATCGGTGATCTTTGAGCCTTTCTGAAAGCACTCTTCCGCCTTCTTCCGATTGCCAGTAATAGTGATCACACCTTTGGGGCCAGGTATCTTCAATTTGAGGTACACGTAACATGGTCGAGCCATAAAACGTGCATAAGCTAGCCTGCCCAAAATAGTGTGATAGGCACTCTGGAAATCCACAACTTCAAATGTCAACTTTTCTTTGCGGTAATTTTTAGAATCATCGAAAACCACATCAAGAGCAATCTGACCGAGTGAAGCAGCCTTCTTTCCAGGAATGACTCCATAGAAACTCATGTTGCTGGTACTGAGTCTGGACATCGGAATGCCCATCCCCTTCAACGTCTCTGCGTATAGTATGTTCAGACTACTGCCACCATCCATCAAAACTTTAGTCAGTCGAGTGCCTTCGATGACTGGATCGACCACCAGAGCTTGCCTCCCAGGGGTGGCTATGTGCGTCGGGTGATCAGACTGGTCGAATGTGATGGCAGTCTGAGACCATTTCAGATAATTGGGTGTCTTCGGAGCAACCATATTCACTTCTCGGTTGATAACTTTCAATCTACTTTTGCTTTCGACGTCAGCAAAAATCACCAGAGTGGAATTGACTTGGGGATATCCATCATCACTATCCTCCTTGTCCTCAACTTTGTCCGACTCCTTTTCCTTATCTTTGGGCTATTTCCCCTGGAATTGCTGGATCAAGAGCCGACACTGTCGAGTGGTATGTTTCGGGTAAATGAATTTACCATCCTCATCTTTCTTCGTGTGGATGTGGCACGGCAAATCCATCACGTCATTTCCTTCTTTGTCTTTCACCTTCTTAGGGTTCCAAGATCCTTTGGGTTTCCCTTTAAACTTTCCTTCAGTCATGGCTAAGGCTTCTCCAGGAGCAGCTGGCTCGGCTTTCCGCTTTTGCTTCCGACTGGAGTTCCCTCCTCCCGTTTCGTGGGCGACTGACTTGTGCTTTCCACTTCGGAGCCGATCCTCTTCTTCACCATTGGCATACTTGGTGGCTATCTCCATCATTCGACTCAGAGACATGTCTCCGATTCGATCGAATTTCAGGTTTAGCTCTCTGTACTTAACGCCTTCCTTGAAGGCACACACTGCCTGGTGATCAGATACATTCTCTACCGTGTGATGCAACGTGATCCATCTCTGGATGTAATCTCTCAAAGTTTCATTCGAATTCTGCACACAAGATTGCAGCTCTATCAGCCCTGTTGGTCGCTTGCAAGTTCCTTCAAACGTTCTGACAAACACTCGGGAAAGATCTTCCCAAGTGTAAATGCTGCTGGGTGCTAACTGATTCAATCATGCTCTGGCTGAGCCCTCCAACATAAGAGGCAGATGTTTCATGCCCACCTCATCATTGCCGCCGCCAATCTGAACAGCCACTCGGTAGTCTTCGAGCCAAGTATCAGGCTTGGACTCACCAATGAACTTACTGACTCCAGTCGCCAACCTGAAGTTCGGAGGAATCACCGCGGCACTGATGGCTCTGCTGAAACACTCTGGTCCTGAGATGTGTACTCTGCTGCTGGTGGGTACATCTCTGTCGTGACCCTCTCGGTAAGCTCTGTTCCTGTCGACCAAACCTTGAACGATAATGGATCTCGCATCAAAGCCTGGTTCCCTGGGGTCGACTGGAATCCTTCGCCCAACACTGTGCTGGCGTCTATCATCCTGTTGTCGAGGCGCGTATGATCCACCCCTTGGGGGAGGGGTGGACACTCGACGTCGATCATCGCGATCGATTCGGTGATCATACTGCTCACGGTTATTGTACTGATCATGTCGGTCTCCACGTCCCTCATGCCTCGGGGGCGATCTGGGGCTATGAGCCGACTGGACTGTATTTGCAGCTACAGATCTGCTGTGAATCCTATTCCGCGACAGCGATACAGCTGAATTTTGATCTCCTGCAGCCCGGAGTAAATCTCTGATTTGCAACAAGCCTCTACCAGCCTCTGACTGAGAAGGCTGAATTGACTCTACTATACGGGCCGTAGCTGCTAAATTCTGAATCGGAGTTCGATATACCTGAGTCGGTTGTGGAAAGAGTTGACGTCGACTGGAATCCGGAACCCGTTGCCACGCACGCTCGTCAAGTGCTCGCTGAAGGTTCTCCAGCCGAGCGCGATCAGCCAAGTTGGCCAAGCATGCGTCCTCTAAGGCACGAGCCTCGGGAGTTTCTCCAACGATAGGAGTATGAAGCGCATCCATGTTCCGGCGGCGAAGTTCTTCCCTTTGCAGCGAAGTGAGGGGCTCGGAAAGATACTCCTCATGGGCATGCGATGGATCGCCTCCGCCGTTGCCACCGTCGGTGCCGGGAAAACCGGGAGGACCGCATGGTCCATCGACCATCAGAACCTCCGCCGCTGGATCACTGCTGTCGCACTCGGATGCAGTCTCTACGGAGCCAGTCGACAGATCGAACAGGCCGTAGAGAGATTCGTCGGGCTCGATTGCCGCGACTTGAGGGGTGGACGACTGGCGGGCCACCGCGTGCCTCACGCACCGCTGAAGCCTCGACCGACCGGAGCGCTTGCGCCGGCGGGAAACATGGGGGGAGGACGACATAAAGACCGACCGATGCTGGGTCGACGGCTGCCGCAGGAGGACGCCGCAGACGCACGCACGAAAGTGCGTCGCTCCGTGGACTGGGAGCGCATCGGTGTCGAGCGGAGCCTCCTGAAGCCAAGCAGAGTCGTCGGCGATGAACATGAGCGCGCCGAGACGGATCTCGCGGCCCACAACCAAAACTCCGCCTGAAACCATGATGAAGGAGATCGGAAAAAATTGCAACTTCTCCAGTAAGTCGCTAAGACACCTGCCCCAAGGTGGGCGCCAACTGTCGTGGTTCTAAGTCTGACAGTAGTGTAGGGGGGTACTAATGGAGAGGCAAGATCCAAGTTATGGAGTAGTTGTATACGCAAGAGATTTACGAGTTCATGCCCTTCTCGGAGGAAGTAACAGCCCTACGTCTCGGAGCCCGGAGGCGGTCGATTGGATTATATGCGTATGAGTTACAGGGGTGTGAACCCTTTACACTGAGGAGGGGGGTGGCTTATATAGAGTCCGCCAGACCCCTCCGGCCCTCAGTTATGCAGGGGTTACGATACATCAAGATTGGGCGTTACTGGTAACGCTACACATAAAGTGCTATGATGACCATAAAAGCTACTTAATGACTGACGTGCACAGAGTGACTTTAGATCTCCTAGGCGTCGAGTGGTTGGCTTCATGGTTTAGTGGTTGGCTTCATGGTCGAGTGTCTTCGAGTCTGTTGAGTGGAACACTTCTGAGTCGATTGACAAGTGATTTCTTCTAGAGATGTCCTTGGGTAGGGTAGTTTGGATAGGTCCATGACCCTACCCTAGGTGCATAGCTTCATCACCACCCTCATTGATCTGGATCCGCCAAAGCCATTTGGACAGAAGGGCAATATTCATCCGCTTGGCGGAAATAAACCCAAGGCCTCCTTGGTCCTTAGGCTTACAGATCTCAGCCATTTGACCATGTGGTACTTATGTTTATTGTTCTCTCCTGCCCAGAAGAATCTGGGGAGGAGTTTAGTGACCTCATGATGAAGGGATTCATGTAATCTATAGAATCCCATGACATACATCAATAGGCTAATAAGGGAGGAATTCATCAAAATCATTTGAGCGGCTTTAGAAAGCCATCTCCCCTGCCATGGCTCCATCCTAGGTTGGAGCTTGGCGATTATTGGACGGAAGTCCTTCTCCAATAGGCGCATGTCACTAAGTGGCATGCCAAGGTAAGTCGTCGGGAAGGACCCCAAGCGATAGTTCAGGCAATTAGCGATTCGCTGAGCTTCCGTCTGAGAGTATCCCAGGAACATCACCTCACTCTTGGCGAAGTTAATTTTGAGGCCCGACATTTCCTGAAAGGAGAGGAGGAGGAACTTAAGGTTCTAAATATCCTCATCTGAGCCTTCCACCATCATAATGGTGTTGTCAGCATATTGGAGGTGGGTCAAACCTCCATTGGCCACAAGCTGGGGGAAAATCCCCCTAATGTGGCCGGCGCGCTTGGACAAATCAAGGATCGAAGCGAGGGAATCAACCCCAAGGTCGAAGAGAAATGGGGATATCGGGTCTCCCTATCGCACCCCTTGGCTAGTCGTGAAGTATATGGCTCGACCTCCCCATTTGTGTTAACAGCCGTTCGACCACTTGTCACTAACTGCATCACTCGGGCAACCCAGTGGGGATCAAATCAACGCTTGTGCAACACCTCCCGAAGGAAGGACCAATTGACGGTTTCATAAGCTTTGTGGAAGTTGATCTTGAAGAACACAGCGCGGAGATGCTTGCTCTTCACCTCATGGATAACCTCATGGAGAACGAGGATCCCATCCAGAATATACTTGCCTTTCGTGAAGGTTGATTGGCTCGGGTGATGGATCCGCGGGGCGATTAGGGCCGCCCTAGTGGCGTACCCCTTCGCCAAAATCCAAAATATCACATTGAGGACTATGATAGGGTGGAACTGCCTAATGTTCGCCGCACCCAGCACCTTGGGAATCAAAGATATGATCCCATAGTTAAGCCGGGACAAGTCTTATGTTCCCCTAGAGAACTCATGGAAAAGGTCAAGGATGATCTCCTTGACCATAGGCCAAAAAGCCTGAAAAAAATGGATCGGCAGTCCATCGGGGCCTGGGGCCGAGGCCGGGTTCATGGCTTTGACAAAAGCCTCCACTGCAGTGGCATCAGAAGGGGCGAGCAAGGTCGTATTTTCCGCAGGGGAAACCTGTTGGTCGGGCGACCAGATGTGGTCAGCAAGAGCGATACCACTCCGAGGGCGCCCCTGAAATAACGACTTGTAAAAGTCATCGACCAGCAGGCGAATAGCCTGAGGTTCCTGAAACAGCTGACCTCCTTCCCATAAAAGGGGAATGGAGCAGCGACGCCTACGGCCATTGGCGATGGCCTGGAAGTAGGCAGTGTTGCCATCACCAAACAGCACCCAGTTCATAGAACCACATTGGCACCAATATTCTTCCTCCTTGGAGTAGATCTCCATGAGGGAGTCCTCCAAACAATATCTATGAGCCCATTCCTCCGCGGAGATCCCAGCAATATCTGTATGGAGGTTAAGGGCCCGGATCTCCTCAAGGAGGGAGGCCTTCTGGATCCGAAGATCCCTCCCGATATTAGCCTCCCATCCCTTCATGAACTGTCGGGATCGCTTGGACCGATGGTGCCATTCGTCCAGGATCGACATTTGCCTATGGGTCTCGGCGTTAGCCGAGACCCAGTGAGCCTGGACGGCTGCCACAAAGTCTGGTTGCCGGAGCCAGAAAATTTTGAAACGGAACCGCGGAGGGGGAGGCGGTCTCTCATCGCTAGATGATAAGAGAAGGGGGACGTGGTCGTACCCAATGCGAGTAATAGCCTGGATGGAGGCCAAAGGGAACCGAAGCTCCCAGTCGGGGGAGACAAACACATGATCCAGCACACTAAGGGTTGGGGAAACCTATCTATTGGTCCAGGTAAATCTCGCCCCAACCCTGTCTAGCTCAAGGAGACCTAGGTCCGCAACCCAGTCGTTAAAACGACGAATCTCCGCAAGATCAAACTGCAAGTTGCTTTTTTCCTCGGTGGAGCGAAGGAGATTGAAGTCTCCCCCTACCACCACCAAAAGGGTCACTGAAGAGATCTTGGCATGAAGTTCAGCCAAGAACGCGGCTGACCGACTATGATCAGCAGGGCCATACACCACAATGATCTTCCACTTGAAATTCGTATCGCGGTCCCAGACCTCCATGCTAACAAAGTGGGATCCACGATCCATGGATCCCACCTCGAAGGTGGCATCCTTCACACCTAAAAGGATGTCACCGGAGTGACCTGTCACTCCACTAGATGGCAACCAGTGCCAAGCAAATAGATGTCTGCTAAGGCGCTCAAGTTCCATGAGAGAGAATTCGGTGCGCATTGTTTCTTGGATTGCTACCACATCTATGGACTCATCGCGCATGTAATTAATAAGCTTCCTGCGGCGGCCATCATGATAGAAGCCCCGCACGTTCCAAAATAGAGCGCGCATGATCACTCGCCTAATGGGTCCTCCCGGGACCCAACTAAGGGCACGGTGCAACTAGGCAGTACGAGAGCGCGTCCGACCACGAATCTCACTCGGGTCGGCCTCATGGGGACCCCGACCCCCAGCCCGGTGGGGCGTAAAGGTAGGGGCCTCCGCACCTGCTGCCGCCTCGCGAGCCCGAGTGGCTGCGAGGTGGCCCTCCAAGATCTCCTTGGACTAGAGGGACGCAAGTTGCTCTAAGACCGGGCCTTTCTCGCCACGGAAGACTATAGCCGAGTCGGCCGCGACCTTGGCCAGATGACCAAGTGGAACACCAGCAAAAGCGGAGAAGGAAGAATCACAAATATCATCAGAATCAGGACAGGAGGCCTGGGGGTCGGACGGACCTGTGTCAAGGTTGCGGATGGCGGCGCGCCGGGAGCCTTCTCCACCGCGGTCGGCGAGGCCCCGATCAGCCGTGGAGCGGGCCCGAGCCGGGCACTCTTCCGGGCTAATGATACTGGAGTAGAGGGCGAGCGGGTGGCGGCCCCGGGACTTGGGAGGCTTGGAGGACGTGGGCGAAGGGGGAGCCGCGGGGTCGGACTCCTAAAGGGCCGGCGCCGAGGGGTCCTCCTGGACCGGCACCGTAGAGACGGGCCATGGGGAGGATGGGGCCCGGACCTCCATGCTACCCCGGCTGACACCGCTCCCCTCCTCCTCAGATAAGGACAACAACACAGGGAGGAAGGGAGGGGGAAGGGTGGCGCCAGGAGGGAGGGTGGCAGCCTCATCGAGCATGGCATCAATAGCCTCAATGTCCTCAGACTCGTTCCCGGGGTAGGCGTCGTGGAAGCCTAGCCCCGAGCCATGAGTAGACGAGGGATGGGAGGAGCCGGCTAGAGGGACATCGTCCCCAGGGTCTGTCAAGACGTCGTCAAAGGACTCGGAGCGGGGAGAGTGGATGCGAGGGCGCCGAGGGGAACCCTGAGCATCAGCTCCCCCCCCCCATCCGGCCCCGGCTCGGGGTTGGGGCCACCCCCATCATCCGGGGTGAGGGGATCAGTGGGAGTCCCGCCCTCAACCGAGACGTGCAAGTCTTAGCCAACGTCGTTTAAGAACATTCGAATCGTCATCTTGAGCTTGGAGGGGTCGGGGGACTTGATCTAAATCCGAACAGCAGGTCCCTTGGGTAGAGAGGCGCTATTGACAGCCACAAACTTGCCCAACAGACGGGACAAGCCACAGAGAACTCCCTCATCCCTAGCAGGTGGGGGGAGCCCACGGATCTGCACCCAAACCATAGACAGGGTGGCCACTGCAAGCGGGTCCACAGACGAGACTGAGATGTGGACTAAGAGCTGGTTGAGGGCGAGCGTGAGCCTGGCGCCATGGGTGCCGTAACGGAGACTGACCGGGTCGGGGAAGGTCGCAGTGAACTCCCTGTCTGAGATTGGGGTCACCTCCCAATCCCAGTCGGGGTTGAACAGGTGGCGAAGCTCCTCAGAGATGATGGCCGGGGATGTAGTCTTGCCATCCAAGACCGAAATGAGCGCATTCATGGGTGGGGTGGCCCGGGCCTTGGGGATGTCCATTGAAAGAAGCCCAGGTCGTCGAGTGCATTACCCGAACAGGCTGAGCACCCTGATGGGCTGGTGATCAGGGTAGAGTGTCGCGGGGTGATTCGTCCGCTTACAGCGAAAGCAAGCCGAGGCTTGAGTGCAGTCGATCTGGCAGTGGCCGGCGACCCCACAGTTGAAGCAGGTAGACGTCGTCGCCATCGCTGCCGGAGACGGCGCCGCAACCACTGTGGGGTTGGAGACCGAGGGAGCCTGGCCACCTGGATGAGCCTGAGCACCACGCTTCTTCTTCTTCTTGGCAAAAGCCCCCTGACCATTGCGGTTATTGTTGTTGTTGGGGCCGGCCGGGGGGAACTGCGCCTGAAGCCGCGGTGGATCGTAGCGATGAGGAGAAGACGCCGGCACGCGCTCAGACCGGGCCGGGGAACGGGAGCGGCGGGCCGGCGACCGGTGCATCGGCGACCGGTGGTCGCGGTCACGTTCGTGGTCACTGCCGCGCCAAGGGGGTGACTAGTCACGGTCGCGGGAACCACGCCACCCGGACCCATCGGCCGGAGCCGAGCTCTTGTCGTGGAGCATCGTCTCCCGGAGCTTGGCTTCGCGGCGTGAGCCATCCGGGAAGGGGCGGCGGGCGTCGGAACACGGCGGGGGGTCCCAGTCGGCCTCGCGCCGCTTGGTGCGGGGAGCACTGTCGCCGGCATCACGCACCATGGCGGCGGGCGCGCGGGAGAATGGTCCGGGGTCAGACAGGGGCGAGGGATGGAGCTGCGGCGGCTCGAGGAGGAGAGGAGGCGGGGGCAGCGACGCACGAACCGACACAAACCATAAGTGGGTGAGGCTGTGTCCGCGCCAGGTCTAGGCCAGCCCAAGTGAACCGGAGGACGGCCCAACAGCACAGGGATCCACTTCCAAAGGCCGAGCCGGGCCCAAGCCCTCCCCCGTCCCAGCTGGCCGAGAAGGCCCGGGACGGCCCAACCCATCCGACGCAGGAGGGAGGGAGGGAGGGTGCTAGACTGCTAGGGCACGCGGCTCGCCAACCGCCGCCACCACCCGGGCACCGGACGGCGCCGACACCGACGGCCGGAAAGGCCAGAACTTGGGCGCTCGAACCAGCCCGGAAGACGCCGATGACGACGCCGGAAGCCGCGCCGTAGTCTCCAAGCCCACCACCAAAGATGCAGGTCGCCACGACGCTGCCGCACGCCCCAAGTCGGACCTTCCGGCCACCCCCCAAGACCAAGCTCGGGCCCCTGCGCGCCGGTGGTCGGCAACCGCCGGTGGAGGGGAAGGTGGTGCGAGGCGGGCCAGCGGCCGCACCCGCAGAGGAAGGGGAGGAAGGGCAGGGCCAGGGGCCGTGGAGAGCAACACGGCGACGGCCTCGGCCAAACGGTCGCCAAACCGGCGAGGACGCCGGGGCAGGCCGGCCGCGGCGGCCGCGGCCTCCGCCCAGTCCGCCCAGCACACCCGGCCGGTGGCCACCGGAGCGGGAGCCGTCACCAGGGCAGGTCGCGGGGAGGGGGAGGAGGCGTGGAGGCGGGGCGGGGAGAGGCCGCGGGGAGGGGCGGAGGGCCGGCGGGGCCGGGCGACGAGGGCGCAGCGGCGAGCGGAGAGGAGGCGGGGGAGCGAACGCCGGCGCCGGAAGGCGCCACCGCGCGCGCAATCGCCATCGCCGCGGGAGCCCTCTCTAGCTTCTCTAACGGGAATGTCCAGTCATCTTCTGAGGTGGGACGTTAGCAATCCATCGTACAAAGGTTTGTCTGGAATCCATTTGGCCAACGAGAATTTGGTGTCAAGACTGTTCCCCTTTGGTGTTACAAGCAAAGAAATAAGAGTTGGGGAAGTTTTCTGCTTCAAGTAACCGCACCCAAAGGCCATCGTGGTCCTGTGAGAGTTTCCAAATCCATTTGGTAATAAGGGCGATGTTCATCTTTCTAGAATTCAGAATGCCGAGGCCTCCTTGGTTTTTAGGTGTGGCCATATGATATTTGTGTTTTTTGGCATCGGCTTCCTAGAAAAATCTAGCCTGCACTTTCTCAAATTCAGAGTGTACCCCTTCCCCAAGGATAAACAAGCCCATCGCAAAGGTAGGAATCGCAGAGACGCGCGTTTAGCCAGCGTAAGACGAGGCACTGAAGACACGAGCTTCACTTGCCACAGATCACAAGCAGTACGCTCGTACCTTCACAAGAGAGGAGCACCTTCAGAAGCAGAAACTTGGACTGAAACCTAGTATGAAATAGTCCGATCTGCTTCTTCTACGCTGCTATTGCACCTGAAATTATAGCAGAAATGGAGATAATACTACAAGAGTATGCGGTTCCTCCTCTCTAAGTAAGGCATGAACAATCCGTTGCCTGATGTCTTCATATTGTCTACATGACCCTTTGCTTCACGCTGATTTCTTGCCTCTTTACCGAATCATGAAGCACAGGTTTTTCTTTTGTTTTGCTTTTCCTAAAGATGATTTTCCACCTTGCAGGTTTTCATAGGAGTTAGCGGCTTAGCGCACAGCAAGATATTGACACTAGGATTTGCATCTTTTGACAGAATCTGGGAGTCTGACGATGTATACGGTGATTTTTCTTCCTTGCCGCGTACGGTTCCGACGCGTACAGCCACAAGGCACATCGGCCGCTTTGCGTTAAGAGCGCATATCGCGAAGCGTCTAAACCAATAGACAAGCCTGTATGTTCATGGTCACTACATTTCTAGCACAGCAAATGCCCCGTCCTGGCACCTGACAAAATCCTACGTGAAGCACAAACTTACATGATGGACCAAACACGCATACACCTGCCACTTTTTTTTTCATCAAAGCTAACAATTATATTACACTTTTAGACATTACTACAATTTCTCTGTAGTCAGTAGATCCAAAGCTTTACTGAATCATTAGCTACAGCAAAATGAAATAAAGAATTTCACAAAGGAAGTGCTTTGAAAAATACCAACTGCATCAAGTCAACTAGAGATCACAACAGTAACAAGTCTGACTGAACCTTTTAGTACACTAGTAGGTTGACAATATGCACTAAGATTTCGGATAATAATGATAACTGATTGTTATGGATAAGAGGGCCTATCACAGTATAATTTAGCCCCATGAAACTAAGACATGCCCAGAACAACAGCCAGTGCTAGGCAAACACGGACAAGGGTAATAACATTCTTTGAAAATGAAATGATGCTTAATCTGTAGGTTTACCAGGCATTACTCTGAAGTCTGAACTGGAAATCAAGCAAGCAGGAGTATAAGCGCCAGCAAATTGGAGGGGCATGATTGAAGCAGATTCAGAGGCACACAGACAAATTGTTCAGACAAAAGAAGAGCCAGTTTTTGGGAGGAAACATAGGGGTGGTTTGAAGGTAAAGTTACTACCCCTCAGCATCAGCTAATGGCTCTGAGAACAGAGGAACATAGGGTAGAAATTTGTGTACACTGTTTTTCTCAAGATTAATGATACAGCCAACTTTCTGATGCGACATGTCATATGATACCAAGGTATCACCTCCACACTGAGCCAGGAAAATGGTGTCGCAATCTGGATGAATCTCAACCACCCTGTACTTCTCCCAAGTCATGCTCATAAGTGTATCTATGCTGGCAGTATGCTTTAGGACCCATTGTTTACTGTCACAATCCTTGAGGCACCAGAGTGCTATCTCGGAAACTAGGATTTCATTGCTATTATTGGGAGGAGCTATAGCATAGTGTAAGCACCCCTGCGACAATCCAATAGTACCAAATTTTGAACCATACGGCACACGGATAGTCTTCCACACTTTCCCCTCCATGTCCACCCCCACCAGCACATACTCGTCATTGATGTCCTCCAGGTTACCCATGATGTACATCATACCGCCAACAAAGACACATTTACTCCTGAACAGGGTAGCTTTCTCAACTATCCCGCTGTCTCTATGAATCCAGGCTCCTGTGCGAGACGAGTAGATGTTCACTCATGTGATCAAAGTTTTCGGAAAGGTCCGCTCGAAACAAAGAACATGGAAATGGGACGAGACTGCTGGATCGAAAGCCAGGCCTGCGGTATGGTTAAGTCTGTTCATTGTCTCCTGCGTTTGAGGTTGAGGTGGCAGCTCCACCCACCTCCCGGTGGCCGGATTGCACACAACAAAATGGTAATCATGACTGCTACTGTTGTAACGGCGGTAGAGAAGGAGGCCATTGCAAGCGTCCACCAGGGTGATGCCCTCATCCTTGTTAGGATGTATGTAAGGGAGGGAAGGGTTGAAGGAGGCTGCGCCGCCGGAGAAACCGGCGAAGTGGTGGCGATACCTGCTGTTGTAGAAGGACGTGTAGAGGAAGCCGGCAAGGGTCTGGGGCAGCTTCTTGTGGTTGGCGGGGTCGGCGATGAGGTCGCGCCAGAGCACTGATACGCACTTGAAGCGATGGACGGATCTGGCTAGGAGGCGGGAGAGGATCTCCAGGATGAGGTCGACGTTGAACAGACTGGCTGCCCCCGCCGCCGTCACCTGCGGATGGTCGTCCAGCCTCGGCTTGGTGTTCCTCTCGCAGATCTCCCCCTTCTCCGCCCCGTCCATGGAACTCGGCCTGGTGTTCCCCTTGAAGATCTCCCCCTTCTGCGCCTCCTCCATGGAGGAGGAAGGGCTAGGCAGGGACACGGTCAGGTCAGATCTGCAAATGGAGAGAGGAAATCATGGATCTGCCGGAGAAAAATTAACCCGGTGGTGCCGGTGGTCCTATGAGGAGTCAGAAAGGTACCTTGGTTTGGTTTACGATAGCGACGGGTGCCGGCAGCAGGATGCGGTCGGCGGCATTTCGCTTCTCAGAGGACAGTGGGGAAGAACAACATGGAAGCTAAACTTAGAAAGAGGAAATGGGGATGCTTGGATTGGATAGTCATAGATACAAACATAACAATGACATGTATGTAAAGAATTGACAACTTTGAGAATTTACCCTTTTCCAAACATGACTAGAAGGAAACGTGCGCCTTGTTGTGCGGTTTTTAATGCCACCGCAAACTAAGAGAAAAAAGCAAATAATTTCAATGCCAACACAAACTAAGAGAAAAAACCTAGTCCATCGCCACCTTCTCACTTGCCTCCCCCAACTATAGTTCCTGCATTTGGGCCTCCCTACCAATGTCTTATTTTCCAAAAAATGCCTTCAGTTCTCATGTAAGTCCTATTTGTTAGAAGGGAGAGAGATGATTGGTGGAATAGTTTGTTGTATTTCTTGAGCCTCGTGGGCATATATATAGGAGTACAATCATCTACTTGGAGTACAAGACAAGCCAGAACAAATCCTAGTCTATCTCGTCTTTTCTAATAAACATTATACTCAACATCCCCCCGCAGTCATAACGGTAGCGATGCAGACGGTGAGACTGGAGAAGAATCCGAAGGCAAGCCGACGGACACCCCCCCCCCCCACAGTCGTAATAGTCGACGCATCGCGGAGTCATGGCTGGAGCGGAAACCAATGAGGTTGGTCAAGCAGGCGGTAGCCCTTTGTGCCATTTGTTGATATAGCCGAGAGCGTGTGTGGTGGAGCCGTGGTCGAGGTAGCCGTGCGAAGAATGCCGTGGTCGATGTCGAGTCAGGGTGGCCGATGTCGAGGAAGTCGCCATGGAGCCGCGGGCGCAAGGGGGCGCCGAGTTAGCATGGGCCCGGTGGTGTCGAAGTAGTGGTGCGCCGGAGAGGAGATGTTGTTGACGACGCGTCGCGGCGGGTTTGCCAAGCCCGGAGACATATCGTAGACGAAGGCACGCATCGGTGTTGCCAGCACCGGGCATGCATAGACGGACGAAGACGAAGTTGACGAAACACCGACCAGGCTTGCCAGGCCCGGAGACACGTCGTGGATGAAGGCACGCATTAGTGTTGCCAGCACCGGGCATGCGTAGACGAGGGACCTGCACAAACTGTACGCCATGTCGGAGAAATCAGAGGGGCCAGCAGAGAAGAACTCGACGACGATTGCGGCGTCCATCGGCGCGGGGCCGATGTCACCAATGGTGGTCGGAGTAGACGAAGTGGTCGGGGTAGATGACGGCGACGCTGGCGATGGGCTGGTGCTTGGACGAAGACGAAGAAGGTGGACGGGCGGTCGCGGCGGCTACGTGGGTAGCGGCGGCGGCCAAAGAAGAGTGGCGGCGGCGGCCTGACGGCGGCGGCGGCGGCTAGGTTAGGAGCGCGGCTGCGGTGCTCGAAGTAGGCGAAGAACCCTGACAGCTTGACGAAGACTGGCGCGGATGGTGGCGTTCCCGCGCCAAGGGAGACGTTGCGGCGCATACCACGGAAGGTCGACGTGCGGAGACGGCGGAGTGGACCGCGGGCCGCGGCGCTACGGCCCGAAGGGGCGACGCAGCAGCGGCAGACGGGTCGGGGAGACGGCGGGAAGACCTCTGGGCGGCGGAGGGACAGCGGGCCGTGACGTTGCGGCACAAATGGGCGACACAACGGCGGTTCGCGAGTCGGTGCAACCGCGGGGACGGCCTCGGGATGGCGGCGTGGACCGCGTGCCACGCTCGCTACGGCCCGACGGGGCGACGCAGCGGCGGCGCGAGGGGCGTGGCAACCACGGGACGGCCTAGAGCGCACGCCCTCGGGGCGGAGGGACCGCGGGCCGCGGCACTACAGCCCGAAGGGGCGACCCAGCGGTGATGCGGGTCGGTGCAGCCGGGAGAAGAACCACGGGGCGACGGTGCTGCGGCCCGACGGGGCGACGCAGCAGCAGCCCGATGCTCGATCGGTGGAGAGGCGCTGAACTCAGGGACGGTCTTCACAGGACCTGCGGAGGCGCGCGTAACCGACGGGTCAGGTCAGTTGCGCGACGTAGATGAGGCGGATCGCGGCGGCGAGCGGGTGATCAAGCCGATCGCGCGCGAGGTCGGGGACGCCGCTCGGTGGAGGCGTGGTTATGGCGGAGTCCGAGATGAAGCTGGTGGCGGCGGGCGATAGGGCGGCTATGATTGGCCGCCGCATGGCGCGAGGCCGTCGGGTCGGGGTGATGCAGGAGTCCCGGTCAGAGCAGGGCGGTGACGGCCGGCGTAGATCGACGGGCGGGCCATCGCGCGAACGGCGGCGGTGAAGGGCCGCCGCATGACGCGAGGCCGCCGGGTCGGGGCGACCGGCGGGCCGATGCACGGACGACGCGCGAGGCCGCCGCGTCGGGGCGACAGACGGGCAGACGCGGGGACGGCCCGCGAGGCCGCCGCGTCGGGGCGACAGACGGGCAGACGCGGGGACGGCCCGCGAGGCCGCCGGGTCGGTGAAGAAGCTGGCCAATCGCGCCGGTGTTGGAGTAGAGGTGCACGGGGTCGACGGCGGCAGTGGGCGACGCAAATCGGATCACATAGACCGGAAAACCAAAAAGTAGACGCCGATCAAAGCGACTGGCGAGAGAGAGAAAATCCGGATCAAAGGATCGGGAAAAAAGACTCTCTAGGGAAGCCGACCAACACGACCGGCGGACGAACCCTAGGTACGGGCGGCGCGGCCCCCGGCGACGGTCATGGAGGCCGACCGCCCCGGGGGCGGCACGCAGGTGCGGAAGCATTATACTGAACACTATTCACTTAGAGAGTTCCAAAGAGAGCATTTGATCAAAAGTTTATTTCACCCTAACAAAAGCATATCAGAATATTGCATACAACAATGTGGTAGCTACAGACATATGATACTAAGGCCAAATCCAACGCGCAACCCTAAATGGTCCGGCCGCGTCTATTTGAGGCTAAATGGAGACAAATTGTGCCCCAACATATGGGAGCAAACGAAAAATGTCCGCAAGAATAGCAAACCTGTGAGCTTACAGAAGGAGACAGACAAGGCAACTTCACAGGCCGAGAAAGGCCGCGATTTCCATCTGACGTGAGCAGCACCAAAGCAGCCAACGCAGAGGAGAAGCAGCGGCCAGCACTGGATCCTCCTCTCCGGCCAAGAGCGGTGCCACCCACTCTCCGAAGAGAGACCAGAGCCGCCGCCCCCTCATCCAAATATGCAGGATGAACAAAAGATAAGAATCCAATCAGAGAGAAGGCAGAATCACACCGACCCTAGCAAGGAAGAGCAGAGCGACGCGGACACATGGACAACAAGGCGTCCCAAACCGCCATCAAGGCAATTTCAACCGGCCGAAGCAAACCGATATGATTTTGTCCGCTTGGATCGATCAAAGAGATGCACGTGTCTGATTTTGGATTTGAATGCCCCCAACACCATAGACGCATTTTAATTCACACGGTCTTAAAAAAAACAAAATAAGCATGCATGCATATTAATAAAACATAATAAAAAACACCAGCCAAAGTCCACTTTAAACCTAATAATTATACAAAAAAACATAAATAAATAAAAAACCAACCCCTCTGTCACATCCCACAGCCCTAGTCATCGTCCTCGGAGTGGTGGGGTTGGAGTACACCGCCACCTCAGCCCAAGGGAAGGCCCGCCGGTTGGCCACCGACGCTTCCTCCTCCGGTGTTTGCTGCTGCTGCGGCGACAATGCTCCTTGGCACAGCGCGCACCTCCTCCTACTTTTGTCACCGCTCCTCCTCCTCCTCCTTGTGCGCCAAACGTTGTCGATGCTCCTCCTTCTCGCGCTCCCGCTAAATTTGCTGCTCGGCGTGGCCCACTCATCTGCCAGCCGGTGCCCCTTCCACACTTCAAGGTGTTGCGCCTCCTCATCGGCGGTGGAATGCATCCACACGGGCGGCGCGTTGACCCACTGCCCGAGGATGCTGGTCCACTGGAACCTCCCACGGACGCCGTCGGGTAGATCTAGCACCGCCTTGGGCACCAGCGATGTTGGTGGTGCCGGTGGTGGTGGCGGGCAGACGCATTCGACTGCCGTGGAGAGCTGGAGCGCCTCCTCCATGCCAGTCCAGCGCGCGTCCTCCTCATGCATGACTCTTCAAGGGTGCGCTGGAGTGCCTCCTCGAGTGAGGCCTGGTACTCAGCCTCTGCTTCCACTCCTTCACCACCGGCGGTGGCAGTGGAGGGTGGGCCTCGACCTGGATGGCCGTCGTGGCGCACATCTTGCTCCATGGCGAACTAGACGTGCCAGTTGGAGCTGTCTAGCATCTGGGTCACGGTGATGCACCAGCGTGAGAAGGGCATGTCGGTTGTAGATCTCTGCCGCATGTGCTCGCTGACACTACTGCACGCCCGACATCGGAATGAGGTGGAGGTTGTGATGCCAGCCATGGGGAAGGTTGATATCCGGCCACGACAGTGGGACATCCGACAAATTTGAGTTTGAAATGCATCCACACGGACACGAGGCGAACGAAATTTGGGTTTGTGTCGGCGTGTTGGGCCAGAATTTTCGTATGTTTTGACCCAAACAGACACGCGCGGACCAAATGTGTCGACGCGTTCAAGTAGCGCTCATTATACACTAGTGGGCCCAAAAGTCAAACCCAATGGTGCATACACGTACTGGCAGGGCCCATCCAGCTGCCGACCACCCTTGATTCACCAGGACGCTCGTAGCCGAGAGAGCTTAGTAACTTTACTGATTGCAATTTGTCCTGCTCAGACGATTTGCAATACTATGTAGATGAACGGTTCCTCACAAAAAATATGTGGATGAACGTAGGGATAAACCCTTTGCGGTGCAAGACCTCAGATAAGAATGACCAACTAACCCTGTCGTACGTTTTTTCGAACTCTAGTTTAAGAATAATTGTAAGCATTTTCGTCCTTTCGAGCTCATGCATGATTTCGTTAAGACAAAGAACCCCTTTGATAATAATTGGACCCTTATTAAAGGCCGTTTGAGACATGTCTGACAATTTTAGCAGCAATGGACGGCCTCTCGCGTCCGTGTTTCGAGGACTGGTCCACCCATGTCCGTGGAGGGATGCGGAAAAAATTTACGGGTTGTCGTTGGAGATGCCCTAATAATATGTTTGATGATTCTTGCCCTTTAAAGCAACCTTGTAAAATAGTGGATGTCGTGACATCACCCTGATGGCAGCTATCTTTCCAAAGCATCAGCTCTTACGACTTGTAGACTACAAGCTCTGCTCTGATAGTTCTGTAACAGCGGCCAAAATCTCCTAGAGCATTATTCTAGAGGCGTGCGAAATCATGAGCTTTAGCTATGATCGTTCGAAGACAATCAAGGATAAGCCTCTACTCTATCTAATACATATACGTCCCCTCCAACAAGGGCAAGACACTTCAGCAATTCTATTCAGCACCTTTCTAGTACGTAGTTGGCAAGAGGGTTGCAGGAGGAAATAGCTAATCAGACCTAATCAACAAAAAATGCTAAACAGTCACATATTCCCCTGGAGCATCATTACATTTCCTAATAACTCTCAATCCTAGCACCTTGGTGCACACCATTGTACACTGGCCATCATGTTGGTAATTCACTAGTAAGCAATCTTCGAGCGGACTTGCCTACTCGGGCTACTAATTTTGTATATCCATCAGAATGAAACTGTCTTTGATGTTTCTCTCTCTGATCTCTCTTGACCTCCGAGGCTCCGACCACACTTCTTAGTGCATTATGCTTTCTTTGATGAAGGGTATCCCTCCCCTTTTATGGAGTGTATCTTCAGTGCCATGTACAATAGTGCAAAGGCTGCAACAGCAGGTTTCAGATCATTTTTTAGAGAAAAGGCCTAAGCCCGACTTTATAAATAAAGCCACAAGGCAGCGTCATAAACCCAAACATCAACCAGGGCGATACACCCAACATCCACAGCATCAGAAATAATCCAAGGCACACGAAAGTACTAGGGGTACATGGCAACCTGCCAAACACGGCATGCAGGCCGGAAGGAAAACGAAACAACCACCAACAGGAAGGACGAGACTGCACCAAGCAGGTTAGACATCAGGAGCCTCCCCGGAGATGGAGGACGCCGAGGCCCGAATTTTAGAGATTAGCAGGTCCAGAGCTCCCCGATCATCCTCTTTAGTCAATGATCTCCACTGCTGCAAGAATATACATGATTTGAAAAGAACGTCAGCAACCTTCGAAGGAAAGACATGTTCAATAGTAAATTTGTTCCTAATCGTCCAAAGGGACCAGCAAATCGCACCCAAGCCAACCCAGAAAACCCTCTTAGTGACCCCAACCAACGAGTTGGCTAGGTTTCTCATCTCTCGAAAGGAAGAGGGGTTCCAAGTAACCTGGAGCCACGACCGGTCGCAGCTCCACACTAACTTAGCGGAAACACAGTGAAAGAAGATGTGCTCCGTGTTTTCCACAGCACCGCAAAGAGCACAAAATTCCGAGCCCGGACCATTACGCTTACGGATTTGGTCAGCAGCGGGGAGCCGCCCTCTAAAGGCTTGCCAGAGGAAGATTTTAACCTTAGGAGGAACTTTGGACCTCCAAATGCAAGAGAACCTATTGGAAGGGACGCCTCCGATGAGCCTCGCGTACAAAGACTTAACCGAAAAGCGACCAGAGGCAGAATGAGGCCAGACAACAGAATCCGGAGACTCCGAGAGCAGGGGGAAGAAGGCAGAAAGGCTTTGCCAGTCTTCCAACTCTTCAGGAGTCAGGGAGCGGCGAAAGGCCAAATCCCAATTATTAGCTGCCACCTCCGTGATGGAGATTTCAGGGTTAGGACAGAAAGAAAACAACACCGGGAACCTATGAGCCAAAGGAGCATCACCACACCACCAGTCGCGGCAAAAACGAACCGAGGTACCATCGCCCACAGTAAACTTAACATGATCCAGGAAGAGAGGCCTGACTTTAATAAGGTCCTTCCAGAATTGAGATCCACGCCAGGCACCGGCAAACAAAGGACTGGAGTGAGGAAAGTATTTAGCCTTAAGGATGGAATACCAAAGAGAGTCGGCCCCACTGGACATTATTTTCCACCACCATTTAATTAACAGACACTTGTTCATGACCAGCGTATTAATAATGCCTAACCCTCCAAGGTTTTTAGGCCTACACATAAGCTTCTATTTAACCAACATGTACTTCCGTTTATTATCAGCAGCGTTCCAATAAAAAGCACCCCTATGCTTGTCAAAACCAGCATGGGTGCCAACTAAAAGAAGATAGAAGCCCATAAGAAACATTGGGAGGGAGGAGAGACAAGCATTAATGAGAGCAACTTTGCCAGCATTGGTATTGTATCTACCACGCCAGGGAAGGACCCTATTTCCCACCTTAGACACAGCCGAAGCAAAGTCCTTAGCATGAAGCACCACAGGAGAGATAGGAAGACCCAAATATTTGAAGGGGAAAGTGCCCAAGGAACAATTTAGCAACCTAGCAACTCTCAAGGCCTCTGTATCATCGACGCCAGTAACAAGAACCTCACTTTTGGAAAAGTTAATTTTCAGGCCCGAGACAGCCTCAAAGCAAAGCAGGATGAACTTAAGGTGGGCAATGCAGGCATCATTCAATTCGACCATAATGATGGTATCATCGGCGTACTGCAGGTGAGTAATACCATCCGGGACTAGGTGAGAAGCCACAGGCAAGATATGACCATGCTGCACCGCCCTAAGAAGAATGTGGGAGAAGGCGTCGGCCCCAAAATTGAAAAGCACAGGGGAGGCAGGGTCCCCTTGACGCAAGCCTCAGCCGTTAACAAAGAAATTACTAATGTGACCATTCACAGAGACCGTGGTGTGACCGCCCAAGACCAACTGCATGGTACGATGCACATAAGCCCCATCGAAGCCTTTCGCAAGAAGGACCTGCCTTAGAAAAGGCCAGCTAACCGAATCATAGGCTTTCTCAAGATCAAGTTTTAAAATGATCGCTTTGGAGTTACGAGCCCGCAGGTCATGAACAATTTCATGAAGACAGAGGACCCCGTCTAGAATGAAGCGCCCTTTGATGAAAGCAGACTGATGCGGGCTGATGACTCTATGGGCAACGGGGGATAGGCGATTGGTGAAACCCTTTGCAGGGAATTTAGCAAAGTTATTAATCAAAGCGATGGGCCTAAACTGAGAGATCAATTCGGCACCTTTAACTTTAGGGATCAGGGATATCACCGCATAGTTAAGTCAAGAAATATCAACAGTGCCTAGGCAAAACCCTTGGATGGCATTACAAACTAACTGCCTCAACTGAGGCCAAAACTTCCGGAAGAAAGGAATAGAGAAACCGTCCGGCCCAGATGCAGCGTTCGGGTTAGCAAAATTTACCACATCCCAGATCTGCTTATCAGAAAGGGGGATCATCAATGCAGCGTTCTCCTCGGCCGAAACCCTCAAACTATGGTCCCTTAGGATAGGAGAGATAGACAGTCCCGAAGGAGGTTTGGCCCCTAACAACGAAGAGAAGAACTCAACCACATGAGATAGGATTAACGAATGGTCTGAAGTACGCACACCATTAATGATCAGGCTATTAATACCACACCGCCTCCGCCTACCATTAGCAATGCCAAAGTAAGCCGTTGGGGAGTCCCCTATCAAGGTCCAGTTAAGCGTACCTTGCTGGCGCTAGTAAATTTTCGCCTGATGATGCAACTGCATCAAGGCGGCCTCAAGGTTATAACGGAGAGACCACCCATCGTCAGAGAGCCCAGAGGAGTCAACTGATACGTCCATTTTGCAACATGCTTTTATATCAATATTTATTGCATTATAGGCTGTTATTACACTTTATATCTCTTTACTTATGGCTATTCTCTCTTATTTTACAAGGTTTACCATGAAGAGGGGGAATGTCGGCAGCTAGAATTCTGGCTGGAAAAGGAGCAAACGTTGGGAACCTATTCTGCACAGCTCCAAAAGTCCTGAGACTCCATGAAACAACTTTTTGGAATTATTAAGAATTTCTGAGTGAAAGAAATAGGCCAGGGGCCCCACACCCTGTCCAGGAGACAGCCCCCCCCCCTAAGGGTGCGCCCCTATCTCCTGGGCCCCCTGGTGGGGCTCCGGCGTCCATCTTCTGCTATATCATCATTTTTACTCTGGAAAAAATCGTCGGCAGGCTTACGGGACGAAACTCCGCCGCCACGAGGAGGAACCTTGGCGGAATCAATCTAGGGCTCTGGCGGAGCTGTTCTACCGTGGAGACTTCCCTCCGGGAGGGGGAAATCATCACCAACGTCATCACCAACGATCCTCTCATCAAGAGGGGGGTCAATCTCCATCAACATCTTCACCAGCACCATCTCCTCTCAAAACCCTAGTTCATCTCTTGTATCCAATCTTGTATCAAAACAACAAATTGGTACCTGTGGGTTGCTAGTAGTGTTGATTACTCCTTGTAGTTGATGCTAATTGGTTTACTTGGTGGAAGATCATATGTTCAGATCCTTTATGCATATCATTACTCCTCTGATTATGAACATGAATATGCTTTGTGAGTAGTTACGTTTGTTCCTGAGGACATGGGTGAAGTATTGCTATTAGTAGTCATGTGAATTTGGTATTCGTTCGATATTTTGATGAGATGTATGTTGTCTTTTCCTCTAGTGGTGTTATGTGAACGTCGACTACATGACACTTCACCATTATTTGGGCCTAGAGGAAGGCATGGAGAAGTAATAAGTAGATGATGGGTTGCTAGAGTGACAAAAGTTTAAACCCTAGTTTATGTGTTGCTTCGTTAGGGGCTGATATGGATCCATATGTTTAATGTTGTGGTTAGGTTTACCTTAATACTTCTTTTGTAGTTGTGGACGCTTGCAATAGGGGTTAATCATAAGTGGGATGCTTGTCCAAGTTAGGGCAGTACCCAAGTTCCGGTCCACCCACATATCAAATTATCAAAGTACCGAACGCGAATCATATGAACGTGATGAAAACTAGCTTGACGATAATTCCCAATGTGTCCTCGGGAGCTCCTTTCTCATTATTAGAAATTGTCCAGGCTTATCCTTTGCTTCATAAAGGATTGGGCCACCTTGATGCACTTTATTTACTTATTGCTTGTTACTATTTATCTTATCACAAAACTATCTATTACCTACAATTTCAGTGCTTGCAGAGAAAACCTTACTGAAAACCGCTTATCATTTCCTTCTGCTCCTTGTTGGGTTCGACACTCTTATTTATCGAAAGGACTACGATAGATCCCCTACACTTGTGGGTCATCAAGACTCTTTTCTGGCGCCTTTGCCGGGGAGTGTAGCGCTTTTGGTGAGTGGAACTTGGTAAGGAAACATTTATATAGTATGCTGAAATTTTCTGTTACTTGTCACTATGGAAACTAATCCGTTGAGGGGCTTGTTTGGGGTATCTTCACCCCAACCAGAAGAGCAAAGATTTGCTCGTCAACTTACTGAACTTTATGAAAATATTTACTTTGAGATTCCTTCGGGTATGATAGAGAAACTGCTAGCTAATCTATTTGCAGGAGATGGAACATTGCATCCCGATTTACACCTTATCTTTGTGGATGAAGTTTGTGGATTATTTAAGCTTGCAGGTATTCCCGATGATGTTGTCAAAAGGAAGGTTTTCCCTTTATCTTTGAAGGGAGATGCATCGACATGGTATAGGCTATGTGATGATACGAGATCTTGGAATTATAAGCGATTGAAGTTGGAATTTCACCAGAAGTTCTATCCTATGCATCTTGTTCATCATGATCGTAATTACATATATAATTTCTGGCCTCGCGAAGGAGAAAGCATCGCTCAAGCTTGGGGGAGGCTTAAATTAATGTTATATTCATGCCCCAATCATGAGCTCTCTCGGGAAATGATTATTCAGAATTTTTATGCTCGGCTTTGTCTTGATAATCGCAACTTGCTCGATACTTCCTGTGATGGTTCTTATATGCTGAAGACTACTGATTTCAAATGGGACTTATTGGAAAGAATTAAGCGCAACTCTGAAGATTGGGGTTCCGACGATGATAAGGAGTCAGGTATGACACCTAAGTTCGATTGTGTTAAATCTTTTATGGATACCGATGCTTTTCGTGGATTTAGCGCTACGTATGGACTTGACTCTGAGATAGTAGCTACTTTTTGTGAATATTTTGCTACTCACATTGATCTCCCTAAAGAGAAGTGGTTTAAATATAATCCTCATGTTGAAGTGAAAGTAGTTGCACCTATTACAGTCGAAGAAAAGACTATTACCTATAGTGATCCTATTGTTCCTACTGCTTATGTTGAAAAACCTCCTTTTCCTGTTAGGATAAAGGATCATGCTAAAGCTTCAACTATTGTTCGTAAGAGTAATACTAGGACTTATACACCTCCTGAGCAAATTAATGTTGAACCTAGTATTGCTATGGTTAAAGATCTCTTGGATGAGGACTTAGATGGGCATGTTATTTCTTTCTTGGGTGAGACTGCTAATATTGCTAGACCTGATACTAAGACACGTAGACCTGTCGTAGGCATGCCTGTTATTTCTGTTAAAATAGGAGATCATTGTTATCATGTCTTATGTGATATGGGTGCTAGTGCTAGTGCGATACCTTATGATCTTTATAAAGAAATTATGCACGACATTGCACTCGATGAATTAGAAGACATTGATGTTACTATTAAGCTTGCTAATAGGGATACCATTAAACCTATTGGGATTGTGAGAGATGTTGAAGTTTTGTGTGGGAAGGTTAAATACCCTGCTGATTTTCTTGTTCTTGGTTCCCCACAAGATGATTTTTGTCCCATTATTTTTGGTAGACCCTTCTTGAATACTGCTAGTGCTAAGATTAATTGTGAAAATAATATTGTCACTGTTGGCATAGATGGTATGTCTCATGAGTTTAATTTTGCTAAGTTTAGTAGACAACCTCGTGAAAGGGAACCACCTAGTAAGGATGAGATTATTGGTCTTGCTTCCATTGCTGTTCCTCCAACTGATCCATTAGAACAATATTTGCTAGACCATGAAAATGATATGTTTATGAAGGAAAGGGAAGAAATATATGAAGTGTTCCTTAAACAGGAACCTATGCTGAAACATAACCTTCCCGTTGAAGTTCTTGGGGATCCTCCTCCACCAAAGGGTGATCCCGTGTTTGAACTCAAACCATTACCTGATAATCTTAAGTATGCTTATCTTGATGAAAAAGAAATATATCTTGTTATTATTAGTGCTAAACCTTCAGAGAAAGAAGAAGAAAGATTATTGAAAACTCTGAAGAAGCACCGAGCAACTATTGGATATACTCTGGATGATCTTAAGGGCATTAGTCCCACATTATGTCAACACAAGATTTCAGTGGAGAAAGATGCCAAACCAGTTAGGGATCCTCAAAGACGATTAAATCCCAAGATGAAGGAAGTGGTAAGAAAGGAGATACTAAAGCTCCTTGAGGAAGGTATTATTTATCCCGTTGCTGATAGTGAATGGGTAAGCCCTGTCCATTGTGAATTGATCCCACAAAGAATTATTATAGGTTATAGGATGGTAATTGATTTCCGTAAGTTAAATAAAGCCACTAAGAAAGATCATTACCCTTTACCTTTTATTGATCAAATGCTACAAAGGCTATCCAAACACACACATTTTTGCTTTCTAGATGGTTATTCTGGTTTCTCTCAGATACCTGTGTCAGTGAAGGATCAATCTAAAACTACTTTTACTTGCCCTTTTGGTACTTTTGCTTATAGACGTGTGCCTTTTGGTTTATGTAATGCTCCTACTACCTTTCAAAGATGCATGATGGCTATATTCTCTGATTTTTGTGAAAAGATTTGTGAGTATTCATGGATGACTTCTCCGTCTATGGATCCTCTTTTGATGATTGTTTGAGCAACCTTGATCGAGTTTTGTAGAGATGCGAAGACACTAGTCTCGTCCTGAATTGGGAAAAGTGTCACTTTACGGTTAATGAAGGCATTGTCTTGGGGCACAAGATCTCCGAGAGAGGTATTGAAGTTGATAAAGCCAAAGTTGATGCTATTGAAAAGATGTCATGTCCCAAGGACGTAAAAGGTATAAGAAGTTTCCTTGGTCATGCCGGCTTTTATAGGAGGTTCATTAAGGACTTTTCTAAAATCTCTAGGCCTCTAACTAATTTATTGCAAAAAGATATTCCTTTTGTCTTTGATGATGATTGTGTAGAAGCGTTTGAAGTGCTTAAGAAAGCTTTGATAACTGCACCTATTGTTCAGCCACGTGATTGGAATTTACCTTTTGAAATTATGTATGATGCTAGTGATTATGCTGTAGGTGCTGTTTTAGGGCAAAGAGTTGAGAAGAAATTGAATGTTATCCAGTATGCTAGTAAGACTCTTGATGCTGCCCAGAGAAATTATGCTACTACTGAAAAAGAGTTCTTAGCAGTTGTGTTTGCATGTGATAAGTTCAGACCTTATATTGTTGATTCCAAAGTTACTATTCACACTGATCATGCTGCTATTAAATATGTTATGGAAAAGAAAGATGCTAAGCCTAGACTCATTAGATGGGTTCTCTTGCTCCAAGAATTTGACTTCCATATTATTGATAGAAAGAGAGTTGAGAACCCCGTTGCAGATAACTTGTCTAGGTTAGAGAATATTCTTGATGACCCACTGTCTATTAATGATAGCTTTCCTGATGAACAATTAGCAGTCGTCAATGCTTCCCGTACTGCTCCTTGGTATGCTGATTATGCTAATTACATTGTTGCTAAATATTTACCGCCTAGTTTCACATACCAGCAAAAGAAAAAGTTCTTTTATGATTTAAGACATTACTTCTGGGATAATCCACACCTTTATAAAGAAGGAGTAGATGGTGTTATTAGACGTTGTGTGCCTGAGCATGAACAGGAACATATCCTACGCAAGTGTCACTCTGAATCTTATGGAGGACACCACGCTGGAGATAGAACTGCACACAAGGTACTACAATCTGGTTTTTATTGGCCTAATCTCTTCAAAGATGCTCGTAAGTTTGTCTTATCTTGTGATGAATGTCAAAGAATACGTAACATTAGTAGACGTCAAGAAATGCCTATGAATTATTCTCTTGTTATTGAACCGTTTGATGTTCGGGGCTTTGATTATATGGGACCTTTTCTTGCCTCTAATGGTTATACACATATTTTAGTTGTTGTTGATTACGTTACTAAGTGGGTAGAAGCTATTCCAACTAGTAGTGTTGATCATAACACTTCTATTAAAATGCTTAAAGAAGTTATTTTTCCGAGGTTTGGAGTCCCTAGATATCTTATGACTGATGGTGGTTCACATTTCATTCGTGGTGCTTTCCGTTAGATGCTCGCTAAGTATGATGTCAATCATAGAATAGCATCTCCTTATCATCTGCAGTCTAGTGGTCAAGTAGAGTTGAGCAATAGAGAGCTCAAATTAATTTTGCAAAAGACTGTGAATAGATCTAGAATGAATTGGTCCAAAAAACTTGATGATGCATTATGGGCCTATAGAACTGCATACAAAAATCCTATGGGTATGTCTCCTTATAAGATGGTTTATGGAAAAGCGTGTCATTTACCTCTTGAACTTGAACATAAAGCATATTGGGCTATTAAAGAGATCAATTATGACTTTAAGCATGCTGGTGAGAAGAGGTTATTCGATATTAGCTCACTTGATGAATGGAGAACCCAAGCCTATGAGAATGCCAAGCATTTCAAAGAAAAAGTCAAACACTGGCATGATAAGAGGATACAAAAGCGTGAGTTTAACGTAGGAGATTATGTGTTATTATTCAACTCTCGTTTAAGATTTTTTGCAGGAAAACTTCTCTCAAAATGGGAAGGTCCCTACGTTATCGAGGAGGTCTATCGTTCTGGTGCCATAAAAATCAACAACTTCGAAGGCACAAATCCGAGGGTGGTAAACGGTCAAAGAATTAAACATTATATTTTAGGTAATCCTATCAATGTTGAAACTAATATTATTGAAACCGTACGTAACCCCTGAGGAATACATAAGGGACACTTTCCAGAACGTTCCAGACTCCGAAAAGGCATAGGTATGTGGTACGGTAAGTAAACCGACTCCAAAACAACTCCAATGGCAATTTTTATAAGTTTTGGAATATTTAAGAATTTTAGGAAGAAAGAAGTAGTCCGAAAGGGACACGGGGCTCCCACAAGAGTGGAGGGCGCGCCCCCTGTCTCGTGAGCACCTCGTGTGCCTCCCGGACTCCGTTTTCTTGCACGTTACGTATTTTGGTCGGTAAAAATTCATTATATATACTCCCGAAGGTTTTGACCACCGTATCACACAAATATCCTCTGTTTTCGTTTCGAGTTGTTTCCGTTGCGGATTTAGAGCGCCATGGCTTCACCTTCCTCCAACATGAAGACAAGGATGCTTGACTTTTGAAGATAGAGCTGAAAAGAGAAGAACCAGAAGAGATCAACAAGGATGAAGGGATCAAGGAAGCCATGGAGGTTGAAGCTCCGCCGGTGAAAGAAGAAGATATCCCTCAACCTTTACCTAACCTATTTACTGCAATAGAGATTGAAGCTTTCAAGATGATTGAGTTAGCTCGCATACAGAACAAGTATCTCACACATGAGAATATTCTGTTGAAGGATCATATTGCTGGGCTTAAGGGCATTATCCGCAAGTTGGAGGAGCTTTTACGCTCAATGTGCAATTATCCACCGTCATCATCACCACCTCCATCACCTCCGAGGAAATAATCACATGGGTATGGGCACTCCCTTGGCAACTACCAATCTTGGGGGAGGTGCCCCGGTATCGTATCACCATCACACTCCTATCTTTACTGCTTTATTTAGTTTGATCCTTTTAGTAGTATCTTGATCTAGTAGATTGAAGTTTTGATATCAAGTAGTTTGAGTTTTTCTTTGTGATCTCTTTTTGTATTCGAGTCCGCGAGCTATCTATAATAAAGATTAGTGTTGAGTCAAGGGCTTTGCTATGTGCTATGATCTTGAGGAAGTAGAAAGAATTAAAGAGTTCTTATTGATCTTATGGATAGTGATAACTTCACATATAGAAAGTATGAGGCATAAAAATTGTTGAGAGTTGATAAACGTAGTTTTGGTCATCGTTGCAATTAATAGGAAGTGATAAGGAAAGAGAGGTTCACATATAAATATACTATCTTGGACATCTTTTATGATTGTGAGCACTCATTAAGTATGACATGCTAAAAGAGTTGACGTTGGACAAGGAAGACAACGTAATGGTTTTTGTTTTCTCACATCTCAGTTAAAGTATATTGTCATTGAACTTCCAAACATGTTGAGCTTGCCTTTCCCCCTCATGCTAGCCAAATTCCTAGTACCAAGTAGAGATACTACTTGTGCTTCCAAATACCCTTAAACCCAGTCTTGCTATGAGAGTCCACAATATCTACCTATGGATTGAGTAAGATCCTTCAAGTAAGTTGTCATCGGTGCAAGCAATAAAAATTGCTCTCTAATTATGTATGACTTATTAGTGCGGAGAAAATAATCTTTGTACGAACTTGTTGTGGAAGTAATAAAAGCGACGGACTGCATAATAAAAGTCCACACACAAGGGGCAATATAAAGTGACGTTCTTTTGCATTAAGATTTTATGCATCAACCCTAAACGCGCATGACAACCTCTGCTTCCCTCTGCGAAGGGCCTATCTTTTACTTTATGTTTTTACTTTATGCTTGAGTCAAGGTGATGCTCACCTTTCCCTTTTTCATTTTATCCTTTGGCAAGCTTCTCGTGGTTTAAAGATCGTGATACATATATCCAATTGGATGTTCGTTAGCATGGGCTATTATTGTTGACATCACCTAAAGGTGAATACGTTGGGAGGCAACACAATAAGCCCCTATCTTTCTCAGTGTCCGGCTGAAACTCTATAACCACAAGTATTGCGTGAGTGTTACCAATTGTAGAAGACTATATGATAGTTGAGTATGTGGACTCGCTGAAAAGCTCCATTGTTGACTCTTTCTGATGTTATGATAAATTGTGATTGCTTCAATGACTGAGATTATAGTTTGTTAGTTCTCAATGAAGTTTTTGAACCATACTTGAAATTGTGAATTGATTGTCACTTGAGCATAAGAAATTATATATTGAAATCTATATATGTTGTTGTTATTAGAATGATCATGATGCCCTCATGTCCGTATTTTATTTTTATCGACACCTCTATCTCTAAACATGTGGACATATTTTTCGATTTCGGCTTCCGCTTGAGGACAAGCGAGGCCTAATCTTGGGGAGTTGATACCTCCATTTTGCATCATGCTTTTATATCAATATTTATCGCATTATGGGCTGTTATTACACTTTATATCTCTTTACTTATGGCTATTCTCTCTTATTTTACAAGGTTTACCATGAAGAGGGGGAATGCCGGTAGCTGGAATTCTGGCTGGAAAAGGAGCAAACGTTGGGAACCTATTCTGCATAGCTCCAAAAGTCCTGAGACTCCATGAAACAACTTTTTGGAATTATTAAGAATTTCTTAGCGAAAGAAATAGGCGAGGGGGCCCACACCCTGTCCAGGAGACAGGGGGCGCGCCCCCTATCTCCTGGGCCCCCTGGTGGGCCTCCAGCGTCCATCTTCTGCTATATCATCACTTTTACCCTGGAAAAAATTGTGGGCAAGCTTACGGGACGAAACTCCACCGCCACGAGGCGGAACCTTGGCGGAATCAATCTAGGGCTCTGGCGGAGCTGTTCTGCCGGGGACACTTCCGTCCGGGAGGGGGAAATCATCACCAACGTCATCACCAACGATCCTCTCATCAAGAGGGGGGTCAATCTCTATCAACATCTTCACCAGCACCATCTCCTCTCAAAACCCTAGTTCATCTCTTGTATCCAATCTTGTATCAAAACAACAAATTGGTACCTGTGGGTTGCTAGTAGTGTTGATTACTCCTTGTAGTTGATGCTAATTGGTTTACTTGGTGGAAGATCATATGTTCAGATCCTTTATGCATATCATTACTCCTCTGATTATGAACATGAATATGCTTTGTGAGTAGTTACGTTTGTTCCTGAGGACATGGTTGAAGTATTGCTATTAGTAGTCATGTGAATTTGGTATTCGTTCGATATTTTGATGAGATGTATGTTGTCTTTTCCTCTAGTGGTGTTATGTGAACGTCGACTACATGACACTTCACCATTATTTGGGCCTAGAGGAAGGCATGGAGAAGTAATAAGTAGATGATGGGTTGCTAGAGTGACAAAAGTTTAAACCCTAGTTTATGCGTTGCTTCGTTAGGGGCTGATATGGATCCATATGTTTAATGTTGTGGTTAGGTTTACCTTAATACTTCTTTTGTAGTTGTGGACGCTTGCAATAGGGGTTAATCATAAGTGGGATGCTTGTCCAAGTTAGGGCAGTACCCAAGTTCCGGTCCACCCACATATCAAATTATCAAAGTACCGAACGCGAATCATATGAACGTGATGAAAACTAGCTTGACGATAATTCCCAATGTGTCCTCGGGAGCTCCTTTCTCATTATTAGAAATTGTCCAGGCTTATCCTTTGCTTCATAAAGGATTGGGCCACCTTGCTGCACTTTATTTACTTATTGCTTGTTACTATTTATCTTATCACAAAACTATCTATTACCTACAATTTCAGTGCTTGCAGAGAAAACCTTACTGAAAACCGCTTATCATTTCCTTCTGCTCCTCGTTGGGTTCGACACTCTTACTTATCGAAAGGACTACGATAGATCCCCGACACTTGTGGGTCATCATCAGCCGCAAGGTTAAGGGACAGAATTTGAGCTTCAAGGAGGTCTTTCGAGCGATGCTCCTCATCTGCGTGGTTACGGGACCACCCTCTCAGAAATTTCCGCAAAGTATAGGAGCACGAGTGCCGATCATCTAGAGGACCAAAGGAGCGAGCATTGGAGGAGAGAAGGAGGATAATCTTCGAGGCCAGCATATCACTGAAGCCATCGATCAGCAGCCAAGAAGCATCAAATTGGAATCTAGCAGGAGGTCTATGAAGTTGTGTCCCATCGTCCATAAGAAGAGGAGTATGGTCCGAACCAACAATACATTTGGCGACGAGGGAGGCCCTGGGAAATAACGAGTCCCACCTAGAGCAAATAAAAACTCTATCAAGAACCGACCTGATCGGGTTAGCCTGGTGGTTAGACCAAGTGAAACAGGCTCGCCAGGGGCCACAAGAAGTTGTTATTATTTTTATCAGAAGGGGATCGAAGGAGGTTAAAGTCTCCGCCAATAACCATCGGTAAATTGCAAGCCTCAATCTTCTCAGAGAGCTCATCCAGAAATAGAGAAGATAGCGAGTGATCAGCTAGCCCATATACTACAATGAACTCCCACAGCAAATTAAGGGTTTTGTGGCAAACAACTGTGCTGGCCCAGAAGATACCATGATCAAAGGCAACGAAATCGAAAACATCTTTTTTGGAGCCTATGAGGATCCCCCCCGAATGGCCCGACGCAGGTAACAGATGCCAATAAAATCTATCCATACCCGCAATAGACGACAATTCATTAGGAGAGAAAGATGCTTTGAAAGTTTCCACCATCCCTATCAAATCAATATTATTCGCACGAACCAAGTCTTTAATTTGGTCCCGGCGCCCCCTAGCACTGAAACCCCTAATGTTCCAGAATAGGGCCCTCATTTATAGGATAGATTTTTAATGCGGAGGCTAGACCTGCTAGGAACCATGCAGGGTTTAGATCGTTTAGAAGGGCCCTTTTTGGAGTTGTTAGGCTGGGGTTGGCCACTACCAACCTCCAACCCCTCACCCTGAGCCCGGGTTCCTACAGAAGCAGCAGCCGAAGAGGCAACGGCCTCTTTAGCTTTAGCAATAGCCGCCTGGGCCAACTCGTTAGCCCGAATAGTAGAGAGAAGAGCAGCAGGAGAGCAAACTTCGGGATCTACAAACACTCCCACATCTGACATAATATTTAACAAGAAATCATCAGATAAAGACGGTAGGACTAGCCGAGACAGGGAAGAAGGGGGGCAAGGGCCATGGAGGTTACCTGAAGGGGGGAGATCCTTAGCAGCAGCCCGCCTCTCTGTCCGCTCCATGATGGAACCACCCGCATCAGCAACCCGCCTACCCTTGCGAGTCGTGGACGCGGGCGACCGAATCGCTGAAGAACGGGCCATGGGAGAAGCCGGGATGGGGCCGGAGCGGGACATCGAGCCGAGGTCCTTGTCGAGGCGGCGACAGACACCAGTCATGGACTGCTTGGAGCCCGAGGAGTTTCTGCTCTTAGCCGGAAACTTGAGCACAAAAGATATCTTCTTTCTCTTAGACTGGGCTCCCACCTCATCACGAACAGGAGAGACAGGCAGGTCCTCAATCCCGGAGCGAGTGGGAGAGATCGGGCGAATAGGGAGGTTGGAGCAGGCACCGGAGGTGGGAGTGGCCGAAATCGGCTGGATCTTCAGAAGCATATCATCAGAAGGAGGAATCAGGAGGTTAGACTCGGGGATCGCCGCCGGCTCACGAGGAGCCGTAGCAGCAGGGGCCTGGGATTAAAACAGCTCACGCTCCGACTCAGCCAGCCCATCCCATTCAGATTGGGTAAACCTCAGGTTGGAGCCATCACTTGGATTTTGACCACCAGCAGATCCAGCACCCTCCTTGTCATGCTTGTCGGAGGGGTTGGACGGGGGAGGAGGAGGAGGAGGTGGGGGTTGGAAAGCGGCCGCCCCTTCCACCCGAACCCGGAGTCTGACACCACTTGGAGAAGGGAAGACATCAATCGCTCCATGAACACACAACGGATCCACGCACCAGATCTTAATCCGAGCAGGGCCAACCTTGTCCAAAGACTCAAGATCCACCTCCACAGGATTCCCGATCAGCACACCAAACGCCATGAGAAACGCAGACGAGCGAAGCCCCGCTGGCAGATCATCCACCAACACCCAAACCTGAGACAAAGGGCCAACCGTCCTTCCACTGCAAGAGGCCGGCTTGACAGACACCACCAGCTGGTTGAGGGGGAGGGTAAAGCTCGTGCACGAAGCAATCATCCGCAGGCAGTCTTTGGAGGGGAAAACAACAGAGGACTCAAAGTCCGAAATCTGATTAACTTGCCAATCCCATCCCTCGACATCCCAAATCCGAAGCCCTTCCAGCAGAGTTTGAGGTGAGATCTTTTGGTCTTTCACAGTAACAATAGCAGCATTAGAGAGGGAGGGCGCCGCCGTCAGGATAGGAAGGTCACTGTCCAGGGCAAAGAAAGCACATCCCGGGAGCCCCAAACCAAACTGGATGACCGATGTTGGTTTCAGGCGATTCATGCAGTTGACAGTAAGATGCCCATAAGAGCGGCATATGAGGCAGAACAAAGGGTTGGTACATCTAGACTGAAAGTGCCCGGGCCTGTGGCAAGCGAATCAGGTGAGCGCAGACGGATTGCTAGGGGTGGAAGAAGGGGGACGGATCTGCGGGAGGGAGGCGGGAGGTGGCAGGAGACCGTCCCCCACCCCCGACGAGGGAAAGGCACCAGGGAACGGACCAACCGGCGGACGCGCCGGCCCCGCAAAGGATTGCGGCGGAGGACGAAGCCCCACACCCGCACCGGCCGGGCGAGGGGGAGGGGGGATCCGAGCCGAAGCAGATGCACCACGCCCCGCGCCAAGGGCCGGCAGAGAACCGGAGGAGGAGGAGGAGATCCCCCACCAGCCGCTGCCGCCGCCTCCCAGGGATCCACCGTTGGAGAGAGGGAGGCCCCAGATCCGGACCCTTGCGGGCCAGATCCAGACGCACGCTCCCGCTCCGAACGCTGGAGCCAATCCGGGCCAGCAACCCAAGCCACGCGGTCGCGAGCCACCCGCTCACGAGCCGCCTGCTCCGCCTCCAACTTCGAGCGGAGCGAGGCCTCAAGCTCCAGATCCGCAGCAGAACCCGACGAGTCCTCCCGCCGGCGCTTACTACCAGACACCGCCTCGCAGGACGAGCCCCGTGACTTATCCGTGGAGAGCACAGAAGCGAAGGCGAGGAGGAGGGGAGGGGGAGGGCTAGATCTGACGAGGCGGCGGATGGGGAGCCGGTGGTGACGCAAATCTGCAGCGGAAGCCGGAAACCCTAATAGAGGGAGGAAGCACCACGGGTGACCCATATATACCCGGACCGCGTCATGCCCTCCAGGGCCCGACGGGCCAAGCAGGCCGAGGGGAGAGGGGGGGCAAAGCAGAAAGGGGCCGCACTGGGTCCACAGGGGGAGGGGGAAATCGACACCAGATGCCAGATGGGGGTGGGCCGACAGGACACACCACAGCCGGGCGGCCCAACAGGCCCAACAGACGGGTCAGCCCGCGAGCCAAAGGTCAACGAAGAGGAGGCCAGATCTAGGGCAAGCAGAGCCAGCGCCGCGGCCCGGCCTGGCGACGCCGCCGCCGGCGCCGGGGAGACCGAACCAGGCGCAGAGGAGGGGGAGAGGGGGCACGCCACACCCGGAGCGGCACCCAAAATCCCAGGAGAATGCGAACAGCGGGAGGCCTTACCAGATTTTTGACGCTGACGAGACACCCGAAACCAGCCATCATCCGAAGGCAGCGACGACACCGGCCGACCCCGGCCCCCAGGAGCGAACTTGCGAAGGCGAGGAGCGGCGGCAAGGGGCGAGGCCCGCCCCGGGAGACACGGCGAAGGGCGGGGAGACGAAGCCTCGTCCGACGAGCCCTCCCCATCGAGATCGAGAGCCCAAAAGCGGGAGCCCAGCGAAGACGACGAAGGCACCGGAGAGCGCCCCTCAACCGAGCGAGCGGGAGAGGAACAACCAGACACAGGGGGGACGGGAGAGTCAGGGCCCAAATTGGTGCCGGAGGGGCAGAGGGCGATGGCGGAGGAGCCGGGGGAAGGAAGAGGCGGCGCAGGGAGAGAGGGAGCGAGAGGAGAGAACAGAGCCATCCTCTGGGTCAACATATGGGCACCCTATACTATGTCATCTTTCAGATCATCCTATTTAAGAAGATGAATATCTTCCATGTCAACAGCTTTTCTAGCTGCACAAAATTTATTAAAAGAAAAAACTTTAAAACGCATGCCTTCGTCTTAGCAATTGGATGGGTCCTTGCATTTGCATGTTCACCTTTGTCGTTTTTTTATAGTTGCATCAAACAACTCTGGTGAACTATTTTGGAAAAATGAGTTTCACGTCTCCAAGATTTTATTCGAAAATATCCAAATACGCAAACTGGGATCAACAAGGTTCAGTTTTCTCCATTCATTTTCTCCTTGCAAAATCTTTTATTAGTCACTAGCACAAATGCCCGTGCGTTGCAACGGGAGAAATTTTTAGAATCCCGCTCTCAACGGACCCACATGTCATCTCCAACCTTTTCCCACATCCTGTGAAGTTTTATTTCAAAAGGCGAGGTGATACTAATTACTAAAGGAACCCTTCATCTAACACAATCATCATCTAGACCCGTTGGTTAGTTGTTATGTCGTTCAGAGGCGAGGTGGGCTTTTGGTTCATCTGGACTTTTTGTTCAAATCTTGGAGGCCGAGTGCAACAGCCGCTACAATATGGAATAGTCCCACCTCGTTGAACCGGCCAAATTAACTGGAGAAAACATACGAACTAAAATAATACGATCAAAGCGGGACGAAACATTACGTTGCTTTATTATAGTATATAGGTATGTGTGTTGCTACGGGAGAAAACAAAAACTTGGTTATGTCAATAAAACATACGGACGAAAGTAATACGATCAAAGCATGACGAAACCAAGAATATTACCTTTTTTATTAGTAGGTAGGTATATGTGTTGCAGCGGGAGGAAACAAAAAGTTGGTTATGTCAATAAAACATTCTTATGAACATGTAATCTATAAAATTTTCTGGTGAATAAAAATATAAGAAAAGAGAAACTTATCAATTATGTATATGCAGAAAAACGATATATGGCCTGGATATGATAATTTAGATTTCAATCAGTACCCAATTAAAAGGAGGGTAAATTGCAAAAAGTTCACCTCTGTCAGCTCGCAAAGTTCAGCGAACCGAGAGTTTTGCCCACACCATTCTCATTGGGGCTAATTTGAACAAACATCAAAGTTTGGAGTCTCCACCTGCAGTGCCTTGTGCATTAATTCCAGCCAATCATTTGTTCCATCCACGTACACATATGTATCAACCAGCACCATGCGCCATTGTCGGAAGAAACTAATTAAACAGAAGGGTTAGCTTGGAGACATGGTTAAACTGCAATTATCTTAGTTGCAGGCAGCATACAGAAATATGGGCGCCAAAGAATAGCTCTCATCTTGGCAGTCCTCGTGCTTGTAATCTGTTGGGAACTATTAAAAAGCATGTGAACACACCAGGGAAACATCAAAGCAGGTTATTTCATATTTTTATTCTGCGTACCTGATCTACTGATCATCATCACGCCATGTAACTTGGTTCCAATATGAGTTCAGGTGAGGACACCTCCATTAGCCCGAAGATAAAGACAGCCAAAGCAATTAACATAGAAAGCTTGTATCTGGTAGCCAAGCGAGACCTGCAGGAGCATCGAGGTGCATGGATTGATCAAGAAGTTAGGGGCGTGTTGACGTCGGCGGCGTTGGGGCCATATGCCTGAGTACCTCTCCGACTTACTTTACAATGCAATTCTTCGCCGGCTGGTGCTTATGGCCCAGAGAAATCAACATGTACAAGCTAGCCTAGCTAAGCTAACACGCTGGTGGATGGATTCTTCAGAGGATAACTACGTACAAGCAGACACTGGTGGATGGATCGATCCCATTGTACGCTACCAGGCTAGAGCTAGCCGATGGCTTCTCGCCCGATGGAAACAAACAGACCAAGTCTCGCTGAGACACGCACGCGACCCACGGAATTATGGCAACTGCTGTCGGCGTGCTATGCCTACAAGGAAGTGTGCATGTTGTAATCGAAAGCGGCGAAGCAGGCCTTCAAGCCCGAGGGTCAGCGTCGAGGAAGACAATGCGGTGATTTAGGCTGCAAATTTAGCTGCCGCAAAATCCTTTCTCCGATGATTTTAATTAGTGCTTTATACTGGATATAGACATCACAAAGTCAGAACATGCCTTTTTAGAGATGAACCATATAATAATATATTACACTAAAAGATTGATATGCACGCAAGGATTGTTTAAAGGGAAACGATTGGGGCCGGCGCACCGGCCGAACCACTCGGCCGGTCGCGCGCGACCTGTGCGATCCCCTTTTCATCGGCCCACAAATTGCTCGCCATTAACGCCCCACGCGGCTGCGCTGCTTCCTCTCTCTCTATTTCATCTCGCCGGTCTCTATCTCAGTTGGCCGTCGCCGTTCGCCGCCCCCGCCGGCCGTCCTCATCGCCGGTGGCCACCCGCGCCGGCCGTCCCCGTCGCCGTTCGCCGTCCTCGCTCGCCGGCCCCGGCGGAAGCTGGAACCGCGTCGTGGCCTGCTGCAACCCGTGCCCAGGAGAGCTGCCATCATGGATGGCGAGCATGGTGAACGGCGAGCTGCGAGGACGGCGGCGCTCGCGCTGCAGACATGGCGGAGGCATTGCAGAACCTGCCGCACGCCCTCATGCTACAACCGTTTAACCAAAATGCTTCAAACCAAGATGAAAAAAGCTTCAACCAGATACATCAAAAGCTGCAAGCAGTCATTGCCATGGCGGAGTGCTACAACCGTCGACATAAAATGCTACAACCCTTGATGAAAAAGCTTCAACCCGAAACGATAGAGAAAGCATTAACCAAGGCTGCTACAAAGAAAAAAGCTGCAACCATTTGATAGAAAAGCTTCGACCGTAGATGAAAAAAGCTTCAACCAGATACATCAAAAGCTGCAAGCAGTCATTGCCATGGCGGAGTGCTACAACCGTCGACATAAAATGCTACAACCCTTGATAAAAAAGCTTCAACCCGAAACGATAGAGAAAGCATTAACCAAGGCTGTTTACAAGAAAAAAGCTGCAACCATTTGATAGAAAAGCTTCGACCCTAGATGAAAAAAGCTACAACCATTGAAAAAGAAAGCTACAAACATACACTGCATAACCAGAAAAGTTGCATCCGTTGTAGAGAAAGCTTCAATCATATGTGCGAAATGCTTCAACCTGCGCGTGTCGCCACCGAGCCGCAATCACAGTGGTTGGCTGGCGGCCGTCGCCGACGCAATTTCCTGCAGCCATGAGCATCAACGGCGAGGGGCGGCGGCGGAGCTATAACCGGGGAGAGCTATAAGCGTCGCCGCTGCAAGCTGCAACCAGCAGATGATAGTTGGAAGCGGCGATGGGGACGGGGCGGCGAGGGTTGGAAGCGGCGACGGGGACGGGCGGCGAGGGTTGGAAGCGGCGGCGGAGACGGGCGGCGAGGGTGTGGACGGGCGGCGGGGATAGAAGACGCGGCGCGGCGCAGCCCAAGCGAGGGGATCGTGCCGAGGAAGAAGAAGCTGGGGGCGAGTTTTTTTTTTGCTCCAGATCCAACCGCGCACGCCTCGCATCGAACGGCTAGGGCTGGACCGGCCGAACGTTTCGGCCGGTGCGCCGGCGCCTAGCATCGCCCTTGTTTAAAGCTTTATCACTTTATGAAGGATTGTTTAAAAGCTTTATCACTGTAAGATGCAACGCTAGCTTTTTAGTTCCTCACTGATACCTTCCATTGAACCAGAGCATTTGCAGCAGGTTGTAGCCAACAAGCTCGTTTTCTTCCCCTGTATCTATCTTCCGATCTGATCAACATCTGACTTGATTATTCACTGGGTCACCTCTCTGTTTGTAGTTTATATTGACCAAGCAAAGGGCATATTAGATGCCATTCACGGAGCTTCAAAGTGAAGGTAGGGCCAGCGGTTGATGGGGAGAGAGAGCGCACAAGCTGTAGGTGCCCCAGCCCCTCAACGGGGCCGCAAGGATCAAGGATCGAGCCGCTGCTGCACCCCTGTTGCCGGTGAAGGAGGTAGTACGAGCACATGGCCGCACGCTGCTGCTGGATCTTGCCTCCATGGATCAGAAGAGATAGTAGGCACAGACGACCCTGAGCCATGACCAATACTCCAATAGCACCCATCATGGCTCGGGACGACGACCACCCTCATTGGTCCTGTACCCGAGAGCGACACACGCGGGGCCGCGGGCGGACAAATCTTCATCTAGTCCGTCGCTTGACCTCAGCGGCACCTCTCATGAACCTACCTCGCCAGAATCCTCGGCGACCACGCCTCGACGACGACGGGTTAGATCGAGGGATCAACTTTGTTTTATAGTAGCGGTTTTCTTTTCTTTAGAAAAATAGTTGTGGTTTCCTTTTTAGGAGAATACGGGTGGTTTCCTAGTTGTATAGGATACCGACGCTATGACTTTCAACTCAGCACGTTACATGGTGTGATGGTAAGCCATGTATTCTATATTCTGTATAGGTCTCGCGTTCGACTCCCCAAGTTTCACTCCTCGTGTTTTCTCGGCCCATAAGCGAAGCTAGCGTTCGCGTGACCCAGTGCTGCAGCCGTTCGACGGGAACTTGCGGCCCATAATTCGCGTGCTAGCAGCCGTTCGGTGAACTTGCGGCCCATAATTCGCGTGGTCCAGTGCTAGCGATGGACAAAATTTAGTACCACCTCGAATATGTTTTAAATTTAAACTGAAAGCGTAAAATCACGGGAAGAAAGCGTATTGTGACGGTGAATCCGACAAACTCAATCCGTGCTTTATTTATTATTATTATTATTATTATTATTATTATTATTATTATTATTATTATTATTAGGGAGAGATATCGAACAAAGCTAGTTACCAGCACAAGATAAGATTCAAAACAAAAGACAACTTGGTGCCAAATTGGCAGCTACCCTTCTACCCAATGGATAGTCAGAGCGCCCAGCACAAAGTGGCCATTCGAGAAGCACGGTCCTATCCCTACCAGGTTGTTGTCGTGCTCCATGTCGTTCGTCTTGTCGATATGGCCATCCCTAGTGGTGAGTCTAACAAGAGGTGTGTATGCTGTTGGAGGAGCCCCCGGTGCAGTCTGAAGGCACATATGCTAGTGGGTGATTCGTCCTCTGTCCACTAATACCCTGGATAAATTATTTGATAAACATTGCCTTTTGTGTCCCACAACATCAGTTGGATGGATGCGATCTCCATTTTTACAATTTGTGACTGGACACAAACTCACGGCTTACATACGACCTTTCTTTGAGATAATTTCACGCATTGTACATGGCTAAGATATAAAAATTATTTTTAGTAATGTCTTCTCTTGTGTCAATATCTGGGTGCCTTAATTAAGTGTTGAACATGTATTGGTGTTGGTGGTATTTCTATTGTTCTTAACTCTATTATCAAATCAGAACAGAGCATTTAATTGGTAACTTAACTTCAATGAAACTTATTATAATATATATCTTACCCTTTAAGTTAAATTATCGATGTGTCAAGACTTACGTGTTGGTGCAGAGGCCGGGTGTAATTGGTATCTTCGTGATATTAATATATTCCCTTTATCGAAAAAAAATCTCTATAGGTCAAAAATCAAGGGCATATGTAACTGCTATGTTTTTTTAATGGTCCGGTTTAGGCGGGCTTCATTGATTTAGGAGAAAGCAAGCGGGAAACAATGGGGATCAAGTGATCAAGGGCACGAAAAACACGTGCTAAAAGAAGAGAAAAATTAAAAATGGAGGAGGAGAGGGGAGTGATTAATTATCTAGCAACATCTTCCTCAAAAGGGCGCTCAAGACAAGTTGCACCCGCCAGCCTCCATTGCTCAAGATCATTGTTTATGGCTCACAGGACGTTACTGACCCTTGGCAGCTTTGATGTGAAGATGTAGGCATTCCTCGCTTTTCAAATTTCCCAGGAAATCAACATTAGCATTGATTTGAACCCCCTTTTGAACCTTCAGGGAGTCAAGCTGATCATCCTTTGGCAGTGTTTGAGGGAGTAGTGGTGTGCCTCCCGCCGTTGCTTCATGGTCGTGTAGCCAACCCAGGTCGAGGCCTTCTGCTAGATTGACGAAGAGAAGGGGCAGTCCCACAGAAGGTGCCTCGAGGACTCCGGGCTTCTCACGCAAAGGGGGCAGAAATAGCCATTTGGCCACCCACGCCGTTGCAGTCGACCATTACACCACAACCTATCGTGGTGCAACAGCCAAGCGAACTTCTTGGCACTACCGGGGGCCCAGGCCTTCCAGATGACTGCGTTGTGGCTCGAGGATGGGGCGGACTGAAATTGTAGTCCATAACCAATGCTTGTTGAATAAGAGTCTCCACCACCGGCCACCCATTAGATTTGATCCATTGTTGAAAAGATTTGGGTAGGTGCTGCATAGCGGCGCCGATCCCAGCCATGAACTCTTCGAGAAGCTTGCCAATCAGCTGCTGCCAATGTTGACTGTCGTGGCCTTCGTGAACAACTCCTGGTCACGTTGATCACATAGCAGAGGAAAATCCATCCACGGCGTTTGCGGCTGCTGCCAAGTGAGCCATACCCAGCGTAATCGGAGGGCGGTACTGAAGCGCTGCAGATCCAGGATATCGAGTCCTCCCTTGGCAATCGGCGAGCAAACTTTACTCCAAGACGACTTTGCATTTGCCACGAGACACCACTTCATCCTGGGTCCAGAGAAACCGCCGCCGCGCCTTGTCAACCCCTTTTAAAATTTTCTTAGGCACCTTGAGCACTGTTAGAGCAAACGTGAGGAGAGCAGTGAGCACTTCCCGCACGAGCACCCTATGGCCGGCTAGGCTCATCAGTTTTCCCTTCCATCCTTCCAGGAGCGATCTAACTCTTTCGATGATGAACTAGAAATGCACCATGCGCAATCTATTTAGCGAGATCGGCAGCACTAGGTATGTTGTGCGAAAATCTGCTATCTAACCATCGAACTCCTGTAGCACTTCCGACAACGGCAAGCCCGCGCAGTTTATAAGTATCACCGATGGTTTTACTTGGTTTAGCTTGAGCCCCGTTGCATGGAACGCTGCTCCACCGCAGATGTCGTCCATTGGTCCCTCAAGCGTATGCATACCTCCAAGAATGATGCCCCCAAGAGGGATACGGCACAAGAGCACCACCGTCATCCGATCGACCGGTCTAGAGTTTTCGCCGAAGGTGGCGGATACGGGTCTAGAGCTTCTCCACGACAAGAGTTGTTTTACGGTACCCTCAAACAAATATAAGCCGTCCATTTGTTCTGATCTGATAGATAGGATTGTTTGACACTCCAGTATATAGATGCCTTGGGGTACTACCGTTAAAAGTTGGGGAGTACCACCACTTTGAGGGTAATTTGGTAATCTACGACTAGATCATTAATTCTCCACTATTTAAGGGATAAAACCAACCTGCAGGCGGCGATTAAGCTGGCGACCGAACCTTGATTCACGGGATGCATAGAGAAGGACCTCTTCATCACATCCCAAAAACAAAATCAATAGATCAGATCTCAAAAGAGATAAAACGTGATGGAACTATTAATAATTACGTGATTTTGGAATTGGAAACCTGAACTGATTGCTTGACAACACTAGGAACATAGGTGCATGCAATGCGTAGATCCAGCGATGGGCCGGGTCGCCGGCGGCTAAGTTGCCAAAACTTCATGCATGTGCGTGAGGGCCTGGGGACGGCTCCACCGGGAGGATGCGGCAAGCCGGCAACCTCATAGTGCACGATCAGAGGCGGCGGGCGTGCGCTTCATCGGATGAGTTTTTTTTAGCTGATCGGATTAGGAAATTAGATCACGGGAATATCTCAATATTATACCTAAATCAAGGAAACAAAAAGTCTAAAGTGCCCTCTCAAATCAACGGTCAGATTTTGTTGGTACTCCCATCTCTATCTATGGAGTACCAGGGTGCTGTAAAAAACCTCATGCGTATAGGCAAGGAAAAAAGAAAAAAGAATCCAAAGAAACCGATCTGGATCAACAAACTATAACAATGACCATATCTGGACCGACCATCTTATGACACCACACGAACAATGAGGTTCTTCAATAGCAACGCTTCAGGAAGGGAGCAACACTCGAATGCCACCGTCACCGGATCAAGCCACCTAAGGCTAAATCTAAGGTTTTCACCCAGAAGAATCAGTCCGAGCATTCCGGACAATGCCTTCAACAAGGTAATGAAGTAAAAACATCTCCATTGCCAGGTGTACCCAACTCGGGCCAGACTTAGGCTTTCACCCTGAAACTCAAGACCGGGTGCTCAAGTATAACCTATCAAAGTCATTCATGTGTTGTCGCCACCACTTTTTCACAATCCTAGCAGCTACATGCGGTGTGACCACCGCCGCCGCACAACCATCCCTCTGCATGAAGACTTTGTCCATAGTTTGCATCTCGCCGCCGAAGTCAACTACCGGATCTTTGAAGATGAACTCTCAGAAAATCTTTTGATGGTGACCATGATCCACAGCGAGGCAGCCGTTGTCCTGGATCCAATTCCCGGTGACCCAATCAGAAGCGAGAAAGCAGATCTGCCAACTCCACCTAGCCGTGAAGACCCGGCCATGCCGCTGCCCGCCAAGACCTAGGTGACCAAGCAGCCATGACCATGTCCATGTGGTGCAACTAGCCGGCAGCCTGGACGGCCGTCGAGCATCTACACGCATGTGCACCTCTGAAGCAGCCGTGTGGATGCATCCAGGAACCAGCCCTGCACGTACTCTAGGCCATGGACTTCATCCAGATCGGAAGGCCGGAATCACCAAGTAGGTACCAGATCGGGAAGCCTGCGGCCAGATCGGAAGGCGACCACCAAGGGGAAGAACGGAAAGAGGTCGGAGATGCCCCGCCGCCGCCGCCGCCCACCGGGCGGCTAGCCTCCTCTAGCGGCGGCGTGGTGAACGGCGCTGCGCGGGAGGGCCTCCGAAGGTGGCCGAGGCGGCGCCTTCGGAATCGGCTGAAGCGACCCGGGAGGCGGGGGAGGGCCTCCGAAGGTGTTTTCTCTATGTGTTCGGGTACGGGGATAAAGATGACCTGATTAGATTCTAATCGGTTTAGATTTTAGAGTTCTATTCGTATACGTCAAGTACTGCCTTGTATACATCAAAGTCCAGTTATATATAAAGCCATGGCCGATTAAAAAAACAATCGATCTACTTCAATATAAATACATTACTTTTTATCGTTCGTTTCTTTCTGTAGTTTCTTCCTGCTGAGCCCTAGGAGCCCAAGGGTTTGGTGATCTTTGCAGTTTTGCACTGACAAACGGTTTGTTTTCCTTCACGAAAGCGAGGGATTTTTTATTGCTTTGCCCGAAAAGCAATTGTTCGTCGTCACGAAAGCATGACAAATATCATGGTGTTGTGCTGCGATTTTACGTGCCAACACACTTGACGAATCCGCTGGGGACGAAGAAGAATGACATACACACGATGGACACCGAACCCAAGAACGGAAGCGACTTCAACCGGGACAACACCATCGCCGTCACGCTCGACGATTTGTCAGAGGATGATCGGCGCGAGCTTGAACAAGAGGTTGAGAAGGAGATGGCTGAGCGGCTAGAACTGAAGTTGACTGGATACTACAAGACAAGGATCGGCATCGTCAAGAAGGTACATGTGTCGAACCCTTCTGATTCGATCAACACCGAAGTAAAATAGTCTACTTAAAAATTTCTCATCTAATTGATGTGTGTGTAGCTAATAAGTACGATTCTGATGTGAAAGCTATGACACACACAAGTACTCAATCGTAGCTAATAGAATTGAAGAATTTAAGGGGCGACTCATCTTGAAAATAATTTACTTGGTCATGTCCGTTCGTTAGTGCTGCAAAACGATGAGTATCCTGAGTAAAGGCCGATGGAGAATAGTGGCTTCATTAACTTTCCTAGTAATATTCATACAGCTGATGCATCGGCTAATAACGTTGTGCAGCCCCATGTCCCTTTAAGTAGCTATCAAGGTGGCCAGAACTATGTGAGCAGTTCAGCTAATAATTTTATGCCTAGCATAGCTGCTCCTATTGTCTCAACTTCAGTTCGACAAAATCACAACAGCAATAATGGAAGTGCTAGTTCTAATTCTAGCTTGCACCAACCTATTTATTAGGAAATAGCTATAATATACCACTCCTACTGTCTATCGGTACCGGCATTCTGTACGGGCCGGTAACCAATTCATATTTTAGTGGGTCTTCCTTGCAAGAATCACATGCTCAAATTTCTTTGTCAGGGTTTTAACCACGTGCTAGCACTCCATCTGCTTCACAAACTAGTTCTCTACAGCTGAATGATAGTTTTAAGGATAAGCTTGATAATATACTTAGAGAATAGGTTTATAACCTAAGGGTAAAGCATGTGCATATAAAAAAACCATACCCTAATTACTTTGATTTGATGGCATATCCTCGTGGTTTTACTATTCTAGATTTTTTTTAGGTTTAAAGGGTAAGATGGTAGATCCACTTTCGAGCATGTCAGACAATTTTTAGCCCAATGTTGTGATATCGGCCCATCAGATGTTTATAGGATAAATTATTTTTGTTGCCTTTGTCCGGTACTGCATTTACTTGGTTTACATCGCCTACTCCTAATTCTATTGCAACATGGGCGCAACTGGAGCAAAACTTTCATGAATATTTTTATTGTGGTGAAACTGAACTTCAACTTTCAGATTTAACTATGGTTAGGCAAAAATATAATGAGCATGTTTATGATTATATTAAGCGGTTTAGAGATGTCAAAAAACCAATATTTTAGCTTGACCATAGCCGAAAAGGATTTAGCCGATCTTGCCTTTTCGGGCCTGCTTGCTCATATTAAGGATAAATTAGAAGGATACAAATTTTTAGATGTTGATCAAGTTTTGCAAAAAGCTTTGGCGCTGGAAAACTGGACTAAGGAGAATAAACAATATAGCCGTTTTAAACATTGTTTGACACAAAAAAGGAAAAAGACATCGCTCATAAAAAGAATAGGGGGTTTCGTATGAGCGTCTCCCTTTGCGCCGAGGAACAAAAAGTTGCGGGCGTGCCAGTGTACAAAGTACACAAATACAAGAAGAAGAAAATGTGTGGGGCCTGCTGGCGCGGCCAAAGTGATCAAGCGATCATGGTCTCCTGGTTCCCGGGGGCCTCGGAAAGCCCCCGGTTAATTACTCCCGCGGATAGTACCGCGGGACACCTCAGCTACGCAGTCATCGTCTTCAATCTTCGCTTCGCGCATTCCTCATGCATGGTGGTGGTATGTGTATGGCGGCGGCAAAGTCCATGTACTGAGTGGTACACGCGCCGTCGAAAATGTGGCCTTTGCTCCGGCCACGCCCGCCAACGTCGTCTTGCCTCGTCGGCCTTGAGCGGCGTCAATGTGGTTTGTTGAAGTAGCATGCATGTTTGGGCTTGGCTTGGACGTCGTTGATGACATTGTAGATTCGCCGGGAGTGCGAGGGGTATGCCCCGCAGGAGTAGATGTCGAAAGGAGAAGGAGTGGCTGGACATGCGACACATGGTGTGCACACATCCATCGATGACCGCATACACCGCCGCCAACGGCGGAGGAAGTCGCCACCTTGCACCGCTAGGCACGGCCGGCGATGGCACAAGAGCTGCACGCCGCCGACACGGAGTGCCGGACCGGGAGCCGCTAGACATGAGCGGACCCCGACACGTGTGACACGTGTTCGTGCTGTCGAAGAGGGAGGCCGTAAGATACAACTAAGCGTGTCCCGACCGAAACCGGATGATGTCTCCGCCGCCATAGTTACGACGAGTCATCGTGACTCGTCAAGAGCCACGCCGCCTCCATGGTTACGACAAGTCGTCGTGACTCATCGAGGGCCGCACCGCCACCGATGCGTCGAGCCAACAACGTCGCCGAGTCCCGGCCAGCCCATGGCGCCTCCATGGACCGGCGAGACAGCGGTGCAGGAGACCTCGCGATGCGGTGGAGCCTCGCCCAGGCGCCGCCGATGGTGTAGGTAGAAGGGGTGGCGCACTTGATGGCGCCGAGTCGAACGATGCGTGTCGACGAGTTCCGACCAGCCCATGGCGCCTCCATGAACCGGTGAGACGGGGCGAGTACGACCTCGCGATGCGGCGGTGTCTCGCCTTGGCGCCGCCGATGGTGTAAGTAGAAGGAGGTGCGCCGAGTCAAACGATGCGAGTCGACGAGTCCCGACCAGCCCATGGTGCCTCCATGGACTGGTGAAGAGGGGCGAGTACGACCTCGCGATGCGGCGGTGCCTCGCCTTGGCGCCACCGCCGGTGTAAGTAGAAGGGGTGGCACACTAGATGGCGTGAGTCGACCAATGCCACTACAAGAATCCTGTTAATCCATGACGGCTACAATCCGTCACAGGCATGTGCAAAACTGTCACCGAAGCGCAGCGATGATGGATTTGAAATATGTCATGTATATCGCGTCATAATTGATGATTGTACACTCCGTGACGGATTTTGTCCGTCGTGAATTGCACCTAACTGAAGTGCTTATAACGACGTTAACTTGTATGCCACATCATCTGCTGACATGGAATTACGTGGCAGCCCATTAACTTAGTGGCCCAGTTGGAATTTAAGCCCACTAAACTTTAGCTCTGTCTAAGAATCAATGGCCCAATTAAAATTTCAGCCCACTAAATTTCAGGTCCATCTAAGACTCAATGGCCCAGTTAAAATTTCAGCCCACTAAATTTCAGCTCTGTTAGGATACACGGCCCATGTAGTAATCAACCGAATTGGAAATTCATTTCATTAAATTTCAAGGTCAGTCCAAGGCCCACTGATGTCAAGCCGAGAGATTAGCCCATCTCACAAAAAAACAATAGCCAATATTTATTTTCCAAAAAAATATGGTACAGTATAATAAACGATAAACACATGACAACACAACACTTTATTATTATACAAATGAAAGAAAGACAACAACACTTTACAGATCAGGTAAAAAAACGGTTTACAGATAACTCCGAATAATATTGTAGCATATATCCCAGATATTCAATCTACAACATGTCCCAGATATTCTGGGGCGGAGCCTTCAAAAAAGATATTCTCCAGTGGAGAACAGCGCCGACGTCAGAGACGCCATATCTACCACCATATTGACCCTACCCATGCTCCTGAGTAGCCGATCTCCAGCGACGAGAACATGCAATAGTTGTTGCCTGCACGTATACAACCAAATACTATCTAAAAAATTCTGAAATAAAAACCCGCAAAAAATCAGAAATAAAACACAGTGAACTCGAAACGGTGAGGCAACCGACTGACATCCCGCTGGGTCGAGGCCTCGAGGGACAAGCTGGGGGTGAGGACGCCGTCTGCGACGGACGCCATTGAAGAAGGGACGACAGCATCCCAGCACAACGGAGCCGCCTCAGCCAGGCGCCTGTAGAGTGCCGACTCGATGCGGCTCGCTTGGTGCCTCAGCGCGGCAGCATCGGACAGAGATGGGCGGCCTGAACCGTGGCTGTGTTGCTGCCTTCCTAACCTGCACATGACGAGAGGTGAGATTAGTGAAAGAATCCGGCGATTAAGAGCATGCGGCTGGGCGGGTTGCCGCTCATGTACCGATTGCGATTGGGACATATCCTGCCATATCGAGCACGCATCCAGAACAACGCTTACCAGCGACAGCTGCCTCTGCCGCGGCTCAACGAACCATCTCGCTAGCGCCATATCCTGCCGTCCGCCGCCGCTCGGACAGTGGAGTCATCGCTTCCCTTCGCGTTCGGTGGCAACGCCCACCACGACGCAGCTCCCCGGGGACGAGTCGGTGCGGCCCCCCGAAATCCAGGCGCACACCACCGCACGGTGTGGGTCGGCCTGGACGTCGCGGCGTCGATACTTGCCCCAGTGTGGACTCGGAGCCGAGAGAAGCAGCTAGGAGGGGACGGAAGGCAGCGACTGGAGAAGGAGATGGAGAAAGGAAGGCACTGGATGCCGGCGGCTGTGGGGTGGGGAAGTAAGAAGAGATGGATCGGTAATTAGGGATTGTGTGCCAACCATTGGATCTCAGGAAATCGAACGGTGGAGAAGCTTGATCCATGTGCGGGTAGGCTCAGCCAATCAAAACGCACGGTTTGCCTCACGCAGGATCGCCCCCCTCAGCCGAGAACCATATGGGCTTTTGCTGATTCCAGCCCAGTGTGAGTGAGGCCGCCCAGATTTCGAACTTTTTATATTATTCAAATAACTAATAAAGCCACCTTTGTCTCAAAACAAAAACCTTTGTCAAGTAACTTGCAAACAATTATCTTATATATCCCAATATAAAAAATACATGTGATATAAAAAATGTTATTTCAAAAAATCAAGAACCCCAAGTTTGTGCTCGATACTTGCCATGTCGATCCTTGGAATTTCTTTCCGTTCCTTTGATAGGGCCTAAACATAGAGTGAGGAAGAAAAATATGATTTTTAAACCCTTTTTCATATTTTAAAGTAATTGTAAATAGGATATACTCCCTCCGTCCGAAAAAAGCTTGTCCCTCAAATGTATCTACATCCATTTGAGGGACTCTACATCCTTTTGAGGGACAAGCTTTTTCGAACGGATGTACTACCTATCAAATGCTTAGAAAATGAAGTAAATGACTTTGAAATAGCAAATGAACCCTGGAAAATGCGAAAAGTTAGCATATGATATGTGATGGTGCATGTTAGGTGTCCAAAAAGTTTCAAGGCCAAAGGATTAAGCAAATATCACTTCTCCTTCAAACCCAACGCATTATCTCTGGAGATCATGATTCCTCCTTGTAGATTGTTCGACTTCAAAGGAGTGCGCATGATTTTGTTGTGAAATATTTTCAATTAATTTACCAAAAAATCTAGATGCCATATCATGACACCATGCGAGATTCCATATTTTTCAAACTTTGTTCGCATTTTTCCTAAATTTAAACTACTTTTCTTGCTATCATGTGTTCTTTAAGTTCGTTTATGAATTTCACTTGAATATAGCAAATGAGCTATAAAATGCGAATTTTTTACATGTTATGTTTAGTGGTGTATGTTGAGTATAAAAAACGTTTCACGACCAACTGATGAAGCAGTGGTCACTTCGCCCCTAAATCCGCCTTATTCCTTCTGAAAAGCTAGATTTTTTTCTCAAAGATGGCTCTGTTTCTAAACAATCAACGTGAAAAGTTGTGCGAAACATTCTAATTTTTTAACCACGGCCTCTAGGGGCATATAATGACACCATGACAAGTTTTGTATTTTTCTAGCTTTGTTTGAATTTGTTAGAATCAAATAAGCACTAAGCACTATGTTGCTGCTCGAGTCCTCGCCCCATCTTGTTTGGAACTAATTCTATTTCCTTACATATGGCATAATCCTACAGTAAAGACCACCAGTAAGATCTTTCAACCCATTTCTGAAAACTATTTCATGTGTTTTCAACTTAAATTTCAATTGTATCCATTAAATTCCTAGATATGCACTTAATGACTTAAATATATCAAAAAGGTCTTAAAATGCCAAAAAAATGACATGGTACGTTTAGTGTTGTATGTTGAGCGTTGAAAGAGTTTCAAGGCCAATTAATGAAGCAGGTTTCAAGGTTGACATTTATTTTTCTGTTAAATATTTTCCCATTCAAATAATAAATGTAAGAAAAAAAAATATTTTTTCCATGAAGTGTAAGGAAAGTGTTTGTGCATTTGAAAATATGTTCATAATGCTTTTGAAAAATACAGTTCCTGAATTATTTATTAGTACACAATTTTTTAATACAGATTTTCAATTGTTCCATAATTTTTTTTTAGAAAAATACAATGAATATAAACAATAGGTATGCGCGCACGTGTGTGCACGTGTGGTCTTCAATGAATGTATGTATTGTTTTTAAAAGTTCATGTTTACCTCTTATTTTCTAAAAGCACATTGAACATTATTGAAAATACATACAGTTAATGAATTAAATAAAGCTGACGAACCCCCAAAAATGCCAAATGTTGACATAGAACACGTGGTGATATACGTTGAGCGTGGAACGAATTCAAGGTCAAACGATCAATAACCGACACTTTGCTTTCAAACCAGAGCCGTTCCTTCTCAAAATCACAATTCTTTCTCAGAAATGTTTCGGCTTCCAAGCAATGTACATCACATATTTTGCGAGTAAAATCACTCTTGCATTTCAAGAAACATGTTGATATTTTATACAAGTTAAGCTATATTAGTACATTTCAAGAATTCATTATTAATGTTCTAATATAAGTTTTAATACACATTGTCAAATTTTTTAATATTTGTGTATTTTAAAAATTACAATGCATATACATAATAATTGTGTGTGCTTGTGGTCGAAATGAATATACATCTTTTTTATACATAATAATTGTGGGTGCTGTGTAAGGCGAGCTATGCTGTCAGTTAACTCGATCTACAAAAGGCGAAACTAGCCAACAGAACTAGTGAGCTCAACTGATTGATTCACGGCGCGAAACTTTAAGTACTGAACTTCCTTTGAAAATATCGAATACAATACATTGAACATTTTGTAAATATCCGTTGAACAATTTCTTAATATAAAATGGATAATTTAAATTATACACAATGAACATTTTTTAATATATGATGAACATTTTGGAAAAAGCATAAATATATGTGTTGAACAATTTTCGAAAATGCATTGAACATTTGTAATATACGTTGAACAACTTTTGAATACACATTGAACATTTGTGTAATATAACACTGAACACAATTTCAAAAACATAGGGAATACTTTATATTCATTAAACATTTCTAAATATATGATGAATATTTTATAATGCATGATGAACTTTTCGTAATACACCATGAACATTTCCTAAATGTAAAATCAACATTTTGGTAACACGCAATGAAATTTGTAAAAATAGGGAAAAAAGAAACAGTAAAAAGAGTAAATAAATCATTAAAACGGAAAAATAATATAAAAAAGAAATAGAAACATAAAAGAAAAATAAAAACGAAAATAAAAAAGAACCAGAAAAGAAAAACCGAAAAGAAAAAAAAAGCGAACAAAAAAACTGAAGCAGCAACGCGCAGCACCCCAACTGGGCCGGCCCACCCGCGGGCGCTGCGGGCGTTTCCTCGACGATTTGCCGCTCGCGAGCGGCAAATAGGAATTGCCCATGCTGACCTGCCACCTGGTTGTGGGGTGTAGCGGAAGCATAGGCACGGCCGTGTAATTATCTCGGTCCAACCGCTGCTCCCATGCGCTATTTTTTTACGTATGAGTGCAATATACACTACTCCCATGGGGAGTATATCTTATAAATTTTGTACCATACGAACAGTAGGAGTACAACTTATTACATATAGAAGTGAGGAGACCCTCGTCCGTGTAATTTTGTTGGTCTGGCCCCTGCCCCATGCGCTATTTTTTATCTTATATAAATTTTGTATTGTATGAATACTACTACATTTTGCTAAAACAAATGAATAATATTACGGGAGCGGCGTTTTAGGTGAACAGTACCCCCCAAAAATGAGTAAATATTTTTTAAAATTTTTGAAAAAAATTGGAGAGCAGCGGTGTCGTAAGCATGCTTGACAATTTTCATGTGGAACAGAGCAGCGGTGTTTCGTCAATGAAAAAAATTGGGGTTGTCATTTTATGGTGACATTTTGTCTTTGGTTTTTTTTTTGCGCATGCAAAAATGCTTAAACTTTTTGCCTCAAAATTTACAGGTGGCATTTGTGGGATGTCTCAATTTTTTTGACATTTGGAAAAGATGGCCAATCAAATTTCCCTAATATTACTACATATAGAAGTGAAAATGTCCAAATCGTATTAAATTTGGGCATTTAACCTACTGGCAAATATTTTGCCTAGAGCGCGAGGGTTTCCTGGGTTCGAGTCTCGTGCCTTAATTTCTGTACATATATTCCTTTTTAAGGTTTTTTTATATATACACTATTGACTACATCTGACTAACATGTGGGCCAAACAAGGAGGACGCATGACACATCAACACCATCCATCTGTGATGGTCTGAATGGCATGTAAGGAAAGAAAGGCCGGCCAAGCCGATCGATCTATGACGTCTTTGGTGACAGTCCCTCTTTGTCCGTCATAATGGGGTTACCGATTGGGGGAGGGGGGGCATCCTCGTGATGCAGATCCGTGACGATTTCTATGACGGACAAAGAGAAACTGTCATCATCGGTGACGGTTTTCAGGAACGTCATCAGAAATCTGTCATGGATTAACAAGTTTTTTGTAGTGTGCGTGTCGACGAATCCCGACCAGCCCATGGCGCCTCCATGAACCGGTAAGACGGGGCGAATACAACCTTGCGATGTGGCGGTGCCTCGCCTTGGCGCCGCCGATGGTGTAAGTAGAAGGAGGTGCGCTGAGTCGAACGATGCGTGCCGTCGAGTCCCGGCAAAACGAGGTTGCCGGCGGACTCGACAATGGAGAGTGCACCGGGGACCCTGCATGGATAGCGGCCCTGATATGTCGCCTTCTTGCATAGAGGATGTGACGGGGGTTGCGGATGGCCGGCAACCGCGGCACGTCGTTGCTGTCCTCGTGGGAGTTGTCGCCACCGGGGCTACACATGAACGGCAACCCCAGCATGGCGCCGGGGGTTGCGCGCGAGCGGTAGCACCAACACGTTGCTGGAAGAGTCGTGGACAACCATGGCGCCATCGTCTTCTTCACCGGCAAGCGATAAAGCAGGCGGCCGGCTCCATCTCCGGCCGTGCAGCCGCAGCTCTGGCGGCCACCATGGAGATGTGCTGATAGAGGAAGGGAGAGAGATTAGTTCAGAGCTCATCTTGAGAGAAGATGATCGGCATGGCGTCGATCTTCGTCAGCGGCTCCGGTGTGCCTCACCCGGCCGGCTACGTACAGGGGTCTCGGCCGCCTGCGCGAGTACTCCCGTATGGTGGCTGCGTGCGTCGGGAGCAGTCTGGGGTTCCTCCTCCTCTGCAGATGAGTGCGTGGTGGATGGAGATGAGAGATGGCTGGCGGATGGATGTATGCGTGGGTTGGTGGATGTGTGTGCCGTGGATGGCCGGCTTCTCTTGGCGGCTCCCGTGGGTGCTCCCTGCCTGCGTGCTTCGTGCCTCCGTCCCTCCATGTGAGCCTCCCTCTCCACTATTTATAGGAGGAGGTCGATCTCCTGGCGGCTGCGTGACGAGCCAAATCTTCCGATCTTTCTGCTGCTGGATTGATTCAAATCCTTTGCCGATGCTTATCCTTCGGCTGCTCATCTTGACGTACACGTCTGCACAGAAAAGTGTTAGACTATGTATAGCTTCTGTATTTATGTACGTATTGTAACACAACCATTATATATAATGAGATAAGCCACCCCTAGAGGGTTGTGCTGGTTCCCCAAAACTTATTGTCTTACATGGTATCACGCTAGGTTACGATCGCTTCCGCTTCTAAACCCTAATACCCGCACCGCCGCCGCAACCGCCGCCGCCTTCACCGCAGCCGCCGCGCCACCCATCGCGCCGCCGCCATGTCGAGCGCCGACACCACCGGTTCCACTGCTGCGGGCTTCCTCCCGGCCTCTCTTGCGGCTCTGCTCAACCTCCCGCTCGATGCCGTCTCCGTTCCGGCTCCGATCGGGACAAGGAGCATCGGCTCCGTCTTCTCCACGCCGCCGGCGCCCTCGCTTGGGCGTGACCTCGTAGTCCACACCGCGGCGCCGCCGTCCGCTGCGGACTCCGCAGGCGTCGTCCCGCCGCTCCTGCCGCAAGCGGATCACACCGCCCCGCTGGCGGGGTTGGCGGCGTCCGCCCCGGCCGCCAGCCTTGCGGCGTCCGAACCGGCCGCGAGCTTTGCGGCGCCCGCCCTGGCTGCGGTCCCGCCTCCTCCCGCATCGGCTTCGGTGCCTCTGGCTGCCTCCATGGTGTTTGCACCCCAGGCAGCCTCCTCGATGGGATCGTCTTCGCCGCCGCCGTTTCACTTCGGTCATCTCATCACCATCAAGCTCTCCGCCGACAACTACATCTTCTGGCGTGCGCAGGTTCTCCCGCTCTTGGGGAGTCACTACCTGCTAGGCTACGTCGACGGATCGCTTCCCTGCCCACCCGCGTTGGTAGACAGCGTGCACGGTCCGGTCTACAATCCGGCCCATCGCGTCTGGACGGGGCAGGACCAGGCGAACCTCTCCTCCATCCAGGGGTCGCTCTCGCCGGCAGTTGCCGGCCTTGTTGTCTTCGCGAAGACGTCTCATGAGGCCTGGACCATCCTTGAGCGCACCTTTGCAGCGCAGTCCCAGGCTCGTGTCTCTGCACTCCGTCGTCAGCTTGGAGAGTGTCAGAAGCTTGACTCCACTGCCACTGAGTTCTACAACAAGGTCAAGGGCCTCGCCGACACATTGGCCTCCATTGGACAGCCCCTCACCGACTCCGAGTTCAACTCGTTTATTGTCAATGGTCTTGATGAGGAGTATGATGCCTTAGTCGAGATCATCAACGAGCGGGGCAACTCGACACCCATGCTGGCACACGAGGTTTTCTCTCGGCTCCTTCTCACTGAGCAACGGGTCGAGACTCGCCGCACCAGGGGCACTGGCTCCCTCTCGGCCAACGCCGCCACCAAGGGTGGCCGCTCTTCTTCATCACCCCGGTCTCCCTTGGGGCTGCCACCGTCGCCCGCCTCGGCCCCCCCACCTACTGCGACCTTACCGGGGGCTGGCGGTCCACGTGTGTGTCAGCTTTGTGGCCGCGATGGGCACTGGGCCTCCAAGTGTCATAAGCGCTTCCAGCGAAGCTTCCTTGGTCTTGGCAATGACGGCAAAGATACACGCAACAATGCCCGTCAGGTCGCCATGGCTGATCGTCCCGCGCCGCAGAAGCAACAGGGACACACTCAGTCCTACTCCATCGATCCACACTGGTACATGGACTCTGGGGCGACAGAGCATCTGACCAGCGAGATGGGGAAGCTTCACACTCGTGAACCCTATCATGGCTCCGACAAGATCCACACCGCCAATGGAGCAGGTATGCACATCTCTCATATTGGTCAAGCATCTCTTCTCACTAGACATGCCAATAGGAATCTTCAGCTTCGCAATGTTCTTCGAGTTCCATCTGTGACCCGTAATCTTCTTTCAGTTCCTAAACTCACACGTGATAATAATGTGCTTTGTGAATTTCACCCTTTTGATCTTTTTATTAAGGATCGGGGCACGAGGGACATTCTTCTTAGTGGGCGGTTGTGCCAGGGCCTCTACCGTCTGGAGCATCCTGGCGTCGCTCGCGTTTTCAGTGGAGTTCGGGTCTCTCCGTCACAGTGGCATGCTCGTCTTGGTCACCCGGCCACACCTATTGTCCGTCATATTTTGCGTCGTCATGAGCTTCCTAGTTTGTCTAGTAATAAAGATGTAGCAGTGTGTGATGCTTGTCAGCAGGGGAAGAGTCATCAACTTCCTTTTTCGGAGTCCAGTCGTGAGGTGAAACATCCTTTAGAACTTGTGTTTTCAGATGTATGGGGTCCTGCTCAGACTTCTGTCAGTGGTCATAATTACTATATCAGTTTCGTTGATGCTTATAGTCGCTTTACCTGGCTTTACCTTATTAAACGCAAATCTGATGTGTTTGATATTTTTGTTCAGTTTCAAAAACATGTTGAACGTCTTCTCAAGCACAAAATTGTTCATGTCCAGTCGGATTGGGGGGGGCGAGTATCGCAACCTCAACTCTTTCTTTCAGTCGCTTGGGATAGCTCATCGTTTAGCATGTCCACATACACATCAACAGAATGGTTCAGTCGAACGTAAGCATCGTCATATTGTTGAAGCTGGTCTTACTCTTTTGGCCCATGCATCTGTTCCGTTTCGGTTTTGGAGTGATGCTTTCACCACTGCATGCTTTCTCATCAACCGTACTCCTACTCGTGTTTTAAACATGAAGACTCCCATTGAGGTTCTCCTTAATGAACAACCTGATTATACCTTTCTCAAGGTATTTGGGTGTGCTTGCTGGCCGCATCTTCGTCCATATAACAAGCGCAAGCTTGAGTTTCGTTCTAAGAAGTGTGTTTTTCTTGGCTATAGCTCTCTTCATAAAGGTTACAAATGTCTTCATGTTCCCACTAATCGTGTCTATATATCTCGGGACGTCGTGTTTGATGAGCATGTTTTTCCCTTTGCCAACCTTCCTGTGTCTACTGTCGAACCACCATCCCTGCATTCATCCTCTGTTGCTTCTGACCAATTTGATGATGTTGCATACTCTCCTTTGCTGTTACCTAACCATGGTGCAGGAACCGGACGTGGAGCTCGTTTGGAGCTGTTGGAGGATTCACCATCATCATCGTCGTCTTCTGGTGGGCACGTCGATCGCCCTATGTTGCATGGCGTCGATTCGCGTGCTCATGCATGGTCACCCGACGAGCCCGTCGCGCCGAGCATCTCCACTGCTCGGTCCGCTACGCCAGCGATCGCCGAGTTTCCAGCGGCTCGGCCTTTTTCGCCAGCGGCCGCCGAGTCGCCCGCGGCTCGACCCGTCACGCCGTCTTCGCCTGCGGCTCGGCCCGTCACGCCGTCTTCGCCCGCGGCTCGGGTCCTCACGTCGCCTTCATCCGCGGATCGGCCCGCGACACCGGCCGCGCCACGGCCCACTATGCCGAGCTCGCCAACGGCCCGGTCTGTGATGCCGGAGTCGCCAGCTGCTTCGTCTGCTCTGCCGGTTTCGCCGGTGGGCCGGCCTTCTTCGTCGACCGAGTCCGAGGCTACCGTGACTGGCTCCTCGTCACCGGCTGACTCGTCAACGTCGCCGTCCTCCAGCCCGTTGCAGGCTGCTCCGTCGACCTCGGTGGTTCCTGTGTCCCGACCACATACACGCAGTCGCAGTGGCATTTTCAAACCTAAGGAACGTAAGGATGGTACGGTTGCTTGGTTGGCTGCTTGTTTGGCTGCTGCTGTTGCGGATCCATCTTCTGAGCCTCGCTCATATCAGGCTGCCCTGCGCATTCCACATTGGCGAGAGGCTATGGAGCAGGAGTTTCATGCTCTTCTTCGTAACAAGACATGGACTCTCGTTCCTCCACCACCACGGGTAAATGTTATTGACTCAAAATGGGTATTCAAAGTGAAGAAGCATTCGGATGGATCTATTGAGCGTTACAAAGCGCGACTTGTTGCTCGCGGTTTTCGGCAGCGTCATGGTCTTGACTATGAGGACACCTTCAGTCCTGTCGTCAAGCCTACCACTATTCGGCTTCTTCTCTCCATTGCTGTTTCTCGTGGTTGGTCACTTCGTCAACTTGATGTGCAGAATGCTTTTCTACATGGATTTTTGGAGGAAGAGGTTTATATGAAACAGCCGCCTGGTTTCTCTGATCCTGATCGTCCTGACTATATCTGTCGTCTTTCCAAAGCACTATATGGTTTGAAGCAAGCTCCTCGTGCCTGGCATGCCCGCCTTGCCTCTGCCCTTCGTGCTCATGGGTTTGTGCCGTCCACTGCTGACACTTCATTATTTCTTCTACAGAAGCCAGAAGTCACTATGTACCTTTTGGTATATGTCGATGATATTATCCTTGTCAGCTCTTCTCAGTATGCTGCTAATGCTCTTGTCTGCTCTCTTGGTGCTGATTTTGCGGTCAAAGATCTTGGGAAGCTTCACTACTTTCTTGGAGTTGAGGTCACTTCTCGTGCTACTGGTCTTGTCCTTACGCAGAAGAAGTACTCCTTGGAGTTGTTACAAAGAGCTGGCATGCTGAAGTGCAAACCGACCACCACACCCATGTCGTCTACCGACAAGATAACAGCTGTTGATGGTGAGCTTTTGTCTCCTGCGGATGCCACAGAGTACAGGAGCATTGTTGGTGGACTTCAGTACTTGACGATCACGAGACCAGATATCTCTTATGCTGTTAACAGGGTTTGTCAGTATCTTCAGGCTCCCAGAGATACTCATTGGGCTGCTGTTAAACGCATTCTTCGTTATGTTCAGTTCACCCTGACATTTGGTATGCATATTCGGCCGACTTCCTCTCGGGTCCTTTCGGCCTTCTCTGATGCAGATTGGGCTGGTAGCCCAGATGACAGGCGATCCACGGGGGGTTATGCAGTATTCTTTGGCTCTAATTTGATCGCCTGGAGTGCTCGGAAACAGGCTACTGTGTCACGTAGCAGTACTGAAGCTGAGTACAAGGCTGTGGCTAATGCTACTGCAGAGATTATTTGGGTGCAGTCTTTGCTTCAGGAGTTGGGTTTGTCTCAACCACAGCCTCCTATTCTTTGGTGTGATAACATCGGTGCTACATACCTTTCTGCAAATCCAGTATTTCATGCCCGAACGAAACACATTGAAGTTGACTATCACTTTGTACGGGAACGTGTATCACAGAAGCAACTCCAGATCAAGTTTATCTCATCTAAGGATCAACTTGCAGACATCTTCACTAAGCCTTTACCGCTGCCACAGTTTGAGGCTTGTAGGCGCAATCTTACCCTTCTCAGTTCTTTAGAAAGTGGCTAAGATTGAGGGAGGGTGTTAGACTATGTATAGCTTATGTACTTATGTACGTATTGTAACACAACCATTATATATAATGAGATAAGCCACCCCTAGAGGGTTGTGCTGGTTCCCCAAAACTTATTGTCTTACAAAAAGAAAACATACGTAATACGTACCTAGTTGTTCATCGCAGGTGGACCAGTTCCTTTTCGAACGTGCTGAGTCTCCAGGCACCTGAGCTTGGCTAGGTACATGGGTATTCAGACACGTATAGACGCGTGGCCGGCCGGTACATACATATTAGGGTACGTGCTCGCCCATCCGACCGGTGCAAGTATTTGGATACATGAAGGCGTTTTCCCCTGCCCTAGCCGCCGCCACAACCAGGCGACTAGGGAGGCGAATCTTCTTCCACCGATCTCCACCTGCCAGGACGTTGGTCCCCTTTCCCTCCGGCTGCTGCTTCGGCAGCAGGAGGGAGGGGGGACCCCGTTCCTTTGCTCTGTAGTTAGGGTTTGGTTTTGTAGGTCGTGGCGCGTCGTTGGGGTGGTGAAAGCGACGCCCGGGCGAATAAATCTGTCTCAACTCCACTCCCACACTGGCGGTGCTCATCATGGCGGTGTCTCGGAGTTGAAGGCATCGTGTGTTTGCCGATCCTTCAGATCGGCGGTGTTAGGGTTCATGAATGGTGTCGGTGAGGCGGCGGCGGCGACTCCATCATGTGTGTCTCTCCTTCTGCTATGTCCCCGTTGCTGCGGCGTTGTCTCCGACGTCATGGTGGAGCAGGGAGGTTTTGTTGTCCAGGAGTACGCGCAGACGGTTGTCTACGCAAGTGACAGCTGGAAGATGGTGCATCTTGTGCTGAGTCTGTGGTTGAAGGCTGACAGTTCTGATTTCCTCCTCCGACGTCATAGTCGTGTGAGGGTGTCAGTTCTGGAGTTCGATGGCGTGTCCAGGGACATGTTGCCCTGGTCTGATTCTTTCAACAGCAATGGTTTTGCTTCAAGCAAGCTACTTTGGAGGTCTGTAAAGCTGCTGATCAGCGATGGAGCCGCGTCGACACTAGTAGAAAACGGAGCTTTAAAACCGGTTTGTAAGGGCCTTTAGTGCCGGTTATGAAACCAGCACTAAAGTGTGGGCACTAAAGGCCCCCCCCTTTAGTACCGGTTCGGCACGAACCGGCGCTAAAGTGCCACCACGTGGCGTGAGCTCGCACCCTAGTATGGGGGACCTTTAGTACCGGTTGGTGTTACCAACTGGTACTAAAGTTTTTTTTGAATTTTTTTTTGAAAATTTTGGATTTTTTTTTGATTTTTTTTATCTTTAATTTTTCTGAATTATTTGATGATTTAGTCTCTAATCACCTCTCTTAACTGCTCAAGTGTGGATCACTCATTCCAAATCATCTAACTTCCTGACCGGTCACCCATCCCTCTCACTACTCCAGCCCAAGCACGCTTAACTTTCGGGTTCTATTCTCCTTCGTTTCCGAGTCTGCACTTGTTGTTTTCCTGACAATAGTAAGATGTCAATCCTATTAACCCTTAGGAGTTTAGCTTGAGCATGAAGTCACACATTTCACCGTTTGAGTTTGAAACTATTATTCTAAAAAAACAGTAATTATTTAGTAACGCTAATATTTCTTGAATAAGTTTGACCGTAGTTTGACCATAGTTTGACCAAAATTCAAAAAATTGAAATAATTATTTAGTAACACTAATATTCTTGAATAATTATGTAGTAACATTAATACTTCTTGAATAAGTAGTTTGACCAAATTTAACCAATTTTTTTTAAAAAAAACTGAAATTTGACCATATCTTTTTTTCCTTTTCGAATTTGAGGATTCTAAAAAATTCCAAACAGGCCGTAGGCGGTCTCCATCGGATGCGGATTTTCGTGCTGAATTTTTTGATATATTATACGTTTTTTTTCCGACATCGTATGCAAAAGTTATAGCCGTTTTACATTTTTCCCTACACTTTTTGCAAAACATGTCCAAATTTAAGTTTTCAAATTTTCCTAACTAGTAGATATAGTAATATAACTACCTCTCGAAGGATTTCATTTTTTGAAGTTTTTATCATTTTCTTTTGATTTTTTTCAAAACTGAAATGGCGATACACGCGGGGGGGGGGGGGGGTAGAGTTTGAAAATTGGCCCCTTTAGTACCGGTTCGTGGCAGGCTTGTCCCCTTTAGTACCGGTTCGTGACACGAACCGGTACTATAGGTTAGACCTTTAGTATCGGTTGGTAACACAAACCGGTACTATAGGGGCTCGTGGGGACCCGGCCTGACGCCAGCCTGCCACTACCCCTTTAGTACCGGTTCGTGGCACGAACCGGTACTAAAGGCTCAACACGAACCGGTACTATTGATCGCAGCCACGAACCGGCACTATTGATCACATTAGTGCCGGTTTTTTTACAAACCGGCACTAATGTGCTTCACATTTGACCCTTTTTCTACTAGTGCGAGCTCGGGTGAAGAGGTGATCTGTCTCCTTTTTCTTAGTGGAGAGGGGCAGACGTTGGTTTTTTGCATAGGATTATCCTATCTTTACGGTCCTGTAATGTCGATGTTTACGTGGCTTGTAACTGAATCTTTATTTTATTAATGAGACACGTATTATCATGCAAAAAAATATTTGGATACATGCATACCACGGTACACACACATGGCCACGATCATGCATGTCATCATTCGATGCCATGGATGGGTACGTGAAGGAGCACCTACATGCATGAATCAATGTCTAGCTAATGCACTAGTACACATCTGTATCTTTGGCATTGCCCTTTTTTTCTTTAATTATTTTAGAATGCCAACAAATATTTTTTGACATAGCTCGTACAAAACCGCTTCAAACAAATGCCCCCTCACCAAGTCGTGTTCGAATGCGAAGCAAATCGGACGCGTCACTTGGTGAAGGAATTTTCTGTGGGCCAACAAGCGCAATTTATTTTTGCTGCCTTCAAATGTTTTTTTATAGCACTTGTGAGTCGCATGTGCTTGTGAGAGAAAACACCTCTGTGGCTATTAGCGAGTAAATTCGCCAACGCCACAAGTAGAAAAGGAAAAAAAATGGAGGTGCTTTACTGTAGCACGATTGTTGCCGTGCTGCCTGGCAATAAAGTAACCTCGAATCCTCCTCAACTTGCGGCGAAATACCATGCCAGGCAATGAATGTTTTATTAGTCAAGTCGCGACCGGTTAGCTGCATGGTGCTAGCCGACAGGATTGACGGGTTTCACAGCTTCGTACTGGCCGCACTGGCCAACGCTGAAGCCAAGAGTGGTTGAGGTACCTTGTTGGGTCGTATTGCTGCCACGACGCCTGTCAACAAAACTTCCTACATCATCTTCAGCCCGCAGCGAAACACCATGCCACATGCTGAAGATTTTATCAGACAAGTCGGGACCGTTTAGCTGCACGGTGCCAGCCGACGAGACTGAAGGGTTTCACAGCTTCGCGCTGGCCGCACTAGCGCGCTACACTGTTCCCACAATTAAGCTTGGTGTGGCCATGCGGACGGGACATCGGAACGCCATCGATGTCTCGCCCTATCGCCGAGTGTGACGTGTCGGTGACAAGGCCGACTTGGTGTGGCGACGACAGTGTTGTGCACACCCCCTGTTGTCGCCTAAGATGTTTGAGGGCATAGCGTTGCCCCCGATGATGTTGTTGTAGAGTTGCCGTAAGACCGACGACTGAGGGGCAAGGCTATCTTCAGTGTCGGCAGCCCGGCTCGAGGCTGGGTGTTGCCGTTGTTGGCGATGCCTACGGCTTCCGGTGAAGACGGCGTTGTGCGGGGACGGCACCCGTCGACGCCAAGTATCGAGGCCCTAGCGTTGCCCCCGGTGTTGTCGTTGTTGGTGAAGCGACGAAGTGCTAACACTGAGGGGCGCCGCCGCCCTCGATGTTAGTGACGTAGGTTGTAGCGTGGTTGCCAACATCTTGGCGACATGGCTTGGCGCCAGGTGAGGAGGCTGTTCAGCAATGAGGACCTCGGCCCCCAGCCCTCCCGCCATGGGCGTTGTAGAGGTTGTCGGTGAAGCGGACGTTTGAAGGGCGGTGATGCCGCTCGGCGCTCGTGGTGGTGTCGAGCCAAAGGTGCGTCGCTAGCACACATACATGTGGGCAGCGTGTCTCATCCGCATAGAAACTTAGTTGCTCCTGCACAACGTTAGAGGAACCAAACGACTGGAAATACCAAATGAAAACCACTGCCGAAGAGGATGAGAGAGAGAGAGAGAAAAAAAGGTGTTTTTTTGTTTAAGATGTTGGCTTTTCCGCTGGACACTAGCTATGAGTGTGACGCCGAAAAAGGCTGCCGAAGGACTTAGTCATCGGGAATCGTCGAAAAGCCATGACGATCGCAATTCAATAACTTGTTGCCTTATGTGTCTCTTTATGTGTGAGTATGTGCGTATCACATTGACGTGATTGGAATGCTCCTGAGATGCAGCAGGGAATCGTACCCTAGCCCATCATGGCAAGGAATAAACCCACGGCTCCATCATGCTCCCTTTCGGGCCTCAAGAACCCAGAGACTCTGGGTGAGGTGAATTTAGGGTATGTGGTTTTTGGACAACGGCTGGAAAACATATGTTCATGCCTTTGTTGAGGGGTGGTGGATGACTACCTCCCGCCTTCTTTCGAGTGGTTCCCTTACTGCTTGCACGCCGGGGCTTCTGAAATTTTGTGGGGATTTTTATCTCGCGCTTTTCTTCATGGACGGCCTTGGTGGCCACGAACTCCCAAGGATCGTCTCCCCTTGGAGAGAATAGCTTCATGGGCGGCCTTGGTGACCGCGAACTTTCGAGGATCGTCTCCCCTTGGAGAGAATAGCTTCATTGGTGGCCTTGGTGGCCGCGGACTTCTAGGGATCGTCTCCCCTTGGAATGATTGCTTCATTGACGGCCTTGGTGGCTGTGGGCTTCAGAAAATTGTATCCTCTTTCGAGGCGGGTTTGCACGCGCTTGGAGGTTTGCTTTTATGTTTCTTCGGGGACCACCTTGAGAACTTGGAAGGCAGTCATCCACCAATGTGGACTAAAACCCTCACGCATTTTATGTGGAGTTTTGCTGGCACGCCCCAGGGTCGTCAAGCGGCTACGCACCTAACCCAACTTGTGTTGGATCGGGCAGCCCTTTCCTGATCTTTTGCCTAGAGTCTTCCCTGGAGCGTGTGGAGTCTCTGGGAACCTGAGACACGTCCGGGAGCCTGGGGGTCTGGGGCTTCATTGTTTAGAAGCAACCCAAGTAGTATTCTCCGCTGCCTCCGGGAGCATATGGTGGGTGCGTGTCGTGTTTTGTGGGTATAAGAGCCGCTACACTAGACAAGTCCCAAGGCAGCCAAATCGTCCGTCCCAGCTGAGTGTGGTTCGGGAAAAGCCAATTTTTGTAGGATTTTGCAATCCATAAGAAGGGGAAACAAAAGAAACACGAACAAGTCCGCTTCATGCAATTGTGAGTGCAATGCGGACTCTGATAAGCCCCCGAAAACTCCCCTCTTGGAAGGCAAAAGAAGAAGAAAACAAGCCAAAGAGAGAAAGAAAAAAAAGAAAAGGAATCCTTTTTATGCAAAGTACTTTTTCAAGAACCTATCGTTGATCGGTGGCATCGGCCGGGCTCCTTGCGGATCAATCACTTGGGCACCTCTGAGGACGTGCGTCATGGCGCACTGGTAGGTGGCACCAGCGTTCATCAACCCGAAAGGCATCATGGTGTGGTAGAAGTTGCCTTTCGAGGTTCTGAACGCGGTGTCGATGGCGTCAAGTGTTGGCTCGATGTAGTTGGGGACAACATTGCTACTCTCAATGTCCGACGATTGAGAGGTGACAGGTTCCTGGATTTCTCCAGTCTCCTTCGCCGGCGCCTGCCCCAGCGCTGGGACTGGAATGGCACCCAAGTGGGGAGTATCATCCCCTGTCGAGGGAATGACTCATCCCCCTCTAACCTGGGGACGGACCTTGATAGAAGGCGGCGTTGGCTTGGATCAGCCCACCATTGAGTTGGCGGCGGTACTTCCGTCAAAGGTGCTCTGCGAGGAGCTCGCGGAGGCAAGCCCGACGCATGCGGAAGGTGACGAATCTTAGTCAAAGGCTGCTCCTTGTGAGTGACAAGGGCAACCTCCTGAGGAATGAGAGGTGTTGTCGTGGTGGCGAGGACAAGGTCGGATAGCCGATGCTCCACCTGAGCGATCGGAACCCGTGATGGCTCGCCTGCTTGGCCTTGTCCCCATGAGGTCCACGACTCCACGCTCACCATGTTCACGGAGTGGTAGTCTGGATTGACGGCCTCTGGGTCTAGGGTGACCCTTTTCTCATTGACGGCTCGTTGGAGCCATTCCTTGAAGGCGATGCAATCCTCGATTGCGTGGCCTACGTACCTGTGGTATGGGCAATACAAAGGATTGTCATCCATGTTTACCTGGTCAGGTCTTTGAGGTTCGGGCAGATTCAGAGCCCGATGCTCCATCAGTTGGTCGAACATGTCTTTCACCAACTCGCGGCGAAAGATGTACGACTTCTTGAGAAGATCATGCATGGATGCACGTCGCCTCCCCCCAGCTTGCTCGGTCCATACACCCAAGGTGGGCACGGTACTTCGTGGTGCTGAGGTAAGCATCCTGGTGGCGTTCGCCTCCGCCGCCACATTTGTCCTGCCCCCATTGTTAGGGAGCTTAGACGTTGAGGCAAAGCGCTTGGCAGGGTCAAAGGCGCTCGCATTCTTGTAGAGCTCCATGATCTGTGGAGACTTGTCGAACTCCAGCTTGGTGGCTGCAACAGCTGAGCTGAGAGCGCTAAAGTTTCTTGGCTCACGCCGAGACACCTCTAGCGACCAGTCCTGCTGCATGCCATGGACACACATCTCAATGGCATCCTCGAGATGCATCTCCCTAGCGAGACGCACATAGCTGTTGCGGAAGCGGATGATGTAGTCATCGATGGACTCCTCTCGCCGCTGCCGAACTTGTGCTAGTTCGACAACAGAGAAATCCTTCTTCATGGCGACGAAGTGTCTCTTGAAGACTTCCTTCATGCTCGCCCAGCTGGTGATGGATCCCACCGGTAAGCGACTATACCAGTGGAAGGCAGGGCCAGTCAATGACCCTGAGAATTGTCAAAGAAGAAGTGAAGAGCTATTAGCGGTGTCGCCGCAAGCCGCCTCGAAATACGCTAGATGCTCCCGTGCATCACCAGTCCCGTCAAACTGACGGAACTTCGGCGGATGCCAACCAGCAGGGAACGACACTAGGTCGTGCCATGCTTCATAGGGCTTCTCGAGCTCGCTTTCTAAGGTGCGGGGCGCTTGCTCGATGGACATCTGCTTGAGCTTCTTGGTCACCATGTCTTCGACGATGTCGTGGTAGTTCTTTAACATGCTCGGGTCTGATGCCCCATCGGCCACACCGGTGGGCTTGACCAATGGTCGCCCCCGCAAGCCTTGGTCTTGCTATTGACGCCCATCATTGGGTGGCGCACTTGCTAGCTCCATGGCTTGAAGCTCCTCCTCTTGCGGGTCCACCACTCGCCTTGGTGTCCCCGGCGCCTCGAGGTTATTGTTCATCATGAGATCGATAAACCGATCAACTTTCGCGGTTAGTTGATCGATTGTACGGCCTTGCTCGCGCACCTGATCAACAAGGTTTACTTCGAGCGGTTCGCCATTTCCTGCAAGACGGGATGGGTTAGCGTTGGAGGCTCTCAATGCCTCCGTTGCTGCTGCTTCCGCGGCCTCCTGGTCGGCGTCACCATCAGTGGCCACATGTACGGGCGCCGTGTGGAGATCTTCAAAGCCGCCTTCATAGTCTGATACAACAGACTGAGCAAGCTCATGGTAGGGCGGCACGCTCGAGTGCATTTGACAGAGAAGCTGCCCGAAGCTTCGATATCCTAGCTAATAGTGTCCTTGAGGGAGTCGGTAGTTACAGGTTGTAAAATATTCCTAAGAGCTTACCAAGCAATTGTTTCATTCGTCGTGAGCGATCGAAAAAACCCACGTTGGCACAAACACCTCGCTAACCAGAATGTGGGGATCCGCCCTGATGACAAACGTAGAGGGAATGGATCGTACAGAGGTTTGTCTGGAGTCCATTTGGCCAACGAGAATTTGGTGTTAAGACTGTTCCCCTTTGGTGTTACAAGCAAAGAAATAAGAGTTGGGGAAGTTTTTTGCTTCAAGTAACCGCACCCAAAGGCCATCGTGGTCCTGTGAGAGATTCCAAATCCATTTGGCAATAAGGGCGAGGTTCATCTTTCTAGAATTCAGAATGCCGAGGCCTCCTTGGTTTTTAGGTCTGGCCATATGATATTTGTGTTTTTTGGCATCGGCTTCCTAGAAAAATCTAGCCTGCACTTTCTCAAATTCAGAATGTACCCCATCCCCAAGGATAAACAAGCCCATCGCAAAGGTTGGAATCGCAGAACACGCGTTTAGTCAGCGTAAGACGAGGAACTGAAGACATGAGCTTCACTTTCCACAGATCACAAGTAGTACGCTCGTACCTTCACAAGAGAGGAGCACCTTCAGAAACAGAAACTTGGACTGAAACCTACTCCCTCTGTTCCAAAATAGATGACCCAACTTTGTATTAACTTTAATACAAAGTTGGGTCATCTATTTTGGAACGGAGGGAGTATGAAATAGTCCGATCTGCTTCTTCTACGCTGCTATTGCACCTGAAATTATAGCAGAAATGGAGATAATACTACAAGAGTATGCGGTTCCTCCTCTCTAAGTAAGGCATGAACAATCCTTTGCCTGCTGTCTTCATATTGTCTACATGACCCTTTGCTTCACGCTGATTTCTTGCCTCTTTACCGAATCATGAAGCACAGGCAATATGCTGATTTGTTTTGCTTTTCCTAAAGATGATTTTCCACCTTGCAGGTTTTCATGGGAGTTAGCGGCTTAGCACACAGCAAGATATTGACATTAGGATTTGCATCTTTTGACAGAATCTGGGAGTCTGACGATGTATACGGTGATTTTTCTTCCTTGCCGCATACGGCTCCGACGCGTACAGCCACAAGGCACATCGGCCGCTTTGCGTTAAGAGCGCATATCGCGAAGCATCTCTTCTCTTATACTACTTAAAAAAAACGTAGTGTTCCCTCTTCTCTCTTACGTCGCCCACCTTTCGTCCATCATTTTCCTACGACCCCCCTCTCCACCGATTTTCTTGTCTCCCTCCATCGATTTTTTTTACTGGTTCTCTATTTACCGGTTTTATCCTCATCTGACCGGGACAGACCAACTTTATGTTTCACATATGGTAACAAATCTCATTTTTGGTAATACAAACAAAATCAATTCACGTATTGTAATCAATATCATCTTTGGTAACACAAGAGTAGTTTTGGACAGTAATCAATCTCCTTTACTTATGTGAAAAAGTTGATAAGAATTTATGTCAATCAATCTCGGCGGCGGACAAAATTGATATTCAATCAATCCCGGGTGGTGGGGATTGGATCGTGGACAAAATAGGAAAGGATTTTTGTCAATCAATCTCAGCGATGAACGAGAGTACGCGGCCGCCCAGCTCCAACGCAGCGCTAATCTGTAGTGATCCATGCCGCTTGACATCTTGCCGCGCGACTGCAGCTCGGAGGGCGACCGGAAAATAGGGTCCTGGGTTTTCCTGGCCATCCATGCGCCGCTCACGTTACGTCGTCTCTGCTTCCCAACGGCGATCTCCATGGAGGACATCTATGCTTAGGAGGAGGACACCGTTGCGGCCTTCCATGAGCGGCTGGCTAGGCATCCTCCCCGACAAGTTAAGGTCGTGTTAGGAAACTACTTCCTGTTTTCCTTTTGTTTTTGCCTACTATGGAGCGTCTGTGGAGCACGTGTTTCACTTGCTGTAGCATAACCTGCAATCTAACCTATCCACTTCTTGATTGTTGTGGTTGTAGCTTGCTCGCTTGCTCACTTGCTTGCTCGGAGTACTGCCAGATCTAAGCTCTACAAGGCTGGACTTCTGCTCGACCATGGCCCTTTCCCATGTGGCAGGGACCTCCCCTGATTGATAGTTCAGAATTCAATATAACTTTTGCATTTAATTAAGGTGCAAACATGATTTCTTACACCTGTAACTAAACCAATATGTCAGATGCTTTTTTCAGGTGTATACTTGTTAGTCTCATCCATGGGACACGATAGCCAATTCTTTTGTAAGTGCGTTGGAGCAACCAAAATTGAAGTGAGAACAACATGCTTTCTTGCTATTCCATCTTAAAATTATATCTTGTTTTTAATCAGTTTTTTGGAATCTTATTCATGAAAAATGTCTACTTTGAAAATGCAAGTTATGTGCTAATCACAGAGATATGATTGACTTACGAAGAACAGATTGCCAAAGATGTGAATGTGATGAGTTATGTAGTTCTTATACAAAAAAATTCGGAAGAGAGTTGACTTAGTTGGTTCATTTTCTTGTCTGTAGTATAATCGGTCATGTATTGAGTGATTGACATAGTAATTTAGTAATTAAAGGTCAATCCAGGAACTTTTCTACAATCAAATAGGATCAGGTATTGTACTTGTATAAAAGGTTTGGCCAAGGAATGATTCCTATTGACTTCTAGGCAAAAAGAAAACAAACGTTTGACCAAGATATAGCATGAATAGTACTTCTATTTAGCATTTGTTGGCAAATCACCGGATACAATGAAAACCATTCCCTGATTAATCTTTTTATATAAGTGCAATACTTGCTCATGTTTGATTTCATAAGTTCTGGGATTTCGGACTTCTTTGAATTACTAAACCATTTTTGAATATAGAGGGTGTGGCATCCAAGTGCTCTTATGTATTTTCGGATTGATGTACCACTATTTTATGCTCACTGAGAATAGTAATGGCAAAGCTGGATATTTTCATTTGACGTGGGAAAGAGTACACAAGTGATAGTTGTGACATGCAAACCTCTTGCAAAAAAACAGAACTCATGTGACCTTTTACCCCTGGGCTAAAAATATTTTTATTACGTAATAGGGACCTTTATTGTTCAGTAAATCTTGTTTTTGTTTGAGAGCATGATAAAAGAGGTTGCTATTGTACGGTCAAAGTGATTGATTTTTTTTTTTGCGGGAATCATAGTGTATTCATTCCACAGTAATAGAGTTACAATCTCCAGGGACTAGCTCACTGATACATGATGGGGATTGATTTAACCAGCATGTTGTGTTATCCCCATTCTGATCAAAAGTCGCTAAACAATGAGCAACTCTATTTTGAGAGCGAGAAATTTTAACTTTACTTTTATATCGTTGTCACTAACGAAAATGATGTGGTCTTTCATGTTCTTATTTTCCCACGATATTTTTTTGGGTGAGAGGGGAGGGAGGGGGGGGGGGGGCTTTCTCTTATACTGTATACAAATACTATATTTGAAGTTACTTACATTCCCACTGGACTAATTTCCCACGATAAATAGCCTTGCGATACACAGCAATACATATGTACATTGCAAGCTTGGACTATTGCCATGGATAGACACGTACATGGCAATTTGAGAATATTTCCATGGTCACCACTAATAACACATATATATCCTTGATAGGTAATTTTGGATTGTTTCTAAAACTTGCCTATCTTGAAAATGAAAACCACATGTAATTCATCTCTTTGATAAGCATGCTCGGACTATTTCCGAAAACACTTGTCTACTCCATCTTTGTTTATATATATGTTTGGTCACATATACATTAGGCAAGGTAGCGATTGTTGTATGTGTATTGACACCATGATATCCCATGACAACGATTTAAGAAGGGTGAGGTGGCAAGGGGTGGCAATAGTATTGTGAGTCCATGATAGGTGACAACATATAATTAATTGGTTACACGTGTGTTGCACATGCATGCTTACATGATGCATCAAGGGGGGTTGCGAGCTAGATGGACCATGGATAGAGGTGGTGAGTTTGGATTGGGGATGCCGAAAGGTAGATATAGGGGTTGGAAGAAGGTCGTTTAATGGTAAAAAAAGAAATCATCAATGCCACCTGATGTGTGTGAGAATCCTAAAGATATGTGTTATATACTATTGCCCGTTTCAATGCATGGGCAATTAACTATTTAATAGTAAAAAAACTCATCAGCGCCTGATGTGCATAAGAATCCTAAAGATATGAGCTATATATAATTGATGTTGAACACTAAAATATGTATGCCCCGTTGCATCGCACGGGCAATTAACTAGTCTAAACCAATAGACAAGCCTATATGTTCAAGGTCACTACATTTCTAGCACAGCAAATGCCCCGTCCCAGCACCTGACAAAATCCTACGTGAAGCGCAAACTTACATGATGGACCAAACACGCATACACCAGCCACTTTTATTTTTCATGAAAGCTAACAATTATATTTCACTTTTAGACATCAATACAATTTCTCTGTAGTCAGTAGATTCAAAGATTTACTGAATCATTAGCTACAGCCAAACCAAATAAAGAATTTCACAAAGGAAGTGCTTTGCAAAATACCAACTGCATCAGGTCAACTAGAGATCAAAAGAGTAACAAGTCTGACCGAACCTTTTAGTACACTAGCAGGTTGACAATATGCACTAAGATTTCGGATAATAATTAATAAATGATTGTTATGGATAAGAGGGCCTATCACAGTACAATTTAGCCCCATGAAACTAAGACATGTCCAGAACAACAGCCAGTGCTAGGCAAACAAGAACAAGGGTAATAACATTCTTTGAAAATGAAATGATGCTTAATATGTAGGTTTACAGGCATTGCTGTGAAGTCTGAACTGGAAATCAAGCAAGCAGGAGTATAAGCGCCAGCAAATTGGGGGGCCATGATTGAAGCAGATTCAGAGGTACACAGACAAATTGTTCAGATGAAAGAAGAGCCAGTTTTTGGGAGGAAACACAGGGGTGGTTTGAAGGTAAAGTTACTACCCCTCAGCATCAGCTAATGGCTCTGAGAACAGAGGAACATAGGGTAGAAATTTGTGTACACTGTTTTTCTCAAGATTAATGATACAGCCAACTTTCTGATGCCACATGTCATATGATACCAAGGTATCACCTCCACACTGAGCCAGGAAAATGGTGTCGCAATCTGGATGAATCTCAACCACCCTGTACTTCTCTCAAGTCATGCTGATAAGTGTATCGATGCTGGCAGTATGCTTCAGGACCCATTGTTTACTGTCACAATCCTTGAGGCACCAGAGTGCTATCTCAGAAACTAGGATTTCATTGTTATTATTGAGAGGAGCTATAGCATAGTGTAAGCACCCCTGCGACAATCCAATAGTACCAAATTTTGAACAATACGGCACACGGATAGTCTTCCACACTTTCCCCTCCATGTCCACCCCCACCAGCACATACTCGCCGTTGATGTCCTCCAGGTTACCCATGATGTACAGCATACCGCCGACAAAGACACATTTACTCCTGAACAGGGTAGCTTTCTCAACTATCCCACTGTCTCTATGAATCCAGGCTCCTGTGCGAGACGAGTAGATGTTCACTCATGTGATCAACGTTTTCGGAAAGGTCCGCTCGAAACAAAGAACATGGAAATGGGACGAGACTGCTGGATCGAAAGCCAGGCCTGCGGTATGGTTAAGTCTGTTCATTCGCTCCTGTGTTTGAGGTTGAGGTGGTAGCTCCACCCACCTCCCGGTGGCGGGATTGCACACAACAAAATGGTAATCATGCCTGCTGCTGTTGTAACGGCGGTAGAGAAGGAGGCCATTGCAAGCGTCCACCAGGGTGATGCCCTCATCCTAGTTAGGATGTAGGTAAGGGAGGGAGGGGTCGAAGGAGGCTGCGCCGCCGGAGAAACTGGCGAAGTGGTGGCGATATCCGTTGTTGTAGAAGGATGTGTAGAGGAAGCCGGCAAGGGTCTGGGGCAGCTTCTTGTGGTTGGCGGGGTCGGCGATGAGGTCGCGCCAGAGCACTGATACGCACTTGAAGCGGTGGACGGATCTGGCTGGGAGGCGGGAGAGGATCTCCAGGATGAGGTCGACGTTGAACAGACTGGCCGCCCCCGCCGCTGTCACCTGCGGATGGTCGTCCAGCCTCGGCTTAGTGTTCCTCTCGCAGATCTCCCCCTTCTCCGCCCCCTCCATGGAGCTCGACTTGGTGTTCCCCTCGAAGATCCCCCCCTTCTTCGCCTCCTCCATGGAGGAGGAAGGGCTAGGCAGGGACACAGTTAGGTCAGATCTGCAAATGGAGAGAGGAAATCATGAATCTGCCTGAGAAAAATTAACCAGGTGGTGCTGGTGGTCCTATGAGGTGTCAGAAAGGTACCTTGGTTTGGTTTACGATAGCGACGGGTGCCGGCGGTGAACGGGATGCGGCCGGCGGCACTTCGCTTCTCAGAGGACAGTGGGGAACAACAACACGGAAGCTAAACTTAGAAAGAGGAAACGGGGATGCTTGGATTGGATAGTCGTAGATACAAACATAAAAATGACCTGTATGTAAAGAATTGACAACTTTTAGAATTTACCCTTTTCCAAACATGACCAGAAGGAAATGTGCGCCTTGTTGTGCGGTTTTTAATGCCACCGCAAACTAAGAGAAAAAAGCAAATAATTTCAATGCCACAACAAACTAAGAGAAAAAAACTAGTCCATCGCCACCTTCTCACTTGCCTCCCGCAACTACAGTTCCTGCATTTGGGCCTCCCTACCAATGTCTTATTTTCCAAAAAATGCCTTCTGTTCTCATGTAACTCCTATTCACTTAGAGAGTTCCAAAGAGAGCATTTGATCAAAGGTTTATTTCACCCTAACAAAAGCATATCAGAATATTGCATACAACAATGTGTTAGCTACAGACATATGGTACTAAGGCCAAATCCAACACGCAACCCCAAATGGTCCGGCCGCGTCCATTTGGGGCTAAGAGCATCTCCAACCGCGCTCCCAATAGGCCCCACAGGCAAATTTTCGCCGATGGCCGAAAATCGGCCCAGTCGCGCCGCCAGGACCTCGTTTAGCACCGGTTTGGACCAAATACAGAGCCGGCGATCCCGCCCCGAACCCAAGCGACCGGGTGTCGCCTGGGGGCGCCGGCAGAAGTGAAAAGAGGCGTGGGGCTGCTCTGTCAGCGAGAGGAGGCCCTCTATTTCCCGCCGTTTCCTCCCGCTTCCCCCTCGGCATCTCTCTCATTCTTCATTCCTCCCGCCAAACTCCGCCTCCTCCCTTCCAAGCCGCCCGCCATGCCGCCGAAGAAGTACGTGATGCCCCGCGCCACGACGGATCCCACAGCCGCCGCCGTCGCCCAGCCGAAGCAAAGGAAGCCGAGGGCACCGCCGTCCAAGCCCCCGGGCATGACCAACGCCAACTGGAAGGCGGATGTGCAGCGCCGGGAGGCCTTCACCGCCGATAGGCGCAATAGGGCCAAGAAGGCCAGTGAGAGAGCGGCGCACGCGGCGGCGGCGGCGGCAGCGGAGCAGGTGGAGCGCGCAGCAGTCGAACAAGCCGAGGCGGCGCGTGCGGCGATGATGAATCCACTCGGTGGGCACGGTCCGCACGCGGCCTGGAGACAGCAAAGCATCGGCTCTCCGGTCGGGTTCTCGTCGTTGCCACACCCATGGAGCACGTCGTCGCCGGGCTACGCCGATGGCGACATCCACGATGGTTTCAACCCCAACATCACCTTTCCCCATGGGCGCCCGGTCCAGCATACGCCCTCGTCCGCGTTCGCCGGCGTGCAGTATCCACCGTAAACATACTCGCCGACGGACTACGCAGCTTCACTGACGCCACCTCTCCGCCGCGGCCTCTACTCGCAAGCCTCCTCCTCGTCGCATCTTGGCGACGCCGACGCGACGGAGGACCACATGGAAGACATCATCGTAGCCGGCTCGGTTGCCGCCGCCGCTTCCCCCGGGTTCACTACCCAAGACAGCTCGATTGATCTCGGTGACATGGACGCCGAGCTCGACTACGGCGAGGAAGAGCCGGAGGAGGAGGAAGAGGAGGAGGAGGAGGAGGAGGAGGAGGAGGAGGAGCCGGTGCCGACGAGAAAAGGCAAGAAGTAGAATAAGAATAAAGTGTCGGCCAAGACCGGCGAGCCGCGCATCAAGTGGGCAACCAAGGAAGATGAGTGCCTCGCCGAAGTGTGGAAGGTCGTTTGCCTCGACCCGATCACCGGCACGAACCAGAACATCGAGACATATTGGGACCGCATCAAGGCCGAGTTCGACGAGCGCAAGCTCGTCAACCCCTACTTCAAAGGCGTCCACATAAAGCGTGGGTCGAAGGCGATGGCGAACCATTGGGAGCTCATCCAAACGACGTGCAACAAATGGCATGGGATCGTCGAGGAGGTCACGGCTCGCCCGGAGAGCGGAACCAGCATCGAGGATCAGGTATAGCACGCTGTCCTCACCCTATTGCTTTCGCCGTGTGCGTGCCCATGCGCGCGCTAGCGCCGACTGATGTTCTTTCCTCGGTGCAGCTGCTACGCATGTTCGTCATGTTCCGCGATGACAACAGCGACCTAGAGTTCAAGTACCTCCACGTCTTCAAGCGGATCGACAAGTGCGAGAAGTGGGCGGTTGTCCGGCGCACCCTCGCCAAGGGCAAGGAGACGTACAAGCCGGACGCGCCGACCCCGGGCGTGGCTGACGGGCGCCCGGACGACAACAAAGGGGCCAAGAAGGCGAAACACGCGAGTCGGCTGCCGCACGCGTGCAAGAGTCCATCGAGCATTGCCTCGCCGACGCCAAGAACAGGGTCGCCCAGCGAGAAGAGAAAACTGAGGCGAGGTGGGCTGCTTTTATGACGAACAGCGCCGTCAAACTCGACTTGCTCCGGTCGTCTCCGCGAAGAAGAGGAACAACGACCTGGCTTTCTTGATGGGCGGCGCCGACATGCTCCAGAGCGGCGACGAGAAGCTCAAGGCGTGGTTCTTGGCGGAGCGAGGCCTCATCCTGAACCAGATACCGGCAACGCCAACGCCGACACCGACGCCGACGCCGATGCTGCCACCCAGCCCGACTGACGATGTCTCCGTGATGCCCAGCAGCACAGAAGCCGCGCCGACCAGTCCAGAAGCCGCGCCGACTCCTCCCAGCCCGCGTACGCCGCCGACGACGATGGAGGTCGAGCTCGACGTTTGATGCATTCCTTTCGCGTCCTTCCTTTTTTGTGCATCGAACTACTGCCTATCCTTTCATTTGATCACCAAACTATGGCACCGAATCGTCGAACTATTGCGATGATTGCTGGATTGTGGCTTTTTTGGAGCGGGAACAATCGATTTTGAATATGGGGCGTGTGTCTGGCGCCTTGGGAGGCGGCACCTGGGGGCGTGGCTGGGGCGAAACTAACTCGAGGGGCCAATCTAGCGCCGGTTTGCCCCCAGGCCGCTCTTTTTCGGCGCCTTGGGGGCCGAACGGCTAGAGATGCTCTAAACGGACACAAATCGTGCCCCAACACATGGGAGCAAATGAAAAATGTCCTTTTTTGTCCGCCATCGGTCCATTCCCGGCCCAAATTTGGGCCATGTTTGCGTCGAAACGGACAGCATGCGGACGGGCGGGGGGCGCGCCCTTGTCCTCCCCTGGCACGATGTCGAGGACAAAAACGCGCCAAATTTTCCCCTCGTTACCAAAAACCTCCCATGCTCCCCCTCCCCTCCCTCCTTCATGGCTGGCGCCAAGAAACCCGACGACCGACCGCCCCACGACAAAGAAGGGCCGAAGAAACCGCGGTCAGAGCTCACGGTGGCGGAGGTCACGCGACTCGACATTGAATCGGCCAAGAGGAGGGTCCGGCGGACTATTGCGGCGGAGAAGAAAGCCGATGCTGACTTCGCCGCTGAGGCCGAGGCCGCGCAACACAAGGCCGTCGTCGACCAAAGCGATGCCATCCTTGCCAAGGCCATGCAGTCAGCGACGACACAGGCCCTCGTCATGCTAGGGTTGTGCCAACCCGGGCCGACAATTCTCTCCGCCATCGCCATGGCCGCGGTGAGCACAGGCTCGTCGACCGTTCGCCCTCCACAGTGCAAGTCACTAAGCTCCTCCATAACACCGGAGACGGATGGTTTTCATCCGCCACAGCAACATGCTGAGACCCAGTTCTCCACGTCACCGAACGACCGCGTGATCGCGTCGGCCATCCCCGCCCAGCCAGCCATCATCGACCTCAACATCACGCCTGGGTACAGTGGTGCTAGCCAGTTGTCCGATAGGATGCAGAGGAAGCATCCCTAATCGATTCCTAAGGCCAACCTTCCTCGCTCCTGCAACCTATTCAACAAAATGTCAATCCCGACGAGGCGGCCGATGACCCCAACCACAACGCGTTCATGGAGAACGTCAGCTTTGAGGGCCATGGCCAGGCCTTCCACCCCATCGACCAAGGCCAAGGCTACGATCCCGACGAGACCCAAAGGCAAGACAGCCGCGGCCAAGATGGTGCCGACCACTACTATGTCCATGAAGAAGAGGTCGGTGACCATGGCAACTCATGGCATGAAGATGAGGACATGTATTACGAAGATGAGGAAGAAGAGTTCGACATTGCGGAGGAGCCATTGTTTATCGATGTTCTCACCCAGAGCCGACGCACAAAGGAGGAAGTAAAGCATTCACACGGGATCATACACCAAAGAAGAGGACACACTGATTTTCGAGATAGGCCAAGATCCCAAGACTGGTGCTTTTGGACGAGAGTTCATACAACATTTCATGAAAGGAGGAATTTTTGCCCTACAAGTTTGCGAGCAACCGTGGCATCAACTCAATCCAAAAGAAATGGGGTTTCATTCAACAAGAATGCAACAAGTATTGTGCCGCGCTTGGGAGGGCTGGACCCCATCTCGTGAGTGGCCTAGCCGTGGGCGACTTGGTATGACCTCCCCTATTTCATTGTTGTGTCATGTTCATGTTTGTTGTATCTTGTGCCCTTCTCTATTACACTTGTGGTATTTTTTTTGATTGTGTAGGCATTCCAACCTTTGGAAGCCTTCAAGGCCCGACATAAGAACAAGCAGTTCACTCTAACACATTGTTGGTCACTCATCAAAGATTGCCCCAAGTTGAAAGATCAATATGCCTCTCTAAAGAAGAAAGGAGGGCCAACGGCCGTGGCTGGGAATGGAGATGTGCTCAAGAGGCCGAGGGACAAGACCAACTCGAAGGTTGACGAGAAGGGTCATGCTTCATCTATCGCCTTGCAAGCAACTTTGCACGACATGATGACTTAAAAGGAAGCGAGGGACGAGAGGAAGCGCCAAGGAAAGGAGGAGCAAATGAAGATATACTTGAAGCTCCAAATGAAGAAGCTTCACATGGAGGAGGCCACCAAGAGGAGGAAGCTGGACATAGAGGCTACCAATGCCGATACCAAGGCAAAAGAGGTGGCACTAGCAATCATGAGCGTGGACTTGACCAACATGTCCCCGAAGAGAAGAAGTTGGTTCAAGAGCCGGCAAAAGGAGATGTCCGACCGAGATGGCATAAACTAGAAGGACTCGGCCGTGGACCCGTTCTTTTTGAAGGTCGGCTTTGTTGCTGGCGTGAAAACTTGAGGGTTGTTCATTTTGAAGGCTAGCAAGTGTGCCAGCCATTGACTTAGGGCCGGCATGAGAAACGCGCGGGGGGGGGGGGGGGGTTGATCATTCTACAGGCTGGCGTATGTATGCCGGCCGCTGGCGCTCTACCCGGCTTGAACTATGGCCGTGGTGTTTTTCATTTGCATAAAAATTCCAGGCAGCCGGACGTGATGCGCCCGCTCGTCGGGTACGCCGCTAGCCCCATTGCCGTACCCAGACGGACGAAATCCGGACAAAACGGACATCCGTTTGGGGTTGTGTGTTGGAGTTGGCCTCATCAAGTATGGTATAACTGCATACCAGAGTTGAAGTACCAAAATACATAACCATTGATTGAATTTATTGATTACTACAAAGGACATACAGAGCATGTGATATATATCTCTTTCACCAACATAATAGCACAGGCGCGCAAGGGGGAGCCGGCGGCATGTGCCGGCGCCCGGGCGGCCGGAGGTGCGGTATTATGACGGTGTCACGAGGAGGAGCGCCCGTAGTCAGACCCGGGGATGTGCCATATCGGTGAACCTCGTTAACAAAATCTTGGTGTCGTGCTCATGTGATTGCTTGGTTCTCGGATGATCGACGGTGGCCTCGGATTTATATTCTAACAACAACAACAGATATATAAGGACAGATGGACTTTGGAAGAACTGGACATCTAGCGTTCAGTTTGAAAGTTCATGAAGGTAAACTTACCAACACATCCCTCATTTGGTGTGGACACACATTGTGGGAGCTGATCGCGTTCAGTAGTAGCGCCCCAAGATTCAGCAATACCCCCTATATACAAAATTAGAAAACAAACAATTTTAGAACCACATAATGCACCGAGTTCAAAAAGAAACCACCTGAAAGTACCTACAAGAAGAGCAGGCAGTTCCACTACACCAGCACTTTGAAGCACTGTCTGCTGCGACAAAATCATGATACGTAGATTCACCCTCTGGGAAGAACTTAGGAACCTGGAAACAAAGACAACAAACATGCCACATTTACCTGAAAGGTAAGTGTTGTCAGTCATTGTCTCTGTCAGGTCCTTCATAGCATGAAGCCTATACACGTGCAATGGAAGTATCCGACATAGGATCCACCTTTGTGACATTAGTCCAAGCCGTAAACATGAGCTCAAACCTGTGGTCGATTGTCCGATACGACCAAATCACCATAGCGACTTCCACATACTGTACATACACTTGCCCCTATTGTAGCAGTGACTGGAACTTTGCTATCTGACCCTTTAAATGAGGTCGTGAATATCATCTCCCTGCAAAAATGAATGCCATGAAGTCCAGCAGTAACACATCATGATCTTTTTTTCAAAAAGAGGGGCTCCCCGGCCTCTGCATCAAAACGATGCATACGGCCACTTTAATAAAAACACAAAAAGGTTCAACAAGGTGTTATAGTCTCGAAAAAGTAAAGAAAAGCTCACCAAGAGCCAAATAAAACATAGCCAACATAAGCCACAACCGGCTGGCACAAGAAAAGATAGGGAAACTAATTGTCTATCTTACATGACCGCCATCCAAACCGGTTGAAGATATCTCATGCTACCATCTCCCACCGGATAGATCTAGTAACCAAACGCTCCCTGGCTTCCGTCGGAGTGAGTAGCGATCACATACGGATCAACGCAGTGGCCCGGAAGATAACCTGCAAAAAATGAATATTTGATGTTCTGTAAAAAACCAAATCATTTCTGCAATTCCAGACTGCCCACAATAAAGCACATACTCCTAAGCGAATGTGGCTCGCTGTTCCAGGCTTTATCCCGTTAAGCCACGTTCCAAATAACGTGCTTACAAAACTCGAAGAAGTAATATTAAAAGCTATGTGCACCGTCCGCCATAGAACCTTGGCCAACGGGCAATCGAAAAAGAGGTGTTTGATAGTTTCATCCCGATCACAAAAGCTACACCTAGTAGGTCATGTCCAGTTACGCTTAGCCAGATTGTCCTTAGTTAAGATGGCTTGTTTACGTACAAACCACATAAACACTTTAATTTTCAACGGAACTTTGACTTTCTAAACATATTTGGAACTAGGAATGGAGCTAGAATTGATAACATCAAGATACATTGATTTAACTGTAAACACCGTAGTCCTAGTAAGCTTCCAACGCAACTGATCGGGCTGTTGAGACATCTGAACCTCCATCAATCTACTCACTAAATGGAGCCACGATTCCCAACGAGTGCCAACTAGCGTCCTTCTAAATTGAATATTAAGGGGGACGGACTGAAGTACCGTTTCAACGTAACCATCGCGTCGTTGAACAATACTATAAAGGGACGGGTATTGAAGCGCGAGGGGTGTCTCTCCTAGCAAAATATCCTCCCAGAATCGCGTCTTGGCGCCATTTCCAATAATAAACTTTGTCCTATTGAAAAAGGCTGATTTAACTCTCATGAGCCCTTTCCAAAAAGGCGAGTCCATCGGCCTCGCTGTCACCTGGGACAAAGTTTTGGAATGAAGATCCTTACTACGGAGAATCTGTGCCCATGTGGCCTCAGTCTCAACAGTTAACTTATATAGCCCTTTGCTGAGAAGACATCTGTTCTTGACTTCAAGATTTTCAATGCCAAGATTTTCAATGCGAAGACCCATTTGGCGAGTCTGTATTTTATTTTTAGCTCATCATTCTGCCAGAAGAAACATGATCGTTAGAAGTCCAGCCTTTTCCTTACTCCAATCGGAACCTCAGAAAAAGATAAGAGAAACATAGGCATACTTGTGAGAACCGAATTAATAAGAATTAGTCGGCCTCCGTATGACATGAGCTTGCCCTTCCAGCAACTCAATTTCTTCTCAAATCGATCCTCGGTGCACTTCCATACTCTGTTTGTCAGCTTTCGATGGTGAATTGGTAATACTTAAATACGAAAAAGGTAAAGTCCCCAATTCGCACTCAAACAATTGCTTATAAGCCTCTTGTTCGTCATTGGCTCTTCCAAAACAGAACAATTCGCTTTTATGAAGTTAATCTTTAACCCGTTCAATTGTTCAAAAAAGCATAATACCAGCTTCATGTTTCTTGCTTTCGCCAAGTCATGCTCCATAAAGCTGATCGTATCATTGGCGTATTGTATAATAGAGACACCTCCATCCACTAGGTGAGGCACCAGGCCACCCACCTGACCAGCCTCCTTAGCCCTACCTATGAGAATTGCCAACATATCAACTACAATGTTGAACAAAATAGGAGACATCGGGTCACCTTGTCTCAGGCCCTTATGTGTCTGGAAATAATGACCTATGTCTTCATTCACTTTAATTCCAACACTCCCTTTTTGTGTGAAAGATTCTACCTGGCGTCGCCAAGCTTCATCAAAATCTTTCATGCGTAAGGCCTGTTGAAGGAAAGGGCATTTGACTTTATCGTACGCCTTCTCGAAATCCACCTTGAAAACCACTCAATCTAGTTTTTTCTTGTGAATTTCATGGAGCGTTTCATGAAGGACCACAACCCCTTCTAGGATGTTCCTGTCCGGCATGAAAGCTGTTTGGGAGTGCTGCACCATAGAATGCGCAATCTGCGTGAGCCTATTAATCCCAACCTTGGTGAAAATTTTGAAACTAACATTAAGAAGACAGATGGCCTGAACTGCTCAATCCTCACAGCCTCTGTTTTCTTAGGAAGCAAGGTTATCATTCCAAAATTGAGATGAAACAATTGAAGTTGTCCAGAGAATACATCATGGAATATCGGTAGCAAATCCCCCTTAATAACATGCCAGCACTTTTTATAAAACTCCGCCGGAAACCCATCCAGCCCTGGAGCCTTATTATGTTTCATCTGTGAGATAGCTTCAAACACCTCCTTCACTACTGGAATTTGCTAATTTGCCGTCTGCCAGGTCGTTGCCGTCAGCTGGCGGACGGCAAAGAGGGGCTTTGCCATCAGCCACCAAAAAACGGACGGCAAAGAGGAAGCGAACGGCAAAGGAGGGCTTTGCCATCAGCAAATCTTTGCCGTCCGCCAGCCGACGGCAAAGAAGCTTTGCCGTTCGCTAGCGGACTACAAAGAGCGTGGGTGGCAGACTTACGGGGACGACCTAACGGCCGTTTTCCTTGCCGTCTGCTGGCTGATGGCAAAACTTCATTCCCGTCAGCCAGCAGACGTCAAAGAGAACGGCCGGTAGGTTCTCCGTTTCCCCTCGGCCCCACCCCACTAGGTACGTACTTTGTCATCTGCTAGCAAACGACAAAGAACTGACCTACTATAGAAAAGGGGCCACGCCCGCGACCCCTCCCCTCTCTCTCTCGATCTCCTCTTCACCACCCACGCTGCAACCCTCGACCACCGCTCCGCCCTGCCGCCCCGTCCCAACGCCCCACTGCCCCGGCCCGGCGCCTGCCTCGGCGCCCCTCCCCATCGCCCCGGCCAGGCTGGCGTCGCCGCCCCGCCGCACCAGCCCCGCCACAGCACCCGGCTCGCCGCCCCGCCCCACACCACCCCCGCCGCGGCGCCCGACGCGTCGCCCCGCCCTGCACCACCCCCTGGCCCGCGGTGCCACCCCGCCCCCACCGCCCTGGCGCCCGCCGCCTCCTCCACCACTGCCGAGCCACCCAAGGCTTGCCGCCCGGCGGCGCCCCGGCCCCGCCGCCCAAGGTGATTTTTTTTTTACTTTTTTGTGTTTAGGTTTAGGTTTTAGTGGTAGGACTAGGTTACTGCCAGATTTAGGTTTAGATAGTTAGAAGAAGAAAATAATTGAAAAAAGAAAAATAAGTAGAAGAAGAGGAAAAAGGGAAAAAGGAAGAGGGTTGCCGAGGGGATAGATGGTGGAGCCAGTGGGTCACGCCGGTCCCGACGCCCATGCCGAGAACCCCCGGTCCGAGTGCTGACCCGTCGACCATGCGTCGACTATTCTCGGTGTCGATGGCGGTCGAACACCATTGCGAATTAGGGGGTTAATTAGGGGGTTCCTCGGTGTCGATGGTACCCTAAATAGTAAGTATCGTCAGTGCGAAGTACGTGTGGTCGTCGGTGTCGAATACTACATCCACGTCCCACAAGTGACACAGGGGTCCTGCGTCCAGCAGCAACAGTTCTCGGCGTCGATGGCGGTCGAACACCATTGCAAATTTGTCTGGCAGCCTCAGAGATGGCGATTGAAAGCTAAGTGTTGAAACTGAAACACCCAAACTAACTCAAGTCGGTTTGGTTGTTTGAAAATTTCAAAACTTGGCTTTAATCCTCATCGCAGAGGCTGCCAGACAAATTCGCCAAGGTGTTCGACCGTCATCGGCCACCAGAACTATTGTTGCAGGACGCCGGGCGCCGGCTTCACTTGTGGGATGTGGATCTAGTGTTCAACGCCGACCGCCTCATGTACCTTGCACCGATGGTAGTTGCTATTTAGTTTACCCGGGGATGAGCGGGTTAGAGGGTTCCTCAGTGTCGATGGTACCGTAAATAGCAAGTATCGTCAGTGCGAGGTACATGTGGTCGTCGGTGTCGAATACTTGCTATGTTACTCATCTTTCGATTTAAATATGCAGTTATTTCGTCGTTGCGAGGGTCTAGTGTTCGACGAGCTCCGTCCCTGCGTTCGTTGGTGAGCACAAATGACGTCTCCTCCCCCCCTTCATTTTCTCTATTCCAGTCTTCGTGCCGATGAAACTTGCTAGCTATAGGCGTCAATCAACAGTATGCGTAACCACTATGCATCTCCTGTTCGAAAGGGTTACATCTATAAATATGCATGCATTTGCATATTTATAATCGTGATTCTTTTGAATTGTCCAACGTTATCCATGCACAGCCCGAGTATGTGTAGATTGGGTTCGCTTTCCCATATGCTGAGCTCCGGATCTGATGCAAAATTTCGTCAGTGCCTCCATGTTGTTCTCTGGGTACACATCCTCTCTGCTTATTGCTAAGACGTGTATCAGGAGAACAGCGGGGAGGTGCTGCCAAAATTTTGCGTCAGATTCGGGAGCATGGGAAAACAAACCCGATCTACACATACTCGGGTGGGATTAGGACCTATCCTTACCTATTAGCGTGTAGGTTGCATGGACGTAATAAAACTAACAAACTCTATTAACTAATGGATATGGTTTGCCTAATTATGTATATGTTTCTTGTGTGTCTAGTAGGAAGTCAATATGAGTGATCGTGCGTGGATGTACACCGGTTACACTAGCCAGTATGTTTGGGCCGAGGAATGGTTAACAAAAACTAAGGGGTTTGTTAGAGCCGCATTTGCAAATGGCCAGAAATTTAGCTGGTTCCCCTGTGTTCGGTGCGACAACTATAATCAGAGGGACGAGCTTCAAATGAGTAAACACCTGCAGAAGTTTGGTTTTATGCCTAGTTACACGGTCTGGACATTACATGGTGAGTCTGCCCAATGTGCCAGAGCCGAGGTGGTTCATCGTCGCACCGACGAGCATGGTACCGGGACCACAGACATGGTGCAAGACTTTGACGATGCTCGGGACTCGGACGAGGAGATGGAGGAATCTGCAAAGGCCTTCACTGAAATCTTGGAGTCCTCAAAACGTCTTCTCCACGAGCACACTGAGCTTTGTCAGCTGGATGCCATCTCACAAATAATGGCTTTGAAGGCTCAATTCAACTTGGGTAGAGAATGCTACGACGCGATGATGACAGTTTTCGGACGATTTCTACCCAAAGGCCATGTGCTACCTCCGAACCTGTACCAGTCAGACAAAATCATCCGTGCTCTTAAGATGCCCTATGAGAAGATACATGCCTGTGAGAAAGGATGTGTCTTATTTAGGCTTCAGTATGAGGACTTGAACTATTGTCCCATTTGCAATTCTTCCAGGTATGTTGTGGTAGACAACGGTATGGGTGAGAAGACGCAGACCAAAATACCCATTAATGTTCTTCGGTATATGCCAATCGTACCAAGACTTCAATGTCTTTTCATGGTCGAAGGGATGGCCAGACAGATGACATGACACAAAACGGGCAAAAGAACCGAACTAGATGCAGATGGGAATGTGATGATGGTGCACACATCGGATGGTGAAGCGTGGAAGCGCTTCGATGCATTACATAAGGAAAAAACGGCAGATCCAAGGCATCCTCGAGTCGCCGTCAGCACAGATGGGTTCAGTGTGTTTGGTCAGATGGCAGCCCCATACAGCTGTTGGCCCGTGTTTGTCATTCCACTCAATCTCCCCCCCCCCCGGGCAGATTATGCAAAGAAAGAACATTTTCCTAATGTTGATAATTCCAGGGCCCAACTATCTGGGGAAGAATATGAATGTGTACATGCAACCGCTTAAGGACCAATTGCAAGAAGCTTGGGATAATGGGTTCAAGACATACGACGCCTTTAGCAAAGAGAACTTCATAATGCGTGCCTGGTACATGTACTCGATGCATGACTTGCCGGCATATGCGCTATTCGTTGGCTGGTGTGTGCATGGAAGGTTCCCGTGCCCCACATGAAAGGGAGTTCTTGAGTTTCGTTGGCTGACGGCGGGGTGCAAGTATAGTTGCTTCGACTTGCATAGACAGTTTCTAGATCCTCGCCATAAGTTCAGGAAAGACAAGAAGAACTTCATGAAAGGTAGAGTTGTCAAACATTCTGCACCACCTGCGTTGACAGGCCAACAGACCCTAGGTCAGATAAACGCTCTCGAGCCAGATCCAGAGCGTCCATGGTATTTCAAGGGGTATAATAAGGAACACGCATGGACTCACAAGACATGCTTCTGGGATCTGCCTTACTTCAAAGACCTCCTTTTTCCACACAACATCGACGTGATGCACACTGAAAAGAATATCGCCGAAGCCATTTTTGGTACATTGTTCGGCATAGAGGGGAAATCAAAGGATAATACTAAGGCTAGAGACGATCTAGAGGAGCTCTGTGATAGACCGTTACAAAACATGCAAGAACCGAAAGGAAAGCGGAACTGGAAGAAGCCAAAGGCATGGTTCAATCTTGGAAGGCCAGCTATGAAGGAAATTATTTTGTGGGTGAAAATGCAGTTGATGTTCCCCGATGGGTATGCAGCAAATCTAAAGAGGGGAGCGAGTCTTGATAAATTGAAAATATTTGGTCTAAAAAGTCATGATTGGCACATATGGATAGAGCGGATAATGCCGGTGATGCTGCGTGGCTTCATCCCTGAGGATGAATGGCTAGTACTGGCAGAGCTGAGCTATTTCTTCCGTGTTCTTTGTGCGAAAGAACTATCGCCTGGCCTCCTAGAAGAAATGGAACAGTTGGCGCCGGAGTTGATCTGCAAGTTAGAGATGATCTTTCCGCCAAGCTTCTTTAATCCAATGCAACACTTGATTTTGCATCTCCCGACCGAGGCACGATTGGGGGGGGCGTGCAAAATCGTTGGTGCTACTCAACTGAGAGGATGCAGAAGACGCTTCGAGAAAAATGTAAAAATAAACATAGAATAGAAGCATCGATGGCCGAGGCATTCATCACTGAGGAGGCGGCAAACTTCGTGACAACACACTACGAAGCCAAAAATCGTCATTTGCATAATCCGAAGCCTCGGTACAATGCTGACGAGCCTACAAAGGGTCAATCCAACCTCAGCCTATTCAAAGGGAATCTCGCACCATCCAGTGCTTGGAAACCAGTATCGTTGGATGTTGAAGAATGGCGGACCATTTCGATGTATCTCTTTAACAACCTAACAGAAGTGCGGCCGTACATCGAGTAAGATCTCGTTACATTGTTTCGCAACTTCTAATTTCTTTGAACTGCTCTTATTCCTGGATATTTGATGCAGTCGATACGTCGCCATATTCTCGTATGGAGCGGTGATCCAAAAGGATTCCGTCGAAGAGTATGAGCTTCTGGCAAAGCAAGGAGGCGAATATCCCGGTTTCATCTCTTGGTTCAAAAAACGGTAATTTCCATTAGACCCTTTCATTTCTTTGGCTAATTTGCGACTAATGCAACAATCCTTTCTTATTAAACTTGTAGGCTAATTCAGAGATTATGGATGCCGAATTGAGACAAGTAGCTAATGGTTTTGACTATAAGGTCCGTTCATTTGACAATTACGACATCAACGGGTATCGCTTTCGTACCTATGGCAAAGAGCTATCTATGGCCGACCGAAAGTCTACAAATTGTTGTGTCTCTGCTATCGGCGAAGGAGGTGTCGAGTATTATGGAAGAGTTGAAGCAATTTATGAACTTCAATTCTATGGTGATAACCCACCAAACGTCGTACTCTTCAGATGTTATTGGTTCCAGCCCAGGGAGACTAGAAGGACTCATGAACATATAGGGCTAGTCGAAATCAAACAAAGCACCCATTTGGATGTTCCCGATGTCTATATTACGGCTCAACAGGCAACCCAAGTTTTCTATCTACCGCGGGCTTGTCAAAGTGATCCAAATCTCAGTGGTTGGGATGTCGTTTATGAAGTGCCACCACGTGTTAGACCACCTCCCCCCAATGAAGAGGATTATGAACGTCACATTAACCAAGACACATATGACGAAGGAGAATTCTTCCAAGAAACACGTCTTGCCAAAAAACGTTTCAAGAAATGCTCTACTCCACCCCAGAACATTAAAGTAGACAACGATAGTGAATCCGACCCTGAGCCAGAAGAAGAAGAGCCGGAAGAAGAAGAAGTTACTGCTGCAGATGACCTGTCAATGCTTGAATGATTACGTAAAGGTGGCCTTCCACATGATGATGCATTTTTAATGATGATGATGAGCACGTCATTACCGATAGTTATGATGATGATGCATTTATTAATGATGATGATGAGCACGTCATTACCGATAGTGATTCTTAGGTATTCAAATTTTTATGTTGTACTTTGTATGATTTATATAGTTGGTATGTATAATTTTCTTACTTTGTATGATTGTTTCTTATACATAGTGCCATGGTCTTGATTTCCGTCCCCGTAGGCCCTCGCTCACTTTATGATTCGGATGTGGTAATCATAACTATTTGTTGCATTTCACATTTATGACAATTATGGCCATCAAGTTGACATAGAGATATTTTAATCTAGGAGGTATATGAACCGGAATCTGAAACTGACCCTCTTGTCGAGAAGTTAGATTTAGTTGAAAAAGGAAATGAGTATTTGAAAGAAAAAATTAAAAGAATTGAAGAAGAGAAGATGACATTGGAGTTGTATATTGCCAATGTCATCGATGATCACAAGATGAAGATGAATGCAATGCGCTTGAAGATGGATGCAATGCGCGTGAAGCTTAAGATTATGCCATTGATAATGAGGCTTGGTATCATTATGCCATTGGATCAATTGTTACCTTAGTTGCGATCTTCATCATATTTGTTGTGATGAGGGTAAGTTTTCTCTAATGTTTTGCTTTACAAATGGATACTTAGCTTATTTTTCTTCTAAATGGCATAATTACCTAAGTTATATAAAAAATGAGCTATACTTAGCTTATTGAGTTCTTTTGTGACATACTTAGCGTACTTAGGTCAAAAATGGCATGATAATCTTTTTTACGTCCTAAATGATATAGACTTAGCTTATTTTCCTCGAAAATGACATAATAACCTTACTAAGATTCAAAATGACCTATTTACCTAGCTTAGCTCTAAAATGACCTACACTTAGCATGTTTACCTAGCTTAGCTCTAAGAAGAGGAGAGGAGAAAAAGAAAGAGAAAAAAAATCTTCTTCTTCTTCTTCTTCTTCTTCTTCTAACTAGTCTTCTTCTTCTTCTAACTTTCATCTTTCCCAATTTCCAGATGTGCTTTACATGAGGAAGGCTTGGATTCATGGAGTGTACTATTCTTCTGGTGCTTCCTTGTTATTTATGAAAACTTGTTCTGTATGTCTATATGGATATGTTGTTGGAAACTTGTTTGTGGTTATGTATATATGGATATGTTGGACTTTGTTGAACTATGTTGTTGGATTTGATCAAATATGTTGTTGGACATGCTGTTGGATATCTATGCATGTATATCTGTGTTTGAAACCATGTCTAATTAATTGGATTTAAAAAAAAACAGAGGATGTATAGCCTCTTTGCCGTCTGCTAGCGGACGACAAAGCTCTTTGACATCAGCTAGCGGATGGCAAAGAGGACATGTGGCAGTCACCTGTGCAAACTGACAACACTGGCTGCCTATTTGGTCATTTTGCCGTCCGTAAGCGGATGGCAAAGTGACCAAATAGGCCTGGCAAACAAGGCCATCTATGCCGTCTGCTGGCCGACGGCATAGCTGGCCATGTGGCAGCATCCCAGTGCTGCCCTAGCTAAGCTCTTTGCCATCCGTCAGCGGACGGCAAAGAGCTTTTGCCTCTTTGCCGCCGGCCAGCGGACGGCAAAGAACGTCGTTAACCCCCTAACGGCTGTCACCTCACACCGCTGCCGTCCGTCGTCGTTACCATCTGCTGGCCTTGGGTGGCTGACCGCACAATCCTTTGTCGTTCGTTTATATGAAGCGGACGACAAAGAAGGCCTTTGCTGGCACGTGTTCAGTCGGACGGTTTGCCATCCGCTGGCTGACGGCAAAGGACTTTGCCGTCCGGGATCCGTGTCTTTGCCGTCCGCCATGGCGGACGGCAAATAAGCTGATTTTAGTAGTGCTTCTCCGAAAATGGGGCGGTCAAAATATCGTTCTCATCAGCAGCAAGTTGAGGAATATTCTCAATCATAGACTCATCCAGAGATACACAATTATTCTCTGAAGGCCCAAACAACTGCTTGTAGTAACAAACACACCAGGATGATGACCTCACGCAACTCCCTTTGGAACGAGGCCGTGAAAATCCCCAAAAATACTCCTAAATGACCACTTTGCTCTGCATAATAACCAAAAACTTGTGGCACTGCCAATCTGAATGCCCGCAATTTACATCCCAGCCACGAACCCTGACAGGAAAGAAATAGAGGACAAATAACAAAAGATCGGCACACATTGGCCACATCAAACACACAGACCGGTAATGCGATCCGCCCCAGCACGCACACAACACCCCCAGTCTACCCAACGTCCGCCAAAAGACAGCACATATTGGTCAAAAATCGAAAGGGAATCGCAAGAATAGCAAACCTCTGAGCTTACAGAAGGAGACACACAAGCAACTTCACAGACCGAGAAAGGCCGCGATTTCCATCTGACGTGAGCAGCACCAAAGCAGCCAACGCGGAGGAGAAGCAGCGGCCAGCGCTGGATCCTCCTCTCCGGCCAAGAGCGGTGCCACCCACTCTCCAAAGAGAGACCAGAGTCGCCGCCCCCTCATCCAAATATGCATGATGAACAAAAGATAAAAATCCAATCACAAAGAAGGCCGAATCACACCGACCCTAGCAAGGAAAAGCAGAGCTACGCGGACACATGGACAACAAGGCGTCCCAAACCGCCATCAAAGGCAATTTCAACCGGCCGAAGCAAACCGATACGACTTTTGTCCGCTTGGATAGATCAAAAGGATGCACGTGTCTGATTTTGGATTTGAATGCCCCCCGAAACCATCCGGCCGTGCTTTTTAAGCTCGATTTCGAGAAAGCCTATGATCGAGTGAACTGGGAGTTCATTCGTGAGGTACTCACTCGGAAGGGATTCGAGTCGGGTTTCATTCATCGCATTATGCATCTGGTTTCGGGGGGCCAGACAGCGGTGTCGATTAACGGAGAAGTGGGGAACTTCTTTCGCAACAAACGTGGACCCAGACAAGGAGATCCTTCCTCGCCTTTGATCTTCAACTTTGTTGCCGATGCTCTCTCGGCCATGGTGAACAAGGCCAAGACCGCTGGTCACATTCGAGGTGTGGTCCCGCATCTTTGCCCCGGAGGGATCTCTCACCTTCAATACGCGGACGACACATTGCTTCTCTTCGAGCCTGACGACCATAGTGTAGCCTCGATCAAGCTCATCCTTCTCGCTTTCGAGATTATATCCGGCCTGAAGATTAACTTTGCTAAGAGTGAGGTGATTGCCATAGGGATGGACAATCACCAGGCCATCCGCATTGCCAATTTACTTAATTGCAAACTAGGGAGTTTCCCATTTAAGTACCCAGGGCTTCCCATTTTGGACAAACACATCTCGATCCTCGAATGGGAACCCTTATACGACAAGGTGGCGAACCGGGTTAGCCCCTGGCGCGGCAGGTTTTTATCCTCTGCGGCCAGGTTGATTCTGACCAACTCCAGCCTGTCTTCCCTGCCCCTGTTTACTATGGGCATGTTCCTGTTGGCCGACGGCGTCCACGCCAAGTTCGACACCCCCAGGTCCAAGTTCTTTTGGGAAGGAACTGGGAACAACAAGAAATATCACTTAATCAAGTGGGCGGCGCTTTGCCGTCCCAAGAAATACGGTGGCCTTGGGATCCTCAACTCCAAACTTATGAATGTGGCGCTTCTCGTCAAGTGGATCTGGAAATTATCCCAGAACAAACAAGGGCTTTGGGCTGATATCCTCCGTGCCAAATATTTTCCCGATGGCAATTTTCTTACCTCAAAGGCGAAGGGATCGCCTTTCTGGAATGGAATCCAGGATGTTAAGCCTGCCTTCTCGTTAGGGGCCAAGTTCTGTGTTAAGAACGGGAAATCCACGCGGTTCTGGCTCGACATCTGGCTAGGGACGGAACCTCTGTGGCAGAGTCACTTTGCCATATATCAACTGGCCACTAACGTCGACATTTTGGTGGCCGAAGCGCTTAGATTCAACCCACCCGCCATTTCTTTCAAAAGGCCTCTCCTCACCCACGAACGTGCTAGCTGGGACGGGCTCCTAGCTAAGCTGCAGGGTTTCGCTCTCCTCCCTGAGGAAGACGCGGTCTCATGGTCCCTCACGAGCTCAGGGAAGTTCTCGGTCCAATCTCTCTATAATAAGTTGACCGAGGGACAGACGCTCGACATAGCTAGGGGGCTATGGAAAGCGTCCATCCCTCTGAAGATCAAAGTGTTTCTTTGGCAATTATTCCGTGATCGCCTCCCTTCTTCTAACAATATTGCCATTAGACATGGCCCCTCGGATGGCTCTTGCGCGCTTTGTGGACTACATGAAGATGCCAACCACATCTTTTTCAAGTGCCATCTTGCCCGTTTTGCCTGGAGTGCCGTCCGTCAGGCTTTCGCGCAGACATGGAATCCCAATTCGACTTCGGACCTTCGTAGGATCCTACTTGCGCAACGGGGTAGTTTCGGACGCGTGTTGTGGCGCTGCGTAGGGGCGTTGTGCTGGTCTCTTTGGACCATCCGCAAGAAGATGACTATCGAACACAAGTTCCCTAACCACCCTGCTGACATTATTTTTAAATGCCATGTGTTCCTAAGGACATGGACTCCGTTGGGGAAACGGCGTGATGCTGATCGGATGATGGAAGCCATGGAGCGGATCCGCATGATCCAGGTGGAAGCCCGTACCTAAATTGCCGCTCTCGGAGCTATTTTGGCGTTTTTTTCTGTTTGGCTGCCTGTTGAGCCACTGTTTCTTCACTTTCTTCCTAGGCGGAGGCCAGTTGCATGTTTAGTACTGTGGGCTACGGCCAGTTTTATTCCTAAGCTTGTTAGTCCTGTATTGTACTTCGTCGGATGCTGCCTGTCGGTGGGCTTTATTAATTTAAAGCCGGACGCTTCATGCGTCTTCGTTCTAAAAAAAATGCCCCCTCACCATAGATGCATTTTAATTCACACGGTCTTAAAAAAACTAAATAAGCAGGCATGCATATTAATAAAACATAATAAAAAAGCCAGCCAAAGTACACTTCAAACCTAATAATTATACAAAAAACATAAATAAAAATAAAAAACCAACCCTTCCGTCACATCCCACAGCCCTAGTCATCGTCCTCGGAGTCAGAGCGGGTGGGGTTGGAGTACATGGAAAATCCTACTCGCCGCTCGTTGCGGTAAGCTGTCGACGCTTCACACAGAGGAGGTGCGAGCGAGCGACCGAGTGGGCCGACCCGTTTTAGCGTTTCAGCACACACTGATTTTGGGAACCTTCTATGATGTTTTCAGCCATTTTTTTCCGGTTTTGGGAACCTTCTAGAAGGTTCCTGAACCGGCTTTTTCTTTTTTAGTTTCTTTTTCGTTTTCCTTTTTTCTATTTCTTTTCTTTTTCGTTTTTTCTTTTCTTCTTTCTGTTTCTTTCTCTTTTTCTTTCTTTTCACGTTTATTTTCAAATTTTGTTTCTGAATTTCAAAAAATGTTCCTGTTTTTCTGATTTTGTTAAAAAATTCAAAAAATGTTCCCATTTTCAAAATTTGTTCATAAATTCAAAAATGTTCCCGGTTTCAATTTTGTTCCGAATTTTCAAAAAATGTTCCTGTTTTTTTAAATGTTCGATTTTTTTTCATTTTTTGAGAAATTTGTAAATAATGACATGGGATTCAAAAAATGTTCCTGTTTTCAAAAATTGTTCACAAATTTCAAAAAAATGTTCTTATTTTTCTAAAATTTTGCTCACGTATTAAAAAATTGTTCTAATTTCAAATTTGTTTGGGATTTTCAAAATTGTTCTCCATTTCGAAAAAAAATTCAAAAACTCAAAATATGTTTGTAATTTTAAAAATTGTTCCATTTCAAAAATTCTAAAAATGTTCATGTTTACAAAAAAATTCATATTTTTCAAAATTCAATTTACAAAAACAATGTTCACAATTCAAAATTTGTTCTCCTACAAAAAATATTCATGTTTTTGAAAACAATCACTATTCAGAAACTTGTTCACATTTTCAAAAAACTTTTTCGTGTTTATTGAAAATTGATCATAATTAAAAAAAGTTCCTGTTTTTCAATATTCATCCACAACTTCAAAATTGTTCCTCTTTTTCAAATTTGCTTGCAAATTCGAAAAATTGCTAACATTTTTTTAACAATCGTGTGGGTTCTGTCAAAAACGTTCTACTTGTAAAAAATATAATTAGAATTTACAACAAAAGATTGGAAAAAAGAAAAATAATCCGATCTACCAGTGTGACTAGGTCTTAATTGTTCGCATTGCCATTTGACTAGTAAACTGAAAAGGGCGCAGTGGTAGCCTACCCAAGTCTACAGGCTTGCGGTTGCGGGTTCGAATCCTAGTGGAAGTGTTGTTGTGTAATCGTTCATTTTTTTTACCGCTCGTTACCTTCGTGGGCCAGCCCAGTTGAGGGAAACTCCTATGCGATAGCTCGACATTCTGCAGCAGAATGCGGCGCATATGAGTTCCCGGAGTACACCGCCACCTCAGCCCAAGGGAAGGCCCCCCGGTAGGCCACCGGCGCCTCCTCCTCTAGCGTTTGCTGCTGCTGCAGCGGCGATGCTCCTTGGCACAGCGCGGGCACCTCCTCCTACTTTTGTCGCCGCTCCTCCTCCTCCTTGCGCGCCAAACGCTGCCAGCGCTCCTCCTTCTCACGCTCCCGCTAAATTTGCTGCTCGTCGTGGCCCGCTCATCTGCCACCCAGTGCCCCTTCCACACTTCGAGGTGTTGCACCTCCTCGTCGGCGGTGGAATGCATCCACACTGGCGGCGTGTTGACCCACTGCCCGAGGATCCTGGTCCACTGGAACCTCTCGCGGACGCCGTCGGGTAGATCTATCACCACCTTGGGCCGGCGATATTGGTGGTGCCGGTGGCGATGGCGGGTAGACAAAGTCGACTGCCGTCGAGAGCTGGAGCACCTCCTCCATGCCAGTACAATGCGCATCCTCCTCATGCATGACTCTTCAAGGGTGCGCTGGAGTGCCTCCTTGAGTGAGGCCTGGTACTCAGCCTCTGCCTCCACGTCCGCCTCCTTCACCACGGGGGGCGGCAGTGGAGGGCGGGCCTCGACCTAGACGGCCGTCGCGGCGTACATCGTGCTCCGTGGCGAACCAGACGTGCCAGTTGGAGCTGTCTAGCGTGTGGGTCACGGTGATGCACCAGTGTGAGAAGGGCATGTCGGTTGTAGATCTCTGCCGCATGTGCTCACTCAGACTACTGCACGCCCGACATCGGAATAAGGTGGAGGTTGTGATGCCAGCCATGGGGAAGGTTGATGTCCGGCCACGACAGTGGGACATACTGCTAATTTGAGTCTGAAATGCATCCACACGGATACGAGGCAGACGATATTTGGGTTTGTGTCAGCGTGTTGGCCAACATTTTCGTCCGTTTTGACCCAAACAGACACGCGCGGACCAAATGTCTCGACGCTTTCGAGTAGCGCTCATTATACACTAGTGGGCCCAAAAGTCAAACCCAACGGTGCAAAGATGTACAGGCAGGGCCCATCCAGCTGCCGACCACCCTTGATTCACCAGGACAGCTCGTAGCCGAGAGAGCTTAGTAACTTATTGCAGTTTGTCCTGCCCAGACGATTTGCAATACTATGTAGATGAACGGTTCCTCACAAAAAAATATGTGCATGAATGCAGGGATAAACCCTTTACGGTGCAAGACCTCGGATAGGAATGACCAACTAACCCTGTCATACGTTTTTTCAAACTCTAGTTTAAGGATAATCGCAAGCATTTTCGTCCTTTCGAGCTCATGCATGATTTCGTTAAGACAAAGAACCCCTTCAATAATAATTGGGCCCTTATTAAAGGCCGTTTGAGACATGTCGACAATTTTAGCAGCAATGGGCGGCCTCTCACGTCCGTGTTTTGCGGACTGGTCCACCCGTGTCCGTGGAGGGATGCGGAAAAAATTTACGGGTTGCCGTTGGAGATGCCCTAATAATATGTTTGATGATTCTTGCCCTTTAAAGCAACCTTGTAAAATAGTGGATGTCGTGACATCACCCTGATGGCAGCTATCTTTCCAAAGCATCAGCTCTGACGACTTGTAGACTACAAGCTCTGCTGTGATAGTTCTGTAACAGCGGCCAAAATCTCCTAGAGCATTATTCTAGAGGCGTGCGAAATCATGAGCTTTAGCTATGATCATTCAAAGACAATCAAGGATAAGCCTCTACTCTATCTAATACATATACGTCCCCTCCAACAAGGGCAAGACACTTCAGCAATTCTTTTCAGCACTTTTCTAGTAGTTGGCAAGAGGGTTGCGGGACGAAATAGCTAATCAGACCTAATAAACAAAAAATGCTCAACAGTCACACGTTCCCCTGGAGCATCATTACATTTCCTAATAACTCTCAATCCTAGCACCTTGGTGCAGACCATTGCACACTGGCCATCATGTTTGTAATTCACTAGTAAGCAATCTTCGAGCGGACTTGCCTACTCGGGCTACTAATTTTGTATATCCATCAGAATGAAACTGTCTTTGATGTTTCTCTCTCTGATCTCTCTTGACCTCCAAGGCTCCGACCACACTTCTCAGTACATTATGCTTTCTTTGATGAAGGGTATCCCTCCCCTTTTATCGAGTGTAACTTCAGTGCCGTGTACAATAGTGCAAAGGCTGCAACAGCAGGTTTCAGATCATCCTATTTAAGAAGATGATATCTTCCATGTCACCAGCTTTTCTAGCTGCACAAAATTTATTACTCCCTCCATTCACTTTTGTAAGTCGTTTCAGACAATTCAAAATAGGCTATTTTGCACATTGTCTGAGATGACTTCAAGGTCTTATAAAAGTGAACAGAGAAAGTAAAAGAAAAAGCTTTAAAACGCATGCCTTCGCCTTAGCAACACTAGTAGAAAAAGGGTCAAATGTGAGACACATTAGTCCCGGTTTGTAACAGAACTGGCACTAATGTGTCCATTAGTGCCGGTTCCAACGGCTAGGCGGGAGGAGCTCTTTAGTATCGGTTCGTGGCGAACCTTTAGCACCGGTTCGTGCCACGAACCGGTACTAAAGAAAGTGGTGGCAGGATGTTGTCAGAGTGGGGTCCTTCCAGCACCTTTAGTACCGATTTGTGGCACGAACCGGTACTAAAGGTCGTCCTATATAAACCCTTCGTCCACCTGCACTCTGTTCTTCCCCCTTTCCCCTCTCCCTCTCTTCTGTTCTTCCCTTCTTCCTCTCGAGTTCATCACAAAATTTGCCCCAAATTTGTCAAGATTTGCAGGCCCCCATCCATTCAAATGATCACCAAGGTTAGCAACTTTGTCCTTTCATCTCTCATTGCTAGATTAGCTCTTGCATTGGTTTATATAGTGATTAATTGTGGGTTTTAGTAATTTGGGAGGAATTATATGTGGTAGTATTTGATTTATATGCAATTTGAGGTCAAAATAACACTTAGTTTGCATATGTAGGTGTGGTTTACTTAGTGCCTTCTAAATCTCCGTCGTAACCACCGTCGATCGCCCGCACCGTCCCGTCGCCGGCACCACCTTGTGGTGAGCCTCTTGTTCATGAAATTTTATATAAAAAATTGATGTTTGTGTGATTTGGATATATAGTTACTCGTATAATTATCTTACCCGTACGTTGTTTGTTATACATAGTGCCATGGTTTTGATATCCGTCCCCGTCGGCCCTCGTCCTTGTTATGATTCGGATGTGGTATATTCTCTTTTAAAACTATTTGTTGCATTTCGTGTTTATGACAAATTATGCCCATCAAGTTGACATAGATATTTTTATCTAGGAGGTATGTGAACCGGAAATTCCAACCGACCCTATTGTCGAGAGGTTAAATTTAGTTGAAAGAGAAAACGAGTACTTGAAAGAAAAATTGAAAAGAATTGAGGGGGAGAAGATGGAATTGGAGTTGCATGTTGCCGATGTCGTCGATGATCACAAGATCAAGATGGAGAAAATGCGCTTGAAGATTAGAAAGATTAGAAAATATGCCATCGATAGTGAGGCTTGGTATCATTATGCTGTTGGATCAATTGTTACCTTAGTTGCGATCTTGATCGCATTTGTTGTTGCATTTAAATGCTTTAGCTAGAGAGTTATTTGTTTGTTGCATTTAAGTGTTGTATGAACTTTATGTATGAACTTGTATTAATTTGGTCTATTCGGTGTTGTGTAATGAAGATGAGCCGGCAATGGATGTACGATGACCGATGCTCTCCCCAGTTCGTTGAGGGCGTGCATACTTTTCTGCTTGCGGCTGAGGCAAACAAGCGGGCGGATGGTTTTATGCCTTGTCCATGTGCTGGCTGTAAGAATGGTCGCAATTACTCTACGTCAAGAACCATTCACGTCCACCTGTTTGAGTCCGGTTTCATGCCCCACTATAATGTTTGGACCAAGCACGGAGAAAGAGGGGTTATGATGGAAGACAATGAAGAAGAAGAGGACGACGACAGCTATCCTGGCCATGGGTTCCCTGAATACGATGATACAACAATGGGGGAAGAAGCTGAGCCGGTAATGCGGGAAGAAGCTGAGCCGGCAATGCGGGAAGAAGCTGAAGAAGAGGCATCAGATGAGCCCGTTGATGATCTAGGTCGGGCCATTGCCGATGCAAAGAGAAACTGCGCAAGTGATTTGGAGAAGAAGAAGTTGCAGCGCATGTTAGAGGATCACAAAAAATTGTTGTACCCGAATTGCGTAGGTGACAAGAAAAAGCTGGGCACCACACTGGAATTGCTGCAATGGAAGGCAGAGAATGGTGTATCTGACAAGGGATTTGGAAAGTTGCTGGTAATGATAAAGGATATGCTTCCAAAGGACAACGAATTGCCCGAGAGTACGTACGAAGCAAAGAAGGCTGTCTGCCCTCTAGGGTTAGAGGTGCAGAAGATACATGCATGCCCTAATGATTGCATCCTCTACCGCGGTGAGTACGAGGATTTGAACGCTTGCCCGGTATGTGGTGCATTGCGCTATAAGATCAGCCGCGATGACCCTGGTGATGTCGAGGGCGAGCGCCCCAGGAAGAAGATTCCTGCCAAGGTGATGTGGTATTCTCCTATAATACCACGGTTGAAACGTTTGTTCCAAAACAAAGAGCATGCCAAGGCGATGCGATGGCACAGAGAAGACCGTAAGAAAGACGGAAAGTTGAGAGTACCCGCTGACGGGTCGCAGTGGAGAAAAATCGAAAGAAAGTACGGGAAGGAGTTTGCAGATGACGCAAGGAGCGTATGGTTTGGTCTAAGCGCAGATGGCATTAATCCTTTTGGGGAGCAGAGCAGCAACCATAGCACCTGGCCTGTGACTCTATGTTTGTATAACCTTCCTCCTTGGTTGTGCATGAAGCGGAAGTTCATTATGATGCCAGTGCTCATCCAAGGCCCTAAGCAACCCGGCAACGACATTGATGTGTACCTAAGGCCATTAGTTGAAGAACTCTTACAACTGTGGAATGGAACAGGTGTACGTGCGTGGGATGAGCACATGGGGAAGAATTTGACCTAAAGGCGTTGCTGTTCGTGACCATCAATGATTGGCCTGCTCTCAGTAACCTTTCAGGACAGACAAACAAGGGATACCGCGGATGCACGCACTGTTTGGATGATACCGACAGTATATATTTGAATAGTTGTAAGAAGAATGTGTACCTGGGACATCGTCGATTTCTTCCGAGCAGGCATCCCGTAAGAAAGAAAGGCAAGCATTTCAAAGGTGAGGCGGATCACCGGACGAAGCCTCGCCACCGTACTGGTGCTGATGTACATGATATGGTCAAGGATTTGAAGGTGATATTTGGAAAGGGTCCTGGCGGACAACCTGTTCCGAAGGACGCTGACGGACGCGCACCCATGTGGAAGAAGAAATCTATATTTTGGGACCTGCCATATTGGAAAGACCTAGAGGTCCGCTCCGCAATCGACGTGATGCACGTGACGAAGAATCTTTGCGTGACCCTGCTTGGCTTCTTGGGCGTGTATGGGAAGACAAAAGATACACCTGAGGCACGGGAGGACCAGCAACGTATGCACGGAGAAGACGGCATACATCAGGGTCATGCAAGCTACGCTCTTACCAAAGAAGAGAAGGAAATCTTCTTTGAATGCCTGCTCAGTATTAAGGTACCGTCTGGCTTCTCGTCGAATATAAAGGGAATAATAAACATGGCAGAGAAAAAGTTCCAGAACCTAAAGTCTCATGACTGCCACGTGATTATGACGCAACTGCTTCCGGTTGCATTGAGGGGGCTTCTACCGGAAAACGTTCGATTAGCCATTGTGAAGCTATGTGCATTTCTCAATGCAATCTCTCAGAAGGTAATCGATCCAGAAATCATACCAAGGTTACAGAATGATTTGGTGCAATGTCTTGTCAGTTTCGAGTTGGTGTTCCCACCATCCTTCTTCAACATCATGACGCACGTCCTAGTTCACCTATGCGAAGAGATTAACGTTTTGGGTCCTGTATTTCTACACAATATGTTCCCCTTTGAGAGGTTCATGGGAGTCTTAAAGAAATATGTTCATAACCGTGCTAGGCCAGAAGGAAGCATCTCCAAGGGCCATCAAAATGAGGAGGTCATTGAGTTTTGTATTGACTTTATTCCTGACCTTAAGCCGATTGGTGTTCCTGAATCGCGGCATAAGGGCAGACTGGATGGAAAAGGCACGCTAGGAGGGGAACAAATAATATGTATGGACGGACATTCTCTCACTGAAGCACACTACACAGTTCTACAGAATTCCGCCTTGGTGGCTCCGTATATGGATGAACACAAGAATTTGCTACGCTCCAAACACCCGGAGCGGTCTGATGACTGGATTACACGTGAACAAACCAGGAGTTTCGCCAGCTGGTTGCAGACACGTACCATGCATGACACCTCTATTGAAGATGACCTGTACTTGCTGTCCCAGTTACCATCTTCGAATATAATGACTTTCAAAGGGTACGAGATAAATGGTAATACATTTTACACGATCGCCCAAGATAAGAAGAGCACCAACCAAAACAGTGGTGTCCGCTTTGATGCAGAAACCAAGACGGGAAAGGAAACATATTATGGTTATATACAGGACATATGGGAACTTGACTATCGACGTGGTTTAAAGGTCCCTTTGTTTCGGTGCAAATGGGTCAATATGACACGAGGCGGGGTAACGGAAGACCCGCAGTACGGAATGACAACAGTGGATCTCAACAATCTTGCGTATGCAGACGAACCATTCGTCCTAGCCAATGATGTGGCACAGGTTTTCTATGTGAAGGACATGTCTACCAAGCCAAGAAAAAGAAAAGATAAGGAAGCGAATGCATCGTACGATGAGCCAAAGCGGCACATAGTTCTTTCTGGGAAGAGAAACATCGTGGGAGTGGATGACAAGACAGACAAGTCAGAAGATTATGAAAAGTTTGATGAAATTGCTCCATTCACAGTGAATATTGACCCGAGCATCCCGTTAAATGATGAAGATTTTCCATGGTTACGGCGCAAAGGGACACACGCGAAGAAAAAGTTTCACACCCAAAGATCTGGGATGTGATCGGCTTCACTATCATCACTTTCTTCTGTGTTTCACACCCAGAGGGAATCTCTGTAATAGTTAGGGTAGTTATGTGTTTTGGCATCTGAAATGCGAAGAAATTTGATGTGCAAACAAATTCTTTCATACCTTTACTGATTTTTAAAGTTAAGTTATTCACAAACTAGTGATTCACACTAATTTCAAATAATTCAAAATTTAAACTATTCAAATTTGAAAACTACGGGCACTAATAGAAAGTTTGTAATTTTTTGTACCTAAAGCAAAAATATTCACAAAGAAACTCTAAATACAGAAAAAAACACAAAAATAAATAAGGCAAAATAATAATAATAAAAAAAGCCCGCCTACTAGGCCAGAGCGACCTGCATACAACTAGAAACCCAACCTGTCGTTGGGCCAGGATGCAGGCCTGCAAAGGCCAAGTGGGCCCACAGGACAGCAAAGAACACGTAGGCCCAGTAAGCCTGCTTTGGAGAGGAGCTCGAGAGAGCGACCGCACGGGGGTTTATAAACCAGTGCGGTCGCCCCTCAGCTAGCGAGGTGGGACTAAACTTGCCGCACCGCACCTGCGCCAGCGCACCCCCTTTAGTACCGGGTGGTGGCACAAACCGGTACTAAAGGGGGGCCTTTAGTACCGGTTTGTGCCACCACCCGGTACTAAAGGGGGTCGCTTCCCGCCGCTTGGGCTGGCCAAAACAGGCCTTTAGTACCGGTTGGTGGCTCCAACCGGTACTAAAGGTGCCTTCTATATATACAACACTTCGAAAAATTTCATTCTCCCTCTGTTTCTTCCTCTGTTTCCCCATTGAAGCACTGCCCGCCTCGATCGATCGACGCCGTCACCGACCCCGTCGCCGTCGCCGCCCCCGTCCCCGTCGCCGCCCTCGTCTCCGTCACCGCCCCGGGCCCGTCCCCGTCGCGCCATCCCTGCGTCGCCGCCCCCGCGTCACGCCCCGGCCCGTCGCTGCCCCCGATCATCGCCTCGCCGTCGCCGTCGCCTCGCTGTGAGCTCTCCCCCTCTAACCCCTCTCCCTCGCCCCCAGCGGCCACCATGGGCGCCGCCCCTCCCCGAGCCCATACACACACACACAAGCATGATGAACACACACACACACGTATATATGTATGAATGCATGTATATATTAGTATATACGTATTTTGTATGTTTAATTAGTTTAGATTTTTTAGATTATTGTTTTTTCACTAGTATATACGTATGAATGCATGTTAGATGGATATAATTAGTGTTTAATTAGTATGGAATTTTTTTATATAATGTTGTTTTTCTGTTTTTTAATGGATGTATAGAAGTTGTTTTTTCTGTTTTTAGTGTTAGATGCTTAATTAGTATGAAATAGCATATAGAATTTTGACATATGCAATGATAGCATAATTAGTGTTATATAGAAATGTTAGTTATCAAAATCCAATCATTAAAAAAATGTTACTTTTTGCGGGCATATAGCTAGTATTTGTTCTCGACGATGCCCGGCCCGCATCCTCGCCGTCGACCCTTCCGCGACGACGTCCGGCTGACCCATGTCCGGGACTGGGCTCCGCCGGGCTGGCACTGGGAGGTGCTGCCTGGAGGGGCGCGCCGCTTGATGAGGAACCCGGCCCCGGGTCCCGTCGTCGACCCTGATCTCGTTTGGTGGCGTTCGCGTGGGCCAGTTTCGGCGCGGAGGGAGCCGGCCCAGCCGGAGGTGGTACGTCGCCGTGTCAGGGAGGAGGACGAGCACGTCCATCGCTACATGGTTGCGTTAGAGGGCGGCAGGTTCTCCAATACCTGGCAGTTTCTTCAGGGATCTCACTTCAGCTATGATCCTGTGAGGGTTCCTTCTCTTTGGGTGTCCACCGCCCGCGCCGCAGGAACCGCGAGTGTCCTAGATTCTTCTGTAGTATTCGATCTTTATTAGCTACCTAGCCAGTGATGTATTCGATATTATATCTATTATTCGAGACGATGTATTCGAGATTATATCTATTATTCGAGACGATGTATTCGAGATTATATCTATTATTCGAGACGATGTTTTCGAGATTATATCTATTATTCGAGACGATGTATTCGAGATTATATCTATTATTCGAGACGATGTAATTTGAATACTAAATTGTTTTATATTTCTTTTGGATTAGTTAAATAAAAGCTATGGCGGACAATACCGGCAGAGAGGGAGAACAGGCCATGTTCGATATGATACGCCATCCTCACGGGCCAGATGATGATCAGAATGAAGAAGATTATGACGGCTCCGAATTTCTAAACAACACCGGAGAGGGTGATATGATATTCGATCGCGACGACCGAATTGATGAAGTCATGAACTATGATTATGATGATGACGAAGAAAATGTTGATCTTGAAACAACAAAGACCGGCGAGGTATATATATTTATATAAGCAGGCATCTGGTGATCATCACATGTTTTAAATGACTTGAAGATATATTAACGAATCGATCTTTGTTCTTTCAGCCATCCGGATCGAGCAAATCTTCAGGCAAAAGGACGAAACGAGGCCCGAACAAAAAGTTGAAGGAGGGCGTAAAGTACAATATCGAGGCAATCAGACCTAATGGCGAACCATTAGCGCCTAAGAAGATTGCGGACAAGTTCGTTCGTCAGTGCGGAGTTCTTGTGAAGGACCAACTCCCGATCTCCCTTCAAGAATGGAGAGAGCCAGCAAAAGACAAAAGACAAAAAGACAAAGAGGACGCTGCTCCACGTCCAGATGTTACTTTTGTCGACAAAAAACAAAAAGATCTTCTTTGGGATACTCTCATGGAACATTTCGCCCTACCAGATCATTTCACAGAAGCAGATGTGCAGAAAGTCAAGGACGCTGCTCTTAGGAAGATGGCGGTTGCATTCAAGAACCACAAGAATCGTGAATGGGACAAGTACGTCAAGGGAGGAAGGAAGACTCCAGTATTCGAGGGAACACTAGAGAACCAACGTGCTCATTGGGACGATTTCGTGAAATTCAAGGATTCGGAATTAGCTAAGGAACGGTTGAGAATAAACAAGAAGAATGCCGAAAAAAGAATAAGTTCCATAAGCTGGGCCCAGGTGGCTATGCGGTGGCAATGCCTAAGTGGGATAAGTCTGAGAAAGAGATGGAGGATGCAGGTGTCACTCTGGTTACTAAGAGCTGGCCCCCCAGGGTCAGGACTTGGTTCTATGCGCATGGGGGGGAGTTGGACCCGAAGACAGGCAATGTTTCGACGAGGGCAAGTCTGAAGGGAGCCGACGATGCGATACTTGTTGCAATAGAAGAGGCACGATCGGGGGTGTTCCAGCCCAACAGAGAGAACGACGAGCTTACGCGTGCCCTGGGAAATCCTGAACACCCGGGAAGAACACGAGGCAAGGGCGCTATTCCATGGTATGAGGGGTTTTCAGACTGGAACACCGACTACAGAACCCGTGCGAGAAAGAAGATTGCGGAGGAGAAGAAGAGGAAGATGGAGGAGGAGCAGAGGAAGCGGGACTATGAACGCCTTCAAGGTCTAGAAGCAAGTCAAGCGGAATTGGCAGTCAAATTCCAGCGGCAGCAGGAGCAGATCGACTCACTTACCCAGCAAAGGGGGTCTCAGCAGCTGCAGCAGCTAGCGAATGATCCAGCATTGGATAGCACCGCCCCATCCATGCCGAGAAGCAGCGTGGGTTCCGCCCCGGACGACGCAATGCTGGATAGATACCCCGTGGATGACATCACGGAGAACACTAACTGCGAGCTACACGTCAAAATGAAGAACATACCCATTAAGGTGGCGGACGGCGTTGCTTTTAAAAATCCCCCCGAGGCAACCTTTCATTGCAACCCGATTCCAGCGGGCTATGCTCGTGTCTTGGTTGATGAGGTGGTGGACCCATATTCGGAGCTACAGCTTGACATTCCTGGAGGTGACGGCGAGCACTTTCTTGGAGAGGCCAAACATCGTATCATCCTATGGAAAAAGGATTGCATCATCTTTCGAAGGCCACCGACACCGCGTCAGCCGACTCCTCGTCGAAGTCCGCCACCGAGTCAGTAGACTCCCGCTCCTGCAAGTCCACCAAGTCCGGCAAAGTGTCATGCCACTCCTCCTCCAAGTCCGGCAAAGTGTCAGGCCACTCCTCCTCGTCCAAGTCCGCCACAGTGTCAGACGTCCACTCCTCCTCCAAGTCCGGCACAACCTCAGGCCACTGCTCCTCCAAGTCCGGCACAGCTTCAGGCCACTCCTCCTCATCCAACTCAGCCCCGCCAGCCGCCTCCGCCGCCTCAGCAATTGCAGAAAAGACACCCCGCAGCTATGGTGCGTAGCGGTACGAGTCGAGGTAGTACAGGAAGTACAGGCGGAGGCAAGCGATATAAATATGGTCCAAGCCTCACGCCTCTTCCGCAGAGGCCTTATGACAAGTCCGAGGAGGAAAACGCAGCCATATCGAAGGCCGAGGTGGAAGCCTATTTTGCACCGAAACCGCCACCGCCGCCAAGGGAGAAAGTGCCTGAGGAAACGATTGACCACTTCATTCGTATGGCTCAACCACCAGCTCCCAAGCCTGTTGACACAGACTATGAGCGCCACATCAGGAAGTTAAATCGAGCATGTCTACATAAGGAGGCGAGCTCGGGATCGAGCAAACAACAAGCAGCTGTCAAAAAATGTGGGAAAACCATTCCCCAGCTGGGAGAACAGGCGGCGCAATCGATCCCCTCGCTTGTTGTGCCAACAACACGTGACAGTATGCACGCCCAATATTATTGTGGGCAAACAGTTTACGTTCCTGAGGTGGGCAATGTGGTAATAACCAAGGACCATATAATGCAGGCTGAAGTTCTCAACATCACTGTTGAACAACTCCTCGAGATCGAGCCCATGCCTGTGCTTAGAGAGGATGAAATAAAACGGAAATATGTCCGGGGCCAACCTTTGGTCGAGCCAGACAAGGTCAAGAACCTCCCAACGAGAATGTATGAATTGCATCAATGGTACATGAACATTACCAAGATTTCAGATCGATTGTCCCTCATGGTGAATGTCAAGGAGGAGCATTACTTCCATGAGAAAGCTCTGTCCGTTGAATATTCTGAACTATTTCAGTTATACAATCAAGACGCACTCGACAAATCTATCGTCAGTTGCTATTGTCTGTAAGTGATTTCTTTCTGTAATTTAAGTCTAAAGCTAGCTGTAGTGATCCTTTTGATCAATCATTACCTGTAATTATCCTCACTATATTCTTTTCTGTGGTATTATGCAGGATGAAGATGTATGAAATGAGAAAAGGTGGACCCTTTGGCATTGGGTTCATTGACCCAAACACCATTAATGAATACACATGGCTAATAAAAATCCACATCATCAAAAGGACGTAGAGGACAACATGCTAGAGTTCTTGAAGTGCCTCAAATACAATGAAGATATACTACTTCCTTACAACTTCTAGTGAGTCACACTGTCTTGTACTACAAATTCTCTGTTTTTGCCTACTAGCTAGCTACATGTTTTTGCTTACATATACCCGCTTAATTAAGACATGCAAACGTGTGTGCATGCAGATTTCACTGGATCTTGTGTATCATTAAAGTTGACGCCGGAACAGTTGAAATACTGGACTCACTACTCAAAGAAAATACTGACTAGAACATCTTGTTTGGGATAGTCAACAGGTAATTTCAATCATTATGAACTATATATCTCGGCCTATTTAGTTCGTCATTTCATGATATGAACTATTTAATAACCCCTTTATTCATTTTCTTTGTCGGCGGGCAGGCCTTGGGCAAGGTTCATCAGCGTCATGGAAGGCGAATTGAAAAAAAAGCTTAAATGGTTTCGACCCAAGGTAAGTAATTAAGTAGTACTAGCTAGCTAGCTAGCTGCCATCTCTTTAATTATCATGCTTGATTAATTATTATTTGATCAAATTCCATTCTCGTAAAGGCCCTGAAGCAGGCGCAGGGGACTGATCTGTGTGCATTCTGCATTTGCGAGAACATTCGCATGATGGCGTCCGAAAGGAGCAGATCTCAAAGACAGGAATGGGTACGCTTGTCAGAACACTATTCACAATTTTTACACCATTATCGATATCTAGTCACACAACTAACACACATGCATATTGATCTCCTTCTTAACAGTTCAGAGATGTGCGGGAGAAGCTCCTAGAAATGGAGCACGTAGAAGCACTTCAAGAGGAAATAGCGGGATTTTTGCTCGACCAGGTCATAAATCCGAAGGGAGAATACTATTACCCGCTACCGCCCCCATGAAAACCACTTCCAATTGTCATCATGCTCCGAAGGCACCAATTAGGCTAATGCCACTGGCTCCGAAGGCAACATGCATATGTAGGAGAAATTGTATATAGCTATACATGTGTGTATGTGTGAATTAATTAATATGATGGTTTGTGAGACATTGATGATATATATATGCATGATTGGTTCCACTAGAAATTCTATTTATATATATATATATATATATATATAGGCATGCTAAACTGCCCCTGAGTGTATTTTCCTCATTATGCGCTCCGGCCATCCGACGCGAGCGAAACAACCAATTAAACCCACTTGTGCACCTCACCTCCTATAGAAGTGGGTGGTAAAATAATTTACCAGTTTTACTACTGAATACCAAGTGCATTACCATCAAAATATCAATGTAAATCCACTCGTGCACGTTCCCTTCTATTGTAGTGGGTGGTAAAAGAATTATCGGTTTTACTACTGAATACTAAGTGTGTTACTATCCAATTATCAACACCAACTAAATCCACCCGTGCACGCCTCCTCTATGTAGTAGTGGATGGTAAAAGAATACATTGGGTTTACTATTGAACATTAAGTGGATTACCATCAAATCTCAACACACTAGAAGTAGTAAAAGAGTCTATCACCTTTGCTATAAAACGCGAGGTATGTTACTATCAAATCTCATTTTGATTTTGAGTCGTAAAACTTACTATCATTTTGCGGGTTAACCAAGCAAACAAAATTAGACATTCTATTCGAGCATTACTATATGACTTCCTATTTTACGGACAGACGCAAGGAAGACAAAATGGTTAGTTGTTTTACGGGGCGGAGGGTGGTGTATGGCTGCCGGTAACATAACTAATTACATTACTATGCATTCAAGCAACCTTACGAGGTGGAGGAGTTGTCTGTGGCATGTAGTAACCAATTAAATTGCATTACTTTCTTTTGTGAGTGGTTTTACCATCATTAGCAATCACTTGTTTGGCCGAGCGGCACATGCTTGGGTGTAGCGGCCGGAGTGCATGATTAGGCTTCTACGCTCTCGCTCACTATAGCGCAGCATATATATATATATATATATATATATATATATATATATATATATATATATATATATATATATATATATATATATATATGCATAATGTGTACAATGTGTAGTATCGTAAAATACCAGCAAACGAAAAAGAATTAAAATGGAAACACAAAATTAAATGAAAAAGAAATCATAAAACTAAAAAAAACAAACCTTATAGTACCAGTTGATCTTACCAACCGGTACTAAAGGGCTCCAGGCCCCCGGAGCTGGCTCGTGCCACGTGGTTGCCCTTTAGCACCGGTTCGTGCTGAACCGGTACTAAAGGGGGGGCTTTAGTGCCCACACTTTAGTGCCGGTTATGGAACCGACACTAAAGGGCCTTACGAACCGGTGCTATTGCCCGGTTCTGCACTAGTGCAATTGGATGGGTCCTTGCATTTGCATGTTCACCTTTGTCGGGGTTTTATAGTTGCATCAAACAACTCTGGTGGACTATTTTGGAAAATAGAGTTTCACTTCTCCAAGATTTTATTTAGAAATATACAAATATGCAAACTGGGATCAACAAGGTTCAGTTTTCTCCTTCCATTTTCTCCTTGCAAAATCTTTTATTAATCATATCGAACAAAGCTAGTTACCAGCACAAAATAAGATTCAAAACAAAAGACAACTTGGTGCCAAATTGGCAGCTACCCTTGTGGACGTTCACACTCTCGGTCGCTCCAATGGATAGTCAGAGCTCCCAACACAAAGTGGCCATTCGAAAAGTGTCAGGAAATATGCAGCTTGATGTTATTAGGAGGCCAAAGCCATCATATATATATGTACAAGAGAATACCAAGAAGCTAGAATACAAAAGGCCAAAGGCCATCATCAATATAACTCTACCCCCCCCTCAAACTCATGGTAGATCCAATACGTTGAGTTTGGAGAGGTGAAACTCATGCCGCGCTCTAGTCTGGGCTTTCGTGAAGAAGTCTGCTAGCTGTAACTCGGAAGGCACATGCTGAAGACCAATAACATGATCCTGCACAGCAGCGCGCACAAAAAAGGCATCCACACTAATATGCTTGGTAAGCTCATGCTTCACCGGGTCCCGCGCAATACTAATAGCACATGTACTGTCTGACAAGAGGGTGGTAGGTGTAGTAACAGAAATACCAAAATCCTCCAGTAACCGTCGTAACCAAGTCACCTCTGCCGTCAGAAGAGCCATAGCTCTTAACTCGGCCTCTGCACTCGAACGAGAAACTGCAGTCTATTTCTTTGTCATCCAGGCAATAAGAGAACCACTAAGAAAAACACGGTAAGCAGAAAGTGAACGGCGGTCTGAAGCATCACTAGCGCATGTAGCACTCGAATATGCCCGAAACTGTAACGAGCTGGAGCGGGGGGGGGGGGGAGACGATGAGAGATCATGCCACGAAGATAGCGTAGAACACGAAGAAGGTGACTATAGTGAACAGAAGTGGGAGCAGAAACAAGCTGACTCGGAATATGGACAGGATACGAGATATCCATACGTGTGACATCAAGATAGACAAGACTCCCGACAAGATGACGATAACGCGTGGATCAGACAAGGGCTCACCATCAGAAGCATGAATGTGAAGATTGAGCTCCATAGGAGTTTCAACAGTGCGCTCATCATTAAGAGCCACACGAGTAAGAAGATCTTGGATATACTTTTCTTGGGAAATATAAAAGCCATCACAGGTGGATGAAACCTCAATCCCAAGAAAGTAACAAAGAGGACCAAGATCAGACATATGGAACTGCTCACTGAGGGGGGCCTTGACAAAGGCAATGTACTCAGAATCGTCGCCAGTGATGATCATGTCATAAACATATAGAAGAAGAGTCCTACCACGAGTAGAAATGTGGACAAACAACGCTGGATCATGAGCATTGGGCAAAAGACCAGCGGAAGTCACCACAGAGGCGAAGCGCTCAAACCAGGCACGAGGGGCTTGCTTAAGGCCATAAAGAGAGCGGCGAAGACGACAAACCATGCCATCAGGAACAGAATACCCAGGTGGTGGATGCATATAAACCTCCTCATGCAACTCACCATTTAGAAAGGCATTCTTCCCATCAAGCTGAGACATGGACCAATGGCGAAAAGAGGCCACGACAAGAAGTGTATGGACAGTGGTCATATGGGCCACAAGAGCAAAAGTCTCATCGTAATCGCGACCATGCTCTTGTTGAAAGCCACGATCCACAAGACGAGCTTTATAACTCTCAAGAGAACCATCAGAGTGAGTCTTTATCTTATAGGCCCAATTACAAGTGATGGGTGATACGTCTCCAACGTATCTATAATTTTTGATTGTTCCATGCTATTATATTACCTGTTTTGGATGTTTATGGGCTTTACTTTACACTTTTATATCATTTTTGGGACTAACCTACTAACCGGGGGCCCAGCCCATATTGTTGTTTTATTGCCTATTTCAGTATTTCGAAGAAAAGGAATATCAAATGGAGTCCAAACGGAATGAAACCTTTGGGAGCGTGATTTTTGGAACGAACATGATCCGGGAGACTTGGAGTACAAGCCAGGGAAGCTTTGAGGAGGCCAGGAGATAGGAGGGCCCCCCTACTGGGCGCCCCCCTGTCTCATGGGCCCCTCGAGCGTCCCCCGACCGATTTATTTCACCTATATATTCCCATATACCCTTAAACATCAAAGGAGAAGATAGATCGGGAGTTCCGCCGTCGCAAGCCTCTGTAGCCACCAAAAGTCAATTGGGACCCTATTCCGGCACCCTGCCGGAGGTGGGGATCCCTCACCGGTGGCCATCTTCATCATCCCGTCGTTCTCCATGATGAGGAGGGAGTAGTTCACCCTACGGGGCTGAGGGTATGTACCAGTAGCTATGTGTTTGATCTCTCTCTCTCTCTCTCTCTCTCTCTCTCTCTCTCGTGTTCTTGATTTGGCACGATCTTGATGTATCGTGAGCTTTGCTACTATAGTTGGATCTTATGATGTTTCTCCCCCTCTACTCTCTTGTAATGGATTGAGTTTTCCCTTTGAAGTTATCTTATCGGATTGAGTCTTTAAGGATTTTAGAACACTTGATGAATGTCTTGCCGTGCTTATCTGTGGTGACAATGGGATATTCACGTGATCAACTTGATGTATGTTTTGGTGATCAACTTGCGGGTTCCGTGACCTTGGGAATCTATGCATAGGGGTTGGCACACGTTTTCGTCTAGACTCTCCAGTAGAAACTTTGGGGCACTCTTTAAGGTACTTTGTGTTGGTTGAATAGATGAATCTGAGATTGTGTGATGCATATCATATAATCACGCCCATGGATACTTGAGTTGACAATGAAGTATCTACGTGATATTAGGGTTTTGGTTGATTTGTGTCTTAAGGTGTTATTTTAGTATGAACTCTATGATAGATTAAACCGAAAGAATAGCTTCGTGTTATTTTACTACAGACTCTTGAATAGATCGAGCAGAAAGGATAACTTTGAGGTGGTTTCGTACCTTACCATAATCTCTTCGTTTGTTCTCCGCTGTTAGTGGCTTTGGAGTGACTCTTTGTTGCATGTTGAGAGATAGTTATATGATCTGATTATGTTATTATTGTTGAGAGAAGTTGCACTAGTGAAAGTATGAACCTTAGGCCTTGTTTCCTAGCATTACAATACCGTTTAAGCTCACTTTTTGTGACAGCCTGATTTTTGGCCCTTTCTTTTTCTTTTGTTTTTCTGAGGTTTTGCCTGAGTTTTCTTTTTCTGTGGCTTTGTGGTCTGGAAACTGAAGAAGATGACCTCTTCTTTGCTTCCAGAGTGGCTTGTCATTCCCAAATTCTTCCCTAGACCATGTCATTTCCATCCTAGACCAAATCCCAATATTCTTTTTATTGAGAATATTCCTTTTTCTATTAAAGGAATAACTCAAATTGCCTTAGGTTGTGAAGCAACCTATATTTCCCTCACTCCAAAAATTCCGAAATAATTCTCATAAATTATTTGGATCATATCTTGAGAAAATATGGCAAAACTTCTCATTTGCCATGTTTATCATCTTGCTCAAATAATTCCTTTTCTATTCTGTCCTGTGTGGCAGGTTGTGAAGGAAGTGTTATTTTACTTTGCCCAATGGACCTCAACCTTTTTGGACATCTTTTCATGTTCAAATAATTGCCATGTGCCAAAGATAAACTTTATTTGCCTAGCCAATCTTCCTCAGTGATTTTTCAAAGTTCCTGTCTGAGGGAATGCATTGTGAAGGAAGTACTAGCTAGGAGTAGCCAAATGAGTTGAACATTTGCACACTACTTTATGTGCTCATATTAACCCCTTCCACCCATTTGCAGACTCATCCAATCATCTATGTGAGCACAGGAGCAAATCTTTGATTCTGGCATTATTTTCAGGTTGTGAAGCAAGTATATTTTATATTGCTTCAAAAATCCTGATAAATTACCAGATCATTCTTATACCCTTAAAACATCTCTCCACCAAATTTGGAATCATTTCATTGAGCCTTTATCTCTCTAGAATTTTTCCAAGTTTCTAGTCTGTAGAAATGTTTGTGAAGCAAGTACCATGTTGGCTTTACCAAATGGAATGATACTTGGTGAGCATCATCATATGACCAAATGACTCAGATTTGCCCATATTAGCCCAATTTAACACTCCATGTGAGTGCATCTTGATGATCTTCATTTCTGGACCAAATATGCAGTTGTGAAGCAGCTATGATTTATCTTGGGCCATTTCCCCTCAAAACCTCTAGGATCATAGTTCCTCCTTATCTAAACACCCCAGACATCGTATTTGGCCCATAGCATATCCCTAGTGACCACGTTGAGCTGATGAAGTTTACTGCAGTAAACTTTAGAGGGTGATAACTATTTAACCAAAGCATGTTTAACAAAGTTACCACCACATTTCAAACCTATCTTGTACGGACTATCATCTAGACAAAGTTTTGGGTTCTGTAGAGCATTGAATGCCCATGTTCACGTGGTGACCACGCAGCTGGCATGCCTGTTGGCGCGCTCTGTGCACTGTGGCGTGTCCAGAGCACTGTTTGTGCTGGACCCCCTCCTCCTCTCGTCGTCTTAGAGCCCATGAGCATGTCTGTTAGCTTCCTCTCCTCGTCGTCGTTCCCCTGGACCCCTCTCCCCCTCCGGAGGCTTCCTCACAGACGCAAACCGCCGAGTGCCCTAGTGCGTACAGTGAAGGTTTGGATCCGTTCGTCGCCGTCGTCTTCCTCCCTGCGCCCCCTTGGCCTCCTCTGCCCCGTGAGAGCCCCCACTGCCTCTCCTATGTCGTTTTCCCGTGAGATCATGCACGCGAGCACGCGTCCACGGTGTCGGACACGCGTCCGCGGTGGTGACAGCGCGGCAGCTCCTCCCCGCGGCTATATAAGCCCTCCCCGTTCAGCCCGAGCTCTCCTCTCGCGTCACCACTCTCCCAGGACCCCGCCCATGCACTTCCCTGAGCACCAGAGCCCCTCTTCGCCTATGTTGGCCGCCATGGCCGCCGCCCCTGTCCACTCCAATTCTGGCGAACCTAAGCCCCTCTCCTCTGTCTTCCACCTCTAGTATGTCACCCAGCCACCATAGCCTCTCCCGCAGCCCTCCGTTAGTCGCCGGAATCGCCACGGCCTCGTCCTCTATCTTCGGCCGAAGCCCCATCCGCCTCGGCCACGGTCCCGCCCTACCCGAGTCTCCCTGGCGTTCGTATGGTGGTGGGACGGGTGCGCCTCGCCGTCCTGAGCACTCCACCGGTCCAAGCTCCGTCGGGGGTGGCTCGAGTGGCCGGAGCGAGCGCCGGCGCCGGCGGCCTCTCCTGTGCTCTGCGTGCGGCGTCGGGAGAAGGAGAGAGGAAGAAGAGAAGGGAGGAGAGAGAGGGAGTGGATAAGGTGGGGCCCACCTGTCGACCCCTCAGCCGTTGACCAGCCCCGGCCCCGCCTTGCCACGTCACTTAAGTGGAAACGTATTCACTCGAATACGCGTTCAGTTTTCTGTCCAGGCCCCTGTTTGAAAATCTTTTCATTACAGATGGGTCCCTGGCAGAAAACATGCTATAACTTTTTATCAGTAACTCCAAATGAGGTGATTCCAAAGCCTACTTCTTCGTTTCGTCGAGCCCGTTCTGTTGGTTTCAATTCCACTATGGTTTGACACTGTGGAAATGACCTAATTTCCTTTGCACGTAAACAACCCCTTCCGAGAGAGAACTGTTTCCGGCAAATCTTTCCGCGGCTTCACCGCACTTCTCCCCGGTGCCTTCTTCATCCCCTGGCAAGCCACAATGACATTTTCATAGTGCCACTTCAATATTTGTGATTTTTTAACTTGAACTTATGAATATTTATGCATTTAAATTAGTTATATAATGATTATATTCTGTTAAATGCTTGTCATGTTAAAAATACTTGAACTACAGAATGTTTGAAGTAAATATTGTTGGTAAGCTAAAGAGAACTTAGTTGCGAGTGATGAATAAATGATATAGTCATAGAGTTGGATAATTAGTTATATTATTATTTTTGCATGATGAAAAGTAATGAGATTGCTAGATATGATTCTGGGATAAGTGATGTGTGATCTTAACCAGAGTAAGAACATGAGATGATGATGGCTCTGTAGGAGCGTGGTTAATTCAGTTGTTTGCATGGTTATGTGGTGCACATATTAAGTGATGCATAGTATGGCATTATGACACCGGTTATTTTCACATTAAGTTGAACCAGATTAATAGCTCAACTTGAATATGTTGTTGACCGAGTCATGGTGCCGCTGAAACGAGTCTTTCCCAGTGCAACCACATTTGCCGGTATGGAACGGCCTTAATGCATTTCATTGTCGTGCCTCTGGTCGGTGCCTTCATTTAGGGAAGGTTATGGGCATGTTGTACCCTGGCCCGGTAGGCAAGCATAACCTTGTGAGCCCGTTGTAAGTTAATTTTTTGGTACCGGATCCCAGACTGGATCGTGGCTGTGACGCCCGGATAATTAGGCTACAGTGAAACTCTGCTAATGATGCCACGTCACCTCGATTACTGTTGCTAATCTCGCGTTAGTCCGAGAACGGTTCGAATTCAAATTCAAAATCAAGCAAACAATAAAAGTTTTTTTTATATTAAAACTAAAATGTTTGGAGTGAGCCAAATAATTCATAAGTAAGTATGGTGGAGAAACCACACTTTTATAAAAGTGTAAAATACCCTAAAATGTTTTAAACAGTAGCAACAACAATTAGTTGAATGCCTTTTACAATAAATAAAATATTAAACTATTTTATTTTGTTGCCCAAACTTATGTGGCAGTAGCTAATTACTAATGCTAAATTAGGGACTACTTTTATAGTTTATAAAGCTAAAATAAATGAAGAGCTAAAATAAAATAGAAAACAAAAAAGGAATAATAAACAAAATAGAAAAACAAACTAACAAAAAAGAAAAGAAAAGGAAACCCCCCAAACCCCCGGGCCAACCGACCCAGCTAGCCAACCGGCCGGCCCATTCGGCCAGCCCACCCCGGCCGGCCCACCTCTCCCCGCATAACCCCCCACCACCCCGCAAACCCTAACCCATTCCACGATCCCCACTCGCCCCACCCCGTGCGCCCCCTCGCTCCCCCGCGATCTGGATCGGGGGAAACGACGCCCCGACACCGCCGCCTCATCCCTACACCCATCGCCGGCCGGCGCCGCCCGTCTTCGCCGGCGCCTCCTCGTTGCCTCCCCACACCGTCCCCTCAACCCTCCACCCCCGATCCAGATCGGATCGGGCTCGCACGCGCGTTGCCGCCTGTACCGCGCCGGCGACTGGAGCTTCCTCGCCGGCCTGCTTCGCCGCCTCCCCACCGGACTGCCGCCTCACCGTCCTCCTCCTCGTCCCCTCCTCGCCGGACCACCCCACGCACGCTGCCTGGACCCTACGCGCCCCGTGAGCACCTCTCCTCCTCCTCCCCTGGATTCCCGCTTGCCGACCGCGGCCATAACCGTCGTGCGCACGCGCGCTCGCACTCCCGCGGCCACTCACCACGCCCCCTGCTATCGGTGCGCCCCGGCTCCCCTACTAGTGCTCCTCTGCCGCCCACACGCCCGCTCTTCGCCGGACCGCACTCCGTCTTCCCCCACGTCGGCCGGCCACCACGACCGCCTTGGCCACTGGCTCGGTTCCGCCGCACTCCCTGTGGGCGAGCGCTCCCCCAGGAGCCCGTCTCCCGCGCGCGTCCACCGCTGGGTCCGCGCCCGCTCGGTCGCTAGGGCCGCCCCCCTGCTCCCCTCGCCCCACGCCGGCACCGCCGCCCTGCTGCCGCTTGTGCGGTGGCCGCCGGCAACCTCGCCCCACACTGGGCGGGATGCGCCCCTGCGCCCATCCCTGGCCGGCGACGTGCCCCGCCGTGGCCGCCCGTGTCCACGCCCGCGTGCCCCTGGGCGTGCACCCGAACGGGGCACCCCCGTAACCCGTCGCCCGCGCCCTGTTTGGCCTCTGGGCCAATGACAAACGGGGCCCAGGCCCTAGAACAAAAAAAAAGAAAGGATTTAAAATAATAATAATAATAATAATAAATAAAATAATTAAAATATTAATTAGTTAATTAATCAAAGAATTAATTAACTTAATTAATCCTGATTAGATTAACCTAATCACCTAGTTTAGTTAATTAACCCGTTAGGCTAATTAACAGTCAATGACATGCGGGACCCACACGTCAGGTTGACCCAGTCAACTCTGTTGACTGCTGACGTCAGCATGACATCATGCTGATGTCATAATTCCATTTTTCGAATTAAATAATTAATTGATTAAATTCCAAATTAATAAAATCTTTAAAAAAATCATATCTTTTAATCGGTAACTCGGATTAAAATATTTTCAACATGAAAGTTGCTCAGAACGACGGGACGAATTCGGATACGCAGTCCGTTCGTCCGCCACACCCCCCTAACCTATCGAACCCGCAACTTTCCCCTCCGTCTCCTCTGCCCGAAAACACGAAACACCGGGAATACTTTCCCGGATGATTCCCCCTTAACCAGTACCACCTCATACCCCGTTAAGGCACGCCTAGCATCGCTTCTTGACATGTCATGCATCGATATGCATCTGTTTACTTGGTATTCATTGTTCTTCCCCCTCTTCTCTCCGGTAGACTACGAGACCGACGCTGCTGCTGCCCAGTTCGACTGTGGAGTTGACGACCCCTCTCTCTTGCCAGAGCAACCAGGCAAGCCCCCCCCTTGATCACCAGATATCGCCTATTCTCCTCTATACTGCTTGCATTAGAGTAGTGTAGCATGTTACTGCTTTCGTAAATCCTATTCTGATGCATAGCCTGACATTGTCGCTACATCTGTTGATACCTTACCTGCAATCCTAAATGCTTAGTATAGGATGCTAGTTTATCATCATTGGCCCTACATTCTTGTCAGTCTGCCTTGCTATACTATCGGGCCGTGATCACTTGGGAGGTGATCACGGGTATATACTATACATACATACATACTATACAGATGGTGACTAAAGTCGGGTCAGCTCATTGAGTACCCGCAAGTGATTCTGACGAGGGGGCTGAAAGGACAGGTGGCTCCATCCCGGTAGAGGTGGGCCTGGGTTCCCGACGGCCCTCGACTGTTACTTTGTGGCGGAGCGACAGGGCAGGTTGAGACCACCTAGGAGACAGGTGGGCCTGGCCCTGTTCGGCGTTCGCGGATACTTAACACGCTTAACGAGATCTTGGTATTTGATCTGAGTCTGGCTACGAGCCTATACGCACTAACCATCTACGTGGGAGTAGTTATGGGTATCCCGACGTCGTGGTATCAGCCGAAGCACTTCAGACGTCAGCGACGGAGCGGCGCGCGCCGAATTGGACTGGAACGCCACTAGGCTAGGTCTGCTTTCGGCCGCGTACGCAACGTGCAGGTGTGCTATGGGCGATGGGCCCAGACCCCTGTGCGCTTAGGTTTAGACCGGCGTGTTGGCCTCTCTGTTGAGCCTAGGTGGGGCTGCGACGTGTTGATCTTCCGAGGCCGGGCATGACCCAGGAAAGTGTGTCCGGCCAAATGTGATCGAGTGTGTTGGGTTATGTGGTGCACCCCTGCAGGGAAGTTAATCTATTCGAATAGCCGTGATCTTCGGTAACAGGACGACTTGGAGTTGTACCTTGACCTTATGACAACTAGAACCGGATACTTAATAAAACACACCCTTCCAAGTGCCAGATACAACCGGTGGTCGCTCTACCTCAGGGATATGAGGAGGGGATCGCCGGGTAGGATTATGCTATGAGATGCTATTTGGAGATGCTACTTGGAGGACTTCAATCTACTCTCTACTACATGCTGCAAGACGGAGGCTGCCAGAAGCGTAGTCTTCGACAGGATTAGCTATCCCCCTCTTATTCTGGCATTCTGCAGTTCAGTCCACCGATATGGCCTCCTTACACATATACCCATGCATATGTAGTGTAGTTCCTTGCTTGCGAGTACTTTGGATGAGTACTCACGGTTGCTTTCTCCCCCTTTTTCCCCTTTCCTTTCTTTCTGGTTGTCGCAACCAGATGCTGGAGCCCTGGAGCCAGACGCCATAGTCGACGATGATTCCTACTACACTGGAGGTGCCTACTACTACGTGCAGCCCGCTGACGACGACCAGGAGTAGTTAGGAGGATCCCAGGCAGGAGGCCTGCGCCTCTTTCGATCTGTATCCCAGTTTGTGCTAGCCTTCTTAAGGCAAACTTGTTTAACTTATGTCTGTACTCAGATATTGTTGCTTCCGCTGACTCGTCTATGATCGAGCACTTGTATTCGAGCCCTCGAGGCCCCTGGCTTGTATTATGATGCTTGTATGACTTATTTATGTTTTTAGAGTTGTGTTGTGATATCTTCCCATGAGTCCCTGATCTTGATCGTACACATTTGCGTGCATGATTAGTGTACGATTAAACCGGGGGCGTCACAAGTTGGTATCAGAGCCGACTGCCTGTAGGAATCCCCCTTTCCAACTCCTTGGCCGAAGTCGAGTCTAGTTGTTGAAAAACTTTTACTAACATGGCTGTGTGGCCCATGGGCCCACGTCGCCATCGAGAGGTATTAGGATCTTTTATTCCTCGACCTTTACTCTGGGATTCTGAACCCTCTTCTATTCGGGTTAAACGATTTTTACTAAAAACTAACTTTAGGTTCTCGAAAATACTTTCTCCCGGAGAGCCCCTTCAGTCCAGATGGTCACCGACTGCACCAGAAGATTTCGGAGATACTCTTTGATATTCTCTCGAGACTTTGTGCCCATCACTTTTGCTATTCCCGACCACCGATAAATCCTTATGGATAACTACTTACACTTGCCATTCTTACGATCATTCCCCATTGTTCTTGTTATTACAAGATACCCGAAGTTTTCTCTATTGTTCCGAGAATACTTCGTGCCTACTGCCTAGCAGTTCTTTGCCACATGAATACCCCTTCAAATAAATCCCCGCACTTGTCAAGTATCCGCTCATCCCCAGTTGTTCATGAGTTTCACAAAAGTCTTCAAAATACTATTCGATCTTCCGAAAATCCTCTGGAGCCTTTGGCTCTTGAAATTCTTGCTTGCTCGCATTATGGTTAATCCCATAAGTCTCGTAGTCTTAATGACATTCCTTGTCATTATCATTTTGAGTCTGTTGACTCAATATGTTTGCGAATGCACGCAATCATCATTGATCCTTATAAATTACTTCTCCGGCTAAGCTGCCATTCTTTTAACTGGAATTGGTTCTCGACCAATCCAATTGTCGTTGATTGTACCCTAAGGCTATTCAACTTATCCATCCCTACTCGGAGCATTGCTTCTAATCCCTTGATTTGGAAATCATAATTCCTTTGCATTTGACAATTGAGTTAGTCTGTTGTTTCTATAATCTGATCTCCTTGCAATCTTCTTCCTCTAGTTGAGTACCGATGCTCACGTCAGATCCCTTGTGGACCACCAGATCCTTTGTTGGATTTTATCTGAGAATGCCCTTCATATTCAATAACCTTGTGAGCCTTTCCTCTGATACATAATGCCTTTGGTAAATTGTATCCTCTGCTTTCTTAACCATGCTCTGTCTTCGAGCTTGAGTTAATTACTTCTAAAGATTCTGGTATATGATTCTAAGATGCCCCGATGGGTTGAACCTATGCCTTCCTTAATAGGTGTGAACTCGAAAGTTTTCACGAGTCATACTCTTCTGGTATTTTGCCAGATAAAATTTCAAAACTACAACTTCATTGAGCGCGAGAAGTGAATGAAAGGTTGTGCATTGGAGAAGTGGGAGTCGACCTTGAACTTTGTGTTCATGCCCATGGACACGATGTACATCTTCTCATCGAAGCTTCTTTTAAAATCAATTATTCCCTTGGTATAAGTTCATCTTATATCTGAGATCTGGCCTTTTTGCAATCGTGGTTCTGACCATGTTCTCCTTTAAATATCATGTCCTGTGCAAGTTTAAGCACTTGTCTTCTATAGAGCAATACCCCAGTTCAACTTCTAGTTTGATCTGTCGTCGAGTATTACCACCTGGTATCTCGAGATTATCTTGGAACTGCATAATTTCTTATGAGTTCTTCATCAAGTACTACATACTCACCGATTACAATTTTTCATGGGCTCGGAGTTATTGAACACTCAAAGACACCAATAACTGAACCAAGTCCGCACTACGGTTCAACAACTCTTCAGTAAGCTTCTATAAGTACGAGTTTGAACCCGATCACGCCATTCCTAGCCTGTTTGGCTATATCATTGACGTGATGATTCTAACCGTGCTACCTGGTCCTTGATTCTCGGAGCACCAATTTGCGACGATAGCTAAGCTTACGTCGATTTTCCTCGCCATACCCTTTCACCTTAAACAACAAGCTTGAGTTCGAGTTTGTGTCATACCCATGGTTCCAATGACTTTTGGCTTCATCATTCCTTTGACTTGATGTCGTCGCTGATTGATTACTTCTTCATGAAATCTGTCGACAAATGTGTCGTGATCCTCATCAACCTTATGAGTTCTTCCAGGATATCAATTGAATTCATGATGGGTAATACCATCCTTGCCCCTCGATGATTCCTGTTCTCATCAACCACTTTATTGCATTCCCTCCAACACAAAACTTCTTCTTGTTTTGTGTTGTACCTTGAGTTCCATGCTATCCAACTTATGTTATGATCTACCGCGGAGTATTACCATCTTTGATGTCAAGAATGTTGTAAGGATTGCTCCACCTCTTAAGAATTCTTGGTATAGTGATACTTCTCCCCATCATCATTCTTTCTTGGTCCTCGAGTTGATTCCAAACGGGGTACCAACAAGTGGACAGTGCTGTTTGGATTCTGCCCTTCTAGCAACCCTATTGCTTTGAAGTTAATGGTCGGCCGTTCATTCTTATACTATTGATTATTGAATCACCATTCTGACATTGGTCGTGCAACCCGGCCCATATTTCGGGTGCACCTTTCAACCAATGTTTAATTGTGTATGTTTTCCTCGAGCATACATCATTATACCATTTGATCTGACAAATGTTATCTCCTTGTTCACATAATTGTGGGAATCCATCTTTTGTTAATCTTGATGAATTGCCGCTGATTCCATCAGCCACCTCCTCATCCTCTCGTTGGTTTACTGATGAACTCTTGTTTCGGAACTCGCTTCCATAGTTCATTTCTCGAGAACTTTACAATGTCATCTCGTCAATTTGTATTACACCTTTTTCTCTCAGGCATCCTGAGTCTGAGGTATTTTGACACCAATTGGATCTGAATCTCGGTCAAATATGATGGTTGGGACAACTTTCCAAGAGTTATGATATTGATCCTTTGATGACCCGGTAACATGATGTCATGCCTAGCACCCCCCCCCCGGCTGGAGGACCTATCATTACAGATTCCTTTTCAGCAAGGTTATCCATTCATCCATGAGGAAATTGTAAGACTTATTCTACAAGCTATTCCTGATGGATCCTTCGTGTTTTCAAAGTCTGATCTTCACCTGAAGACCTTGTCAATGCTATCTCTAAGCATGTCAATGGTACTCCGATTTTCAACAGAAACATTTGAAGCACGATGCTAAATTTTATTTATCATTTATCCTAACACCGTGGTATGGGTAATATCATGAGATTCCTCCCCCCTTACCTAAATGGTTTTCTACTTTATATCCTGCCATGGATATCTTGCTCTGCTTGTCCTTGGGAAGGATATACCCTTGAAATATGTGTTTAAACATATTTTCCTTTCCATTGTTCTGTTTAATCTGATGATCATATTTTCCTTCCATTGGTTTGTTTAAACCTTTTCTATGATCTATATGATATAAGCAGTAATAATCCACTGCTTGTGCAAACACCTCGATGTACAACTCTGTCGGTAAGACCTTGTTACTATTGTTGATGACATTCCGGTAACCACCGATGGACGGGAACTTTGCCTATTGGTCCGCCTCGTTCAACGAGCAGGAAAATGGTTCTCTTCGTCCCTCGCCCTTGGTACCGACATTGTTGACAACAAAATCGACAGGCTATCCTCTGACATACCTTGTTATCTTGACCGTGCAAATATATTAGCGCCTTCCTGCTTTTAACCCACATGGTGGGCCCATAACCCACAGTTCCGCAGGATCGAAACCTGACTCTCCTGTACACCCTGTTGTCAGAGTTATTCCTCGTGCTTGACTTTGTATGTAATTCACGGGCCACTTGCCTGTTGATCGATTCTGGTATCGGACACAATACTTATTCTCGTTGCTCTGAACCCCTTTCGCACTCTGCTTCAAGCAATGAACGATTGCCTATCCGCTTGAAACCTCTTATTACACCGTCTTACTTTGCTGTCGATGTGTGTCATTTGTTCAACTCGAGAGCTACTCATATGTTTATTCCGGGGATACCCCCAGATGAATTTCCCTTATAACATCCTATCATTGTAGAGCTGCCCCCTACCTATTTGTAAGTACGATGGAGCTCCCCGAAGAAAGGACGACAACTTCATCATGATGCTTTGGGATAAAGAATTGAAGGCATCAACGAAAGGGATTAACTTCTTCAAGAAGATCCATTAGAATAACCAGAACCCCCCCTTACTCCACCGCTTAAATCTCGGGACGAGATTTCTTGTAGTGGAGGAGAATTGTGACGCCCGGATAATTAGGCTACAGTGAAACTCTGCTAATGATGCCACGTCACCTCGATTACTGTTGCTAATCTCGCGTTAGTCCGAGAACGGTTCGAATTCAAATTCAAAATCAAGCAAACAATAAAAGTTTTTTTTATATTAAAACTAAAATGTTTGGAGTGAGCCAAATAATTCATATGTAAGTATGGTGGAGAAACCACACTTTTATAAAAGTGTAAAATACCCTAAAATGTTTTAAACAGTAGCAACAACAATTAGTTGAATGCCTTTTACAATAAATAAAATATTAAACTATTTTATTTTGTTGCCCAAACTTATGTGGCAGTAGCTAATTACTAACGCTAAATAGGGACTACTTTTATAGTTTATAAAGCTAAAATAAATGAAGAGCTAAAATAAAATAGAAAACAGAAAAGGAATAATAAACAAAATAGAAGAAAAGAAATAAAATAGAAAAACAAACTAACAAAAAAGAAAAGAAAAGGAAACCCCCCAAACCCCCGGGCCAACCGACCCAGCTAGCCAACCGGCCGGCCCATTCGGCCAGCCCACCCCGGCCGGCCCACCTCTCCCCGCATAACCCCCACCACCCCGCAAACCCTAACCCATTCCACGATCCCCACTCGCCCCACCCCGTGTGCCCCCTCGCTCCCCCCCGATCTGGATCGGGGGAAACGACGCCCCGACACCGCCGCCTCATCCCTACACCCATCGCCGGCCGGCGCCGCCCGTCTCCGCCGGCGCCTCCTCGTTGCCTCCCCACACCGTCCCCTCAACCCTCCACCCCCTATCCAGATCGGATCGGGCTCGCACGCGCGTTGCCGCCTGTACCGCGCCGACGACTGGAGCTTCCTCGCCGGCCTGCTTCGCCGCCTCCCCACCGGACTGCCGCCTCACCATCCTCCTCCTCGTCCCCTCCTCGTCGGACCACCCCACGCACGCTGCCTGGACCCTACGCGCCCCGTGAGCACCTCTCCTCCTCCTCCCCTGGATTCCCGCTCGCCGACCGCGGCCATAACCGTCGTGCGCACGCGCGCTCGCACTCCCGCGGCCACTCACCACGCCCCCCTGCTACTGGTGCGCCCCGGCTCCCCTACTAGTGCTCCTCTGCCGCCCACACGCCCGCTCTTCGCCGGACCGCACTCCGTCTTCCCCCACGTCAGCCGGCCACCACGGCCGCCTTGGCCACTGGCTTGGTTCCGCCGCACTCCCTGTGGGCGAGCGCTCCCCCAGGAGCCCGTCTCCCGCGCGCGTCCACCGCTGGGGCCGCGCCCGCTCGGTCGCTAGGGCCGCCCCCCTGCTCCCCTCGCCCCACGCCGGCACCGCCGCCCTGCTGCCGCTTGTGCGGTGGCCGCCGGCAACCTCGCCCCACACTGGGCGGGATGCGCCCCTGCGCCCATCCCTGGCCGGCGACGTGCCCCGCCGTGGCCGCCCGTGTCCACGCCCGCGTGCCCCTGGGCGTGCACCCGAACGGGGCACCCCCGTAACCCGTCGCCCGCGCCCTGTTTGGCCTCTGGGCCAATGACAAACGGGGCCCAGGCCCTAGAACAAAAAAAAGAAAGGATTTAAAATAATAATAATAATAATAATAATAATAATAAAATAATTAATTAGTTAATTAATCAAAGAATTAATTAACTTAATTAATCCTGATTAGATTAACCTAATCACCTAGTTTAGTTAATTAACCCGTTAGGCTAATTAAGAGTCAATGACATGCGGGACCCACACGTCAGGTTGACCCAGTCAACTCTGTTGACTGCTGACGTCATCATGACATCATGCTGATGTCATAATTCCATTTTTCGAATTAAATAATTAATTGATTAAATTCCAAATTAATAAAATCTTTAAAAAAATCATTTCTTTTAATCCGTAACTCGGATTAAAATATTTTCAACATGAAAGTTGCTCGAGAGCGACGGGACGAATTCGGATACGCAGTCCGTTCGTCCGCCACACCCCCCTAACCTATCGAACCCGCAACTTTCCCCTCCGGCTCCTCTGCCCGAAAACACGAAACACCGGGAATACTTTCTCGGATGATTCCCCCTTAACCAGTACCACCTCATACCCCGTTAAGGCACGCCTAGCATCGCTTCTTGACATGTCATGCATCGATATGCATCTGTTTACTTGGTATTCATTGTTCTCCCCCCTCTTCTCTCCGGTAGACTACGAGACCGACGCTGCTGCTGCCCAGTTCGACTACGGAGTTGACGACCCCTCTCTCTTGCCAGAGCAACCAGGCAAGCCCCCCCCCCTTGATCACCAGATATCGCCTATTCTCCTCTATACTGCTTGCATTAGAGTAGTGTAGCATGTTACTGCTTTCGTTAATCCTATTCTGATGCATAGCCTGACATTGTCGCTACATCTGTTGATACCTTACCTGCAATCCTAAATGCTTAGTATAGGATGCTAGTTTATCATCATTGGCCCTACATTCTTGTCAGTCTGCCTTGCTATACTATCGGGCTGTGATCACTTGGGAGGTGATCACGGGTATATACTATACATACATACATACTATACAGATGGTGACTAAAGTCGGGTCAGCTCATTGAGTACCCGCAAGTGATTCTGACGAGGGGGCTGAAAGGACAGGTGGCTCCATCCCGGTAGAGGTGGGCCTGGGTTCCCGACGGCCCTCGACTGTTACTTTGTGGTGGAGCGACAGGGCAGGTTGAGACCACCTAGGAGACAGGTGGGCCTGGCCCTGTTCGGCGTTCGCGGATACTTAACACGCTTAACGAGATCTTGGTATTTGATCTGAGTCTGGCTATGAGCCTATACGCACTAACCATCTACGTGGGAGTAGTTATGGGTATCCCGACGTCGTGGTATCAGCCGAAGCACTTCAGACGTCAGCGACGGAGCGGCGCGCGCCGAATTGGACTGGAACGCCACTAGGCTAGGTCTGCTTTCGGTCGCGTACGCAACGTGCAGGTGTGCTATGGGCGATGGGCCCAGACCCCTGTGCACTTAGGTTTAGACCGGCGTGCTGGCCTCTCTGTTGAGCCTAGGTGGGGCTGCGACGTGTTGATCTTCCGAGGCCGGGCATGACCCAGGAAAGTGTGTCCGGCCAAATGGGATCGAGCGTGTTGGGTTATGTGGTGCACCCCTGCAGGGAAGTTAATCTATTCGAATAGCCGTGATCTTCGGTAACAGGACGACTTGGAGTTGTACCTTGACCTTATGACAACTAGAACCGGATACTTAATAAAACACACCCTTCCAAGTGCCAGATACAACCGGTGGTCGCTCTACCTCAGGGATATGAGGAGGGGATCGCCGGGTAGGATTATGCTATGAGATGCTATTTGGAGATGCTACTTGGAGGACTTCAATCTACTCTCTACTACATGCTGCAAGACGGAGGCTGCCAGAAGCGTAGTCTTCGACAGGATTAGCTATCCCCCTCTTATTCTGGCATTCTGCAGTTCAGTCCACCGATATGGCCTCCTTACACATATACCCATGCATATGTAGTGTAGTTCCTTGCTTGCGAGTACTTTGGATGAGTACTCACGGTTGCTTTCTCCCCCCTTTTTCCCCTTTCCTTTCTTTCTGGTTGTCGCAACCAGATGCTGGAGCCCTGGAGCCAGACGCCACAGTCGACGATGATTCCTACTACACTGGAGGTGCCTACTACTACGTGCAGCCCGCTGACGACGACCAGGAGTAGTTAGGAGGATCCCAGGCAGGAGGCCTGCGCCTCTTTCGATCTGTATCCCAGTTTGTGCTAGCCTTCTTAAGGCAAACTTGTTTAACTTATGTCTGTACTCAGATATTGTTGCTTCCGCTGACTCGTCTATGATCGAGCACTTGTATTCGAGCCCTCGAGGCCCCTGGCTTGTATTATGATGCTTGTATGACTTATTTATGTTTTTAGAGTTGTGTTGTGATATCTTCCCGTGAGTCCCTGATCTTGATCGTACACATTTGCGTGCATGATTAGTGTACGATTAAATCGGGGGCGTCAAAGTGGCCATGACGGTGGTCAAGGTGTCTGGAGGTAGACACGGGGCCACCCAGGACTAGCCCGATGGGGTCTGAGTCGGAATGGCCGGGAGAGTGTCATGACAATGGAATGGTTTCGTCGGAACACTGATGGTCCACCCGAATGGGAGTGCGAGGCCATGGGTTCCGTAGTGTGGGTACAGTGTACTAACCTCTGCAGAGTGTTTTTAATCTATCGATAGCCGAGTCCACGGTTAAGGACACACTCGATAGTAGGGTACACCATGGGTCAACACTTAATAAAATATGCACACTAAATTTGTACTGAGGATGGCAGTGAGGCCATCGTGTTGAGTTTGGCCATGAGTTGGTCGGGTTTGTGATCGCCGTAAGGATCACGGGCCAAGAGTTGGTCGGGTTCTAATCGCCGTAAGGATCATTGGCCATGAATTGGTCGGGTGCTGATCGCCGAAAGGATCACACGTGTGTTTTCGAAGTTATCATGTTTGTGGTATGGAAATGATCACGTTCGGTAAGAAGTACCAGTTGAGCATAGTCACAACATATTAGACGTATGGTTGCATTGTTGCTTAAATGGTTAAATATCCTGATATTGTTTGCCATTATGTTTATGCTTATTGTGAGCTTGCAAGTATATTCAATGTACTGACCTGGCGTGTCATGCCACTTTGCAGGTCATGCCGGATTTGATTACTTGCTTGTCGTGGTTTCCGTTCGTGCGAGCTAGGATAAGCGTTCCAGCCAGAGTCCCTGCGGAGTGGAGTTCACCACCGTCGCCGTTGTTCCGCTACTAGAGTTATTCCGCTGCTTTGAGTTGTTCTGCTGCTTTCATAGATCAACTGAGGATGGCGTAGTGCCGACGTACCGATGTTATTAATTGTAATATCGGAGACCTTGTATTCATATTCGTGTAATAATAATAGAAAGCTGGTTTGTTCTATGCTAAGCAGTGCTGTATTCCAGAAGACTTCTCCTTGATCATTGGGCTGGAATACGGGGCGTTCCGATTTCCTCTGAGCCGGGGTGCTACAGGCTTGGTATCAGAGCAGGTCTGGCTGTAGGACGCCCTAGACCGCGCAAACATTAGAAAGCGATAGTATAGACCCCAGTTGGTTTGTTGCACTTGATTGCTGCATTTGTTTGTTGCATAGCATGCATATAGCCTTAGTATTTGTGATAACGGTTTATCTGGTGAGTGTAGCTGGCATCGATTCAGATCCACTACAGCTGAAGCTTTGCATTTCTCTAGTTCCTTTTTCTTTCGGTGTTTGGTGTCGTTTCTGTCCCAGCAGAGTGATGCCAAGTGATCCCGACACTGTTTGCAAAAATGGTGCTCAGGTATCGCATTGATGTCTTTCTTTTAGTCCTATCTATCGTTTTGGTGATGGACATGTTTCTATCCCGGATCGTTCTTTTTGTCGTGTTGGCAACCCTTAATGATCTTAGTTATCAAGAAAGGGTAATGCCAGCAGCCTCAGTTTTTCCCCGCTATCCTATTTCTTGGACAGTATAGATCTTTTTCTGTCCGCTTGATAATAAAGTAGTTGCGACCTTCGTGTCCAACTGCATGATTACCGAGTACGTCCTCGCCTCTAAGCTAGTTCAAGTTGCTACCTGGCTAAGCTAGCACATGGTGTAGCGCTGTTTACACCAATTCTTCCACACATTTATTCGTCCTCGTGCACATCGCCACATCATATTAGACAGCAATACCGGAGTTTCTGCGAAATTTGTGTGCTCAGGTGTGCATGCATATTATTGTGTGAGTAGCAGTAATATGTGATGCTTGCTTGATTAATTATATTAGTAGAATGCTTGTGTGCTTTTGTTTTAGTCGTTTCTTTTGTTCCTTTCTTTGGGCCTTCAGTGTTACAAATTTCCCCCCTATTAAAGTTGCTCGTCAACCGACACTGGACCCGAAGAGTCAGCAAGAAATGCATATATTTGGAAACTCAGCTAAACAGAATGGAATTATCAGCTGACTGAAGTGAAATTGGGAATATCTTGTCTGGATGCAAAAGAAATCCTGGATGGACCGTCAGTATCAAGTTTGCATTAGCATGCACTCATCACAACAAAATGATTAAATCAGCAAGAAGATAAATTGTGTGCAAGGTTGACAAAATATTATCAAAGGTATGGCTCAGAGACAAGTTTAATTTTTATTGAGGATGATTTTGGAACCCGATGTACCTGGAAGCAAGCAAAAATATGGCATATACTCAGAAAGGAGGATAGTCTAGTAAAACAATGTTTCATACCAGAAATCAACATCAGAAATATTAAGATGGTATGTATATGTGGAAATCGGTCCGCATATCACAGTAAGAAGTTTCTGGTATAAGCAACCCACTTTTCCCTCGCAACATACCCGAGAGGCTTCCAAGGCAAGATTCATCTATCTTCCTCAGTACGATACATGGACGACTTCTCGCGCAAGGTACTCTGCCTTCTTCAGTAAGCAACCGCGAAGACTTTCGGCATAAGGTACCGAGTCTTTCCCCAGCAATGTCTTTAAGGGGGTAAGCTTTTGAAGCATGATATTCAGTCTTCTTCACCAAGCTGTCCGATGAAAGTTTCGAGCACAAGCCAGCAAATATTCCTCAGTAAGACATTGGTACAAGGTAGTACGCTGTGAGTTGACAGCATGTGGCAGTGAATCCCAAGAATCAGATCCGCAACATTTTTGTCAGACTCAAGAATCAGTCAGAATACACGTCTGTCTTGGAATAAGGTCCTCATATATATGCAATGAGCATACCATCAAGATCTTACAAGTCACTCGAATGAGGATCTGATAACCACGTGAGGATGGTTACGAGAATAAAGCCAGTATACACCGCAGTGTGACAAAGAATTATGAGGATTGACGACATCAAGGAGCTCAATACAAGTACCTGTGAGCCTAGAAAATGATCCTGACGAGCCCTTGTCCCCTTTTTTCTCCTATGACGGCACCACGCCTATGATCTGAGTTGTTTCTAGCTATCCGGGGTCGATGTCAAATTTTGTTTCTCTCTTCAACAACTGTCACAAGTCTGAGCTGCTTTTCGGCCATCTCGTATAGCTGTTGAGTTTCTTTTTGAGACAGTAGCCCTATAGCTGCTTTTTGGCTATTTTAGGGAGCTGCCACCTTCTTCTTATCGACCCGGTCTCATGCTCTGAGCTGTTTTTCGGCCGTCCTAAGCCGTGGTTGAGTTATTTCAGTAATGTCCCAGATCTGAGTTGTAAAGACCCTTCTGGTGGATACTGATTTATTTGCTGATTTCTTGCAAGGGTTTCGGATGATCATTTTCCAACGATCAGAACTTGAGAGGTGTTGAACCTGCCATTTAATGGGTTACCCTATCAAAAAAATGAGGATAAACTACAATTGCCGAAAAATTGCACCGACAGTACCTATGGTCATACGAAGAAGCAATATGGCCCAACTTTTTCAGCCAAAGATCTAGACCAAGAAAACAATAATGAAGGAGCAAGACCAGTGATGCAGGTATGAAAATTGTACATGACCCCCATGGTGCAGATTCCCCGGACAGTCTAAGTCTGTATTGATCCACATGGATATGCCTACATCATGAGTAATCGGCATGAGGAATATCAGTCTGGAAGCCTGAATCCTCACTTATATGAATCTTCATGGATAGTCTGTCGTGAACAAAAAAAAATCCGTCAGAACCACCGTCAGTCAAGTCTGCAGATATTATCATATAGGACAAACCCTTTATGCTGGCCGCGACAGGAGACAATCAAATATTTGGTACGGATCCGATACTCATGACAATGGAACCTGTTAAGATGATTCAGAAACTTCTGCGATGAGTCAGAAGCTGTCAGGAAACAGTTATGTTTTAACTCACTGTTTGGAACCCAAAGGACCTACATTTAGTAGAGAAACCCAATGCAATGAGTCAGAGCTTGAGTTTTCATCATAAAATTCTGATCATCATTACATGAAAGGTTGTCAGTGCCGGGTGGCACACCCAGCGGAAATCACTTTTGGATTTGTGAGACTGACATATATTTCACTCGTGATAATCAAATCACACTCAGCTAGTCAACAGATCTAAAAATAAATTGGAGCCTATATAAGCATGAGCAAGCTAGGCAAGATCTGTCAGAAGGTGGATACAGTGAATAAAACTACCCAGGGTCAGTCAGATAAAAATTTAGTGGGAACAACAATAAAGGAAAAAGGATACCCGAGTTGGAAACGGTTTCCTTAAGTCAGAATATTCACACTAGTTCCCTGAGCAACCAAATCTCGAGGACGAGATTTCTTTAAGGGGGTAAGGTTTGTGACAGCCTGATTTTTGGCCCTTTCTTTTTCTTTTGTTTTTCTGAGGTTTTGCCTGAGTTTTCTTTTTCCGTGGCTTTGTGGTCTGGAAACTGAAGAAGATGACCTCTTCTTTGCTTCCAGAGTGGCTTGTCATTCCCAAATTCTTCCCTAGACCATGTCATTTCCATCCTATACCAAATCCCAATATTCTTTTTATTGAGAATATTCCTTTTTCTATTAAAGGAATAACTCAAATTTCCTTAGGTTGTGAAGCAACCTATATTTCCCTCACTCCAAAAATTCCGAAATAATTCTCATAAATTATTTGGATCATATCTTGAGCAAATATGGCAAAACTTCTCATTTGCCATGTTTATCATCTTGCTCAAATAATCCTTTTCTATTCTGTCCTGTGTGGCAGGTTGTGAAGGAAGTGTTATTTTCCTTTGCCCAATGGACCTCAACATTTTTGGACGTCTTTTCATGTTCAAATAATTGCCCTGTGCCAAAGCTCAACTTTATTTACCTAGCCAATCTTCCTCAGTGATTTTTCAAAGTTCCTGTCTGAGGGAATGCATTGTGAAGGAAGTCCTAGCTAGGAGTAGCCAAATGAGTTGAACTTTTACACACTCCTTTATGTGCTCATATTAACCCCTTCCACCCATTTGCAGCCCCATCCAATCATCTATGTGAGCACAGGAGCAAATCTTTGATTCTGGCATTATTTTCAGGTTGTGAAGCAAGTATATTTTATATTGCTTCAAAACTCATGATAAATTAACAGATCATTCTTCTACCCTTAAAACTTCTCTCCACCCAATTTGGCATCATTTCATTAAGCCATTACCTCTTTAGAAGTTTTCCAAGTTTCTTGTCAGCAGAAATGTTTGTGAAGCAAGTAGCATGTTGGCTTTGCCAAATGGAATGATACTTGGGGTGCATCATCATATGACAAAATGACTCAGCTTTGCCTAATATTAGCCCAATTGAACACTCCATGTCTCGCATCTTGCTGATCTTCATTTCTGGACCAAATATGCAGTTGTGAAGCAGCTATGATTTATCTTGGGCCATTTCCCCTCAAAACCTCTAGGATCATAGTCCCTCCTTAGCTAAACACCCCAGACATCTTATTTGGCCCATAGCATATCCCTGTTGACCACGTTGACCTGATGAAGTTTACTGCAGTAAACTTCAGAGGGTGATAACTATTTAACCAGAGCATGTTTAACCAAGTTACCACCACAGTTCAAACCTATCTTGGACGAACTATCAGCTAGACAAAGTTTTGGGTTCTGTAGAGCATTGAATGCCCATGTTCACGTGGTCACCACACAGCTGGCATGCCTGTTGGCGCGCTCTGTGCGATGTGGCGTGTCCAGAGCACTGTTTGTGCTGGACCCCCTCCTCCTCTCGTCGTCTTAGAGCCCGTGAGAATGTCCATTGGCTTCCTCTCCTCGTCGTCATTCCCCTGGACCCCTATTACCCTCCGGAGGCTTCCTCACAGACGCAAACCGCCGAGTGCCCTCGTGCGTACAGTGAAGGTTTGGATCCGTTCGTCGTCGTCGTCTTCCTCCCTGCGCCCCCTTGGCCTCCTCTGCCCCGTGAGATCCCCCACTACCCCTCCTACGTCATTTGCCCCCGAGATCATGCATGCGAGCACGCGTCCGCGTTGCCGGACACGCATCTGCGGCGGTGACAACACGACAGCTCCTCCCTGCGGCTATATAAGCCCTCCCCGCGCACCCCGAGCTCTCCTCTCGCCTCACCACTCTCCTAGGACCCCGCTCATGCACTTCCCCGAGCACCAGAGCCCCTCTTCGCCTGTGTTGGCCGCCATGGCCGCCGCCCCTGTCCACTCCGATTCCGGTGAACTGAAGCCCCTCTCCTCTGTCTTCCACCTCTAGTAGGTCACCCAACCACCATAGCCTCTCCCACAGCCCTCCGTTAGTCGCCGGAATCGCCATGGCCTCGTCCTCTATCTTCGGCCGAAGCCCCATCTACCGTGGCCACGGTCCCGCCCTGCCCGAGTCTCCCTGGCGTTCGTATGGTGGTGGGACGGGTGCGCCTCGCCGTCCTGAGCACTCCGGCGGTCCAAGCTCCGTCGGGGGTGGCCCGAGTGGTCGGAGCAAGCGCCGGCGCCGGCGGCCTCTCCTCTGCTCTGCGTGCGGCGTCGGGAGAAGGAGAGAGGAAGAAGAGAAGGGAGGAGAGAGAGGGAGTGGATAAGGTGGGGCCCACCTGTCGGCCCCTCAGCCGTTGACCAGCCCCGGCCCCGCCTTGCCACGCCACTTAAGTGGAAACGTATTCACTCGAATACGCTTTCAGTTTTCTGTCCAGGCCCCTGTTTAAAAATCTTGTCATTACAGATGGGTCCCTAGCAGAAAACATGCTATAACTTTTTATCCGTAACTCCAAATGAGGTGATTCCAAAGCCTACTTCTTCATTTCGTAGAGCCTGTTCTATTGGTTAAATTCTCACTATGGTTTAACTCTGTGAAAATGACCTTTTTGCCTTTACACCTAAACAGCCCCCTCCAAGAGAGAACTATTTCCGGCAAATCTTTCTGCGGCTTCACCACACTTCTCCCCGGTGCCTTCTTCATCCCCAAGCAAGCCACAGTGACATTTTCATAGTGCCACTTCAATATTTGTGATTTTTTTACTTGAACTTATGAATTTTTATGCATTTAAATTAGTTATATAATGATTATATCTGTTAAATGCTTGTCATGTTAAAAATACTTGAACTATAGAATGTTTGAGGTAAATATTGTTGATAAGCTAAAGAGAACTTAGTTGCAAGTGATGAATAAATGATATAGTCATAGAGTTGGATAATTAATTATATTATTATTTTTGCATGATGAAAAGTAATGAAATTGCTAGATATGATTCTGGTATAAGTGATGTGTGATCTTAACTAGAGTAAGAACATGAGTTGATGATGGATCCATAGGAGCGTGGTTAATTCAGTTGTTTGCATGGTTATGTGGTGCACATATTAAGTGATGCATAGTATGGCATTATGAGACCGGTTATTTTCACATTAAGTTGAACCTGATTAATAACTCAACTTGAATATGTTGTTGTCCGGGTCATGGTGCTGCTGAAACGAGTTTTTCCCAGTGCAACCACATTTGCCGGTATGGGACGACTTTAATGAATTTCATTGTCATGCCTCTGGTCAGTGCCTTCATTTAGGGAAGGTTATGGGCGTGCTGTACCCTGGCCCGGTAGGCAAGCATAACCTTGTGAGCCCGTTGTAAGTTATTTTTTTGGTACCGGATCCCAGAGTGGATCGTGGCCACGACGGTGGTCGAGGTGTCTGGAGGTAGACACGGGGCCCCCCAGGACTAGCCCGATGGGGTCTGAGTCGGAATGGCTGAGAGAGTGTCATGACAATGAAATGGTTTTGTCGGAACACTGATGGTCCGCCCGACTGGGAGTGCGAGGCCATGGGTTCCGTAGTGTGGGTACAGTGTACTAACCTCTGCAGAGTGTTTTTAATCTATCGATAGCGAGTCCATGGTTACGGACACGCTCGAAAGTAGGATACACCATGGGTCAACACTTAATAAAATATGCACACTAAATTTGTACTGAGGATGGCAGTGAGGCCATCGTGTTGAGTTTGGCCATGAGTTGGTCGGGTTTGTGATCGCCGTAAGGATCACGGGCCAAGAGTTGGTCGGGTTCTAATCGCCGTAAGGATCATTGGCCATGAATTGGTCGGGTGCTGATCGCCGAAAGGATCACACGTGTGTTTTCGAAGTTATCATGTTTGTGGTATGGAAATGATCACGTTCGGTAAGAAGTACCAGTTGAGCATAGTCACAACATATTAGACGTATGGTTGCATTGTTGCTTAAATGGTTAAATATCCTGATATTGTTTGCCATTATGTTTATGCTTATTGTGAGCTTGCAAGTATATTCAATGTACTGACCTGGCGTGTCATGCCACTTTGCAGGTCATGCCGGATTTGATTACTTGCTTGTCGTGGTTTCCGTTCGTGCGAGCTAGGATAAGCGTTCCAGCCAGAGTCCCTGCGGAGTGGAGTTCACCACCGTCGCCGTTGTTCCGCTACTAGAGTTATTCCGCTGCTTTGAGTTCTTCTGCTGCTTTCATAGATCAACTGAGGATGGCGTAGTGCCGACGTACCGATGTTATTAATTGTAATATCGGAGACCTTGTATTCATATTCGTGTAATAATAATAGAAAGCTGGTTTGTTCTATGCTAAGCAGTGCTGTATTCCAGAAGACTTCTCCTTGATCATTGGGCTGGAATACGGGGCGTTCCGATTTCCTCTGAGCAGGGGTGCTACAGGCTTGGTATTAAAGCAGGTGTGGTTGTAGGACGCCCTAGACCGCGCAAACGTTAAAAAGCATTACTATAGACCCCATTTGGTTTGTTGCACTTGATTGCTGCATTTGTTTGTTGCATAGCATGCATTTAGGCTTAGTATTTGTGATAACGGTTTATCTGGTGAGTGTAGCTAGCATCGATTCAGATCCACTACAGCTGAAGCTTTGCATTTCTCTAGTTCCTTTTTCTTTCGGTGTTTGGTGTCGTTTCTGTCCCAGCAGAGTGATGCCAAGTGATCCCGACACTGTTTGCAAAAATGGTGCTCAGGTATCGCATCGATGTCTTTCTTTTAGTCCTATCTATCGTTTCGGTGATGGACATGTTTCTATCCCGGATCGTTCTTTTTGTCGTGTTGGCAACCCTTAATGATCTTAGTTATCAAGAAAGGGCAATGTCAGCAGCCTCAGTTTTTCCCCGCTATCCTATTTCTTGGACGAGTACAGATCTTTTTCTGTCCGCTTGATAATAAAGTAGTTGCGACCTTCGTGTCCAACTACATGATTACCGAGTACGTCCTCGCCTCTAAGCTAGTTCAAGTTGCTACCTGGCTAAGCTAGTACATGGTGTAGCACTGTTTACACCAATTCTTCCACACATTTATTCGTCCTCGTGCACATCGCCACAGCATATTAGACAACAATACCGGAGTTTCTGCGAAATTTGTGTGCTTAGGTGTGCATGCATATTATTGTGTGAGTAGCAGTAATATGTGATGCTTGCTTGATTAATTATATTAGTAGAATGCTTGTGTGCTATTGTTTTAGTCGTTTCTTTTGTTCCTTTCTTTGGGCCTTCAGTGTTACAAAATTTTCCCCTATTAAAGTTGCTCGTCAGCCGACAGTGGACCCGAAGAGTCAGCAAGAAATGCATATATTTGGAAACTCAGCTAAATAGAATGGAATTATCAGCTGACTGAAGTGAAATTGAGAATATCTTGTCTGGATGCAAAAGAAATCCTGGATGGACCTTGAGTATCAAGTTTGCATTAGCATGCACTCATCACAACAAAATGATTAAATCAGCAAGAAGATAAATTGTGTGCAAGGTTGAAGAATATTATCAAAGGTATGGCTCAGAGACAAGTTTAATTTTTATTGAGGATGATTTTGGAACCCGATGTACTTGGAAGCAAGCAAAAATATGGCATATACTCAGAAAGGAGGATAGTCCAGTAAAACAATGTTTCATACAAGAAATCAACATCAGAAATATTGAGATGGTATGTATATGTGGAAATCGGTCCGCATATCACAGTAAGAAGTTTATGGTGTAAGCAACCCACTTTTCCCTCGCAAGATACCCGAGAGGCTTCCAAGGCAAGATTCATCTATCCTCCTCAGTACGATACATGCACGACATCTCGCGCAAGGTACTCTGCCGTCTACAGTAAGCAACGGTGAAGACTTTTGGCATAAGGTACCGAGTCTTTCCCCAGCAATGTCTTTAAGGGGGTAAGCTTCTGAAGCACGATATCCAGTCTTCTTCAGCAAGCTGTCTGTTGAAAGTTTCGAGCACAAGCCAGCAAATATTCCTTAGTAAGACATTGGTACAAGGTAGTACGCTGTGAATTGACAACATGTGGCAGTGAATCCCAAGAATCAGATCCGCAACATTTTGGTCAGACTCAAGAATCAGTCAGAATACATGTCTGTCTCGGAATCAGGTCCTCATATATATGCAATAAGCATAGCATCAAGATATTACAAGTCACTTGGATGAGGATCTGATAACCACGTGAGGATGGTTACGAGAATAAAGCCAGTATACACCGCAGTGTGACAAAGAATTATGAGGATTGACGACATCAAGGAGCTCAATACAAGTTGTGATCGGCCGGCCTCCTCTAGCGGCGGCATGGTGAACGGCGCTGCGCGGGAGGGCCTCCGAAGGTGGCCGTGGCGACGCGTTCGGAGTCGGCTCAAGCGACCCGAGAGGCGAGGGAGGGCCTCCGAAGGTGTTTTCTCGCTGTGTTCGAGTACGGGGATAAAGATGACCTGATTAGATTCTAATCGGTTTAGATTTTAGAGTTCTATTCATATGTGTCAAGTACTTCCTTGTATACGTCAAAGTCCAGCATGCCTTATATAAAGCCATGGCCGATTGAAAAAAAAATCAATCTATTCAATATAAACACATTACTTTTTATCATTTGTTTTTTCTGTAGTTTCTTGCCCTAGCAGCCCAAGGGTTTGGTGATCTTTCTCGTTTTGCACTGACAAACGGTCAGTTTCCGTCCACGAAAGCGAGGGATTCTTTATTGCTTTGCCCGACAAGCAATTGTTCGTCGTCACGAAAGGATGACAAATATCCTGGTGTTGTGCGGCGATTTCACGTGCCAACACACTTGGCGACTCCACTGGGGACGAAGAAGAAATACACACGATGGACACCGAACCCAACAACGGAAGCGACTTCAACCAGGACAACATCATCTCCATCACGCTCGACGATCTGTCAGAGGATGATCGGCGTGAGCTTGAACAAGAGGTTGAGAAGGAGATGGCTAAGCGGCTAGAATTGAAGTTGACTAGATACTACAAGACAAGGATCGGCCTCGTCAAGAAGGTACATGTCACTACTAGGAAAAAGGCTATAGATGAAATGACCACTAATGGCGCACCAGACATGTGGTGCGCCACTACTATATAGCAGTGGTGCACAATGTGCTGGTGCACCATTAGTGTGAAAGACACTAATGATGCACCAGACACACGGTGCGCCACTAGTAACAATTTTTTTTTCCAAACATACTAATGGCGCACCAGGGCACAGTGCGCCATTACTACTTCTAACTAGTAATGGCGCACCAGCCGCATAGTGCGTCACTACTATATTTTTTTATTCTTTTTTTGCAAAACTACAAATGGCGCACCGGGGAATAGTGCACCATTACTAGTTTAAACTAGTAATGGCGCACCGTGTCCCGGTGCACCATTAGTGTGTATATATATATATATATATAGGGATTGACTATTCGTCACCCTGGGTGAGGAATAGTTATTCTTCACCCCCTCTATTTTACCATCAATACACCGTAATTTTACGTTCCGTAAGTTTTGTCTTATTTCTGATGTAAAAAGATACCGTAAAAAAAATATGATCGTCGTAAAAAATATTTTATGTTATGTAAAATTACAAATGTAAAAACATAGTACAAAATACACATAAACTACATTTTTTCTTGTCTTATGACCTATTTTTTTATTTTCTTATGCCAATTTTACGTAGTGGATCAATAAAAATGTAACTATTTGAATTCCAAACGTAATTTAATTATGAAATGATCATAAAATTACCTCGGGTGAAGAATAACTTATTCTGCACCCTGTACCATCATAGGCCTGACTCCTCGTTTGCCCGTACACAAATCAATTTTCACATCGCGGCCGTCAAACCGCTCCCTCGTCACGAGGAGGAAAAGGCGCTCCCCGTCCTCGGGGGCCACCAGCAGGCGTTGCCGCTCCGTCTGATGCATCGTGACGATGGGGGTCACGGGGCACTTGTGGTCCGCCTTGACGTGGCCGCAGATCATCGGTGGATTGTGCAATTCCCTTTGAACAAAACAGACATCGAAGCGCAACTATTTCACAAACTAAATTGTTGGCGAAACAAATTCACCCAACTAACCATTTTGTGTAGCGTCCGACAGGTCAACGCTGCACTACACTGAGTTGCGCGCGAGCGTGGCGAAATGAACAAAACAGACATCGAGGCACAACTATTTCACAAACTAAACTGTTGGCGAAACAAATTCACCCAACTAACCCTTTTGTGTAGCGCCCGACAGGTCAACGCTGCACTACACTGAGTTGCGCGCGTGCATGGCGAAATGAACAAAACTGACCTTGAGGCGCAACTATTTCAGAAACCAAGCCGTAGGCGAAATAAATCCACCCAACTAACCCTTTTGTGCAGCGCCCGATAGGTCAGCGCTGCACTACACTGAGTTGCACGCGTGTGTGGCGAAATGAACAAAACTGACCTCGAGGAGCAACTATTTCACAAACTAAACCGTAGGCGAAATAAATTCACCCAACTAACCCTGTTGTGCAGCGTCCGACAGGTCAGTGCTGCACTACACTGAGTTGCGCACGAGCGTGGCGAAATGAACAAAACTGACCTCGAGGCGCAACTATTTCACAAACTAAACCGTAGGCGAAATAAGTTCACCCAACTAACCCTTTTGTGCAGCGCCCGATAGGTCATTGCTGCACTACACTGAGTTGCGTGCGAGCATGGCGAAATGAACAAAACTGACCTTGAGGCGCAACTATTTCACAAACTAAACCGTAGGTGAAATAAATTCTCCCAACTAACCCTTTTGTGCAGCGCCCGACATGTCAGTGCTGCACTACACTGAGTAGTGTGCGGGCGCGGCGAAATGAACAAAACTAACCTCAAGGCGCAACTATTTCACAAACTAAACCGTAGGCGAAACAAATTCACCCAACTAACCGCTTTGTGCAGCGCCCGACAGTTTAGCGCTGCACTACACTGAGTAGCGTGCGGGCGCGGCGAAATGAACAAAACTGACCTCAACGTGCAACTATTTCACAAACTAAGCTGTAGAGGAAACAAATTCACTCAGCCAACCCTTCTGTGTAGCGCCCAACAGGTCGGCACTGCACTACGCTGAGTGACGCGCGGGCCCTACACTCCTAGCCAGCGTGGCGGCCCCGGCCCTATTCTTGGTTGTGCGGTGCCTAGGTGAAAGGAGCCACACTACATTGTGCAGCGCCTAGCTGAAAGGAGCTGCACCACCTTATATTAAAATCGTTGTAACTTTTAATCCGTGCATCCGATGAAAACGTCCCTTATATGAATGTTGTGCATTTTTCTATGTTCTACGCAATGGGGTATTTTCATCTATGTTGGGATCAATTTTCTTGATGAAAACTCTGTCGCAAAAGTGCATCATAATATAACTAACAGAAGGTGAACTCGCTCCTCTCTAAACCACCAGAAGCAACTAATGGCTAGTGTTTAGTTCATCCGATCTCGTGGATGCTTCATGAAAAACAATAGTACCGTGCTTTCTAATTGCTGAAATAGTACTGTGCTTTCTGCAAGTAAATTGGGACGGAGGGACTATGAAACAAGGGTGTGTAGTACATATGATCTCTGCTTTCTAATTGTATTTTGAGTACATACAAAATGTATTTCCAAAAGCAAGGGTTTGTTCTCTGCTTTCTTCAGGTGGGATACCTCTGTTGAAGACATGACCAGAGTAGGTACGCGGAGCGGAACACAGAACACCCAATCTTCAGTATAGTATACACCCTAAGTTTAAAGCCAAAACGCAAAGCGGTGGGAGGGCAAAGCTTGGCTTTAAAAAAATCGGTGGGAAGGGGAAAGCTTTGGCTCTGATAGGGAAGATTGGTATTGTTATACTACTTCAAATCGCCGTGTTCGACCCCCTGTTCAAGAATTCATCCGATTAACCAGTTAATTTGCCGATTAATCCCTACTCGTAGGGTCACCGAGTAGCCTATAAACCGATAAATCGTCTGATTAATTGATTAAATGGCCAATTAACTTGCCGATTAGCCGATTAATCCCCTACTCACCAGCCAACCGAGCAGCTACCAGTTAACAATTTCCTCAACAATGGTTCGACTGAATCGAAAGGATTGATTGTATAAGTACTAACTCCAGTCATGGTAAATAAATACCATAATTATGCCTAGTGAGTTCATATAGAATTCTTAAAATACTAAAGGCGGATTGTTGTACTTCAAATTGTACTATACTACTTTAAAACAAGGATCTGGCTGAAGATGAATGTAAAACACTATTGCGGATCTGGCTGAAAGATGAATTAAAAACATTGTTGCGGATCTAGCTGAAGATGAATGAAAAATCTAAAACACTTGTTGCTTATCATAAACACTTGTCTCGTCTCTCTCAAATATATAAACACAGAAACAAAGTTAGGAAGGTTATGATTCTACCTCTTCAGAACCACATCGAAAAGGCCATGAATCAAGAAACAGAAGCCAAAAAGGGGGACGAGAATCAAAGAGTGGCACAGTCATCACCTTCGGGGTCGCGCCTGCAGCCGGGGCAGACCAGGAGGGGCCGGTGAAGGGGACAAACCAGCCGGGGTGCTGGGGAGGGCCCGGTGGATGGAGCAGCCGGGGTGCAGGGGAGGGGGCGGCGAAAGGAGATGCGAAAAGACGAGCCGTGCCGCAGAGGAGTGGAGGAAGGCGAGGAGAAGGCTGACCATCTGTGTTATTAATATATGGGCAGTACTTTGCGCCGGCGCGCCGGCCCAAATTTGGGCCGGTCAGCCTGCAGCCGTCCGATATGTCTGCTAACAACTGTTTGATTAGAGCCTAATCTTCATCCTCGTTCACCTCTCGCCCGCAGAGAAACAACAGAAAAAGTCGACCAACACCGCGATCGCCCTGGCACATCTCGCATGAGGAAAAAAAGGTCCACCTTGCTCACCGCCGGCGACGTCCCCGTCGACGGCCCCATGGGTTGTTGAGCTCCTACGAAGATGTCACCCTGGGCCGCCGTGGCCGGTGGCAGCAAACATTGTGCCCGGTTGTAGCAAATGAGGATGCCGGTTCCAGCAAAAATCTCACCAAAAAGCCAGAAAATCGTGGCTGCAGGAGAGATGTCATGGCTGTCAGTGAGATGTCGTGGATGGGTGCAGCAGAACGCCGTGCACGAAGTAGCACCGCTGATTGTTGCTTCCAACAACCACCAGCTCCCCACCGTCGCCATTGTAGCTTCTATGGCACCCCCGCCATCGCCATTGTAGCTTCTATGGCACCCCCGCCATCGCCATTGCAGCTCTTTAGTGTCGATGCGTTGCCATTGCTGCTCTCCAGCACATCGTACTCGCCGTGGTCACCGTTGGCAACATCCAGTGTGCATGGTTCCAGCTAGCCGCGATGGCCATTGTAACAAAAATCCAGCGAGCCGTGGTCACCATGGTGGCCGTTGCAGCATCCCGCATGCACGGTTCTAGCTGGCTGTGGTGACTGTTGTAACAAAATTCCAGCAAGCCGTGGTCACCGCGGTGACTGTTGCATCATCCCATGTGCACGATTCGAGCTAGCCGCGATCATCATTGTAGTGCAAAAATTGGCTGGTTCCAACACAACTCTCGCAGCGTCGTCGACCGTCGCGTGCATGTCGCATCTCTTGTTGACATCGGTTGTAGCACCATGGTTCGCTGGACTAGCAAAAATGGTTGTTGGTTCCAGTATTTTAGCTGCATCGTCACACGTCGCCCCCTCCTTGTAGCTTTTTTGCCACTGGTTGCGGCATGCTCGCCGCCAGTTCCAGCTCCTTAGTTGCCGGTTGCAGCACACCCCTGCTGCAGTCGCACCCCTCCTCCCATATACTGGTCGCCATCTAGCACGGCCCCCGTCGGAGCACACAGCGACTGCGACAGAGGAAGACGACATGCTACGTGGTGGCGCACGGCAGGCGGCAGGCCGTTCCCGTGTCCACTGTGTGCCATTGACGTAACTCATCGCCCCAAAGGCCATCCTGCAGTCCAGGCGTCGAGGACCTTGCCTGCCAGCAACGGTGGCCTTTGTGGCACACAGGGAAACACGGGGGTGGTGCGGCGCCATGGCCTGTGAGCTGCTGCGTGTTGGTGGATTGATGGCGGAGAGGGAGGGCTACTAGCGAGAGGAGGAAGGGAAATGAGTGGACCAGGCAGTCGAGAGGGAGGATAAGGCTGAATAAAAGCGGTGTCGGGGGTGCGTGACAGCAGATGGCATGCGTCCTGCACTCCTCAATCTCTGGCCCGCGTCCGACCGGCTGAGTTTTCAGCCGGTGCGCCGGCCACAAACGTTTTCCTTAATATATGCTGCTGAGCCCAAGATCCTCCCCAACGGAAGCTTAGTTTTGTTTTTCCTTTTTCCTTTTTCCTCCAATAAATATATATCGCAACGGATACATTACCTTGGGGTGGTGGTGCGCAACCCGGAAAAAAATCTGGACCCACTGGTCCATCTCAAGCCCTCTCGTCAATTTTTGATTTACTTCACGATTTTGACTGGGTCTCTGTTTTGAAGAATGGTCATCCTCTCAATAAATTCTATGACATAGACATTACGAGCATAGTTTTCATAGCAATATTTAAGTATGTCAAAATTTTCAGATTTGTAGAGAGTAATATTATATTTTTCAATCAAAGAAGCAACTTCATAAGCACCCTTAAAAGCAACAAATGTTTCAATTTGTTCGATATCATAGTAACTATAAACACCCTTTTCATAAGAAGATAAGATTTCATTATCATTAAACTCACATAGGTAGGGAAGGTGTTTTCTAGGGTTCTTGGAGCAACAAGTAAAATCACAAATTTCACAAAGATTCCAAGAATAGCATAGCAAACAATTTATTTGATTCCATAGGAGCTTCCCTTTTCAGACAAACGATGACGCACAAAATGAGCATGCTGATCTAAAGATTTTCCCTCAACTAAACTAGTTGGCGTTTCAACACGAGCACATATGGATCGAAGATGATCCAGGTAGAAAACTTTGAGTGGATCCATATTAATAGATTTTTAGCAAGAAAAGATGCAATCAAAATAGAAGGCAGATGGAAACACAAGCAAACATAAGATTGAATGAAAGAAGGGTGAATAAAAAGGCAAATCTTTTCGAAAATCATTTTAGATGTGGGCGAGAGGAAAACGAGAGGCAAATGGCGAATAATGTAATGCAAGAGATGAGAGTTTATGATGGGTACTTGGTATGTCTTGACTTCCCCGGCAATGACGCCAGAAATTCTTCCTGCTACTTCTTGAGCTTGCGTTGGTTTTTCCCTTGAAGAGGAAAGGGTGATGTAGCAAAGTAGAGATAAGTATTTCCCTCAGTTAAGAACCAAGGTATCAATCCAATAGGAGAAGTACGCACAAATCACCAATACTTGCACAAACAATCAAACACTTGCACCAACGTGATAAAGGGGTTGTCAATCCCTTCACGGTCACTTGCAAAGGTGAGATCTGAAGCTAAAATATTTTTGGGTTTTTTATTTATGGATCTGAAAGTAAAAGATTGCAAAATAGTAGATCGGAAACTAATATGATGGAAAATAGACCCGGGTGCCATAGGTTTCACTAGAGGATTCTCTCTTGAAGGCAAATAATACGGTGGGTGAACAAATTACTATCGAGCAATTGATAGAAAAGTGCAAAGTTATGACGATATCCAAGGTAATGATTATGTAATATAGGCATCACGTCTGTGTCTACTAGAGCGACTCCTGCCTGCATCCACTACTATTACTCCATACATAGACCAACTCATGCCTGCATCTAGAGTATTAAGTTCATGAAGAACAGAGTAACACTTTAAGTAAGATGACATGATGTTGAGGAATAAACTCAAGAAATATGATGTAAAGCCCATCTTTTTATCCTCGATGGCGACAATACAATACGTGCCTCACTACCCCTACTTTGTCACTGTGTCAGGACACAGCAAGATTGAACCCAAATCTAAGCACCTCTCCCATTGCAAAAAAATACCAATCTAGTTGGCCAAACTAAATCGATAGTTAGAAAAGAAATAAAAAGATATCAAATCATGCATGTAAGAATTCAGAGAAGATTCAAATAACATTCATAGATAAGCCGATCATAAATCCACAATTCATCGGATCTCAACAAACACACCGCAAAATAAGATTACATCGGATAGATCTCCAAGAACATCGAAGAGAACATGGTATTGAGGCTCAAAGAGAAAGAAGAAGCCATCTAACAACTAGCTATGGACCCGTAGGTCTAAGGTAAACTACTCACACTTCACCGGAAGGGCAATAGAGTTGATGTAGAAGCCCTCCATTGAAAAGTGTTTTCGTGGATGCTTCTGGTGGTTTGGGAAGTTATATTATGATGCCACCAGCAGGTGCGCCATTAGTAACCTGGGACCAGCTAGATATTTTGGACAGCCACACCTACCCACTCACTTTCCCCACTTCATTCTCTCCACCTCCTCCTCCAAGCTTGTCTCGGCTACCTCCTCCTCCTCACCTCATTTGCACCATAGATTCATCCAAATTAAGTGGTTAAATTACCTTTTTTTGATAGGTGAGGGGGAAGCTATCTTTATGTTGTTCTCCCTCCAACAATGTGCACATGCACTTTTTATGGCCTAGCTAGATCTATGTATGTTCGTGGTGTTGCATATGTTTGTGGTGTTGCATATATGTTTGTGGTTGCAGGTACCGGTATTTGAAATGTGATAGTTGCCAATATTTTGCCGGAATGTTGATTCATTTCCGTTTCGGCGAGAATTTTGGCACTATGCATTCTTTTTGTCCTATTTTAGGGAAAGTCATGCCAAATTTTTTCTTGGTTCTAAAATATCGTTTTGCTCTACCCCGCAGGCGACCATGGTCCGCACGATGACCGAAGGCATCGTGAATAGGTTTTTGAGCTCCGCGAAGGCCGAGATGCTTCAAAAGAATGAGACAAAGATAAGATGTCCGTGTCGAAGATGCAAGCTAAAGAGCCTTATTGCGGACCCGGATTCTGGGTAGGTGCGGGACCACCTGCTCTTGCATGGTTTCATGGATGGCTATTGGTGGCAAGGTGATGAAGATGACTATGAAGTCGTCCATGGGGGCCGGGCAAGAAATGAGGAAGGGCAGCAAGACAACCACCGTGGCTCGGGCGGGCGAGAAGACAAAGAATCTCCAGGACATGATCACGATGGTGATGCTGTACACAATCATCATGTAGAAGATGCAGGACATGATGATGAGGAAGGTGCCGGAGTAGACGAAGGGCATGATCATGAAGATGAAGATGCCGGCGGAGCAGACGACAATGGACCATCGATGGGCTGGGTGCAGGACCCTCATATTCAAGAGCTGCTTCTCAAGCAGACGGATAACACAAGAGCTGCCGCCCGAGAGAAAGCCAAGCTGGATCAACTGGAGATAGACGCGGTTACTCCATTGTATGAAGGATGCAGGCCCGAGGATACCCGCCTGAAAGTAACGCTCATGGCTCTGGAGATGAAGGTAAAACACAAAATGACCGACGCATGCTTCAACGAGAACATGACATTCTGGCGCGAACATCTTCCCAAGGGGAACAAGTGCCCGACCAGTTTCGAGGAGGCGATGAAAATCGTGTGTCCTCTGGATTTACCGCACGTGAAATACCATGTGAGCATGAACAATTGCATCATTTATCGGGACGAGCACACGGAGTCTACCATATGTCTGGTGTGCAGCGTCACTCGATACAAGAAGAGGAAGAAAGCTCCTCAAAAAGTGGTGTGGTACTTTCTGATCACTCCTCGTCTGCAGCGGTATTTCGCGGGCCCTAAGGTAGCAAAGCTCCTGCGTTGGCACGCGGATAGGGAGGAGAAGAAGCCAGAAGATGACGCAAATGATTCGGAGATAAATAAAAAAGACAAGATGCTGAGTCACCCTAGGGATGGGAGCCAGTGGCAAGCGTTGAACTTCGAACACCCAGAATTTGGGAATGATCCAAGGAACATCGTGTTGGGTGCGAGCCCCGATGGAGTCAATCTGTTTGGCAGCCAGAGAAGCACACATAGCACCTGACATGTGTTTGTGTGGATGTACAACCTTCCCCCTGGTTGTGCATGAAGAGGAAGTACATTCGCATGAGTATGCTAATTGAAGGGCCGAAACAACCAGGGAACGACATCAATCTGTATCTGGGGCTGCTGAAAGAGGAGCTAGACACGCTGTGGAAAATGCCAGCCAATACGTGGGACGCCGCACAAAAAGAATATTTCCCTATGAGAGCCGCACTGCTCACGATGGTGCATGACTATCTCGGTTACGGATATGTCGCGGGGCAGGTGGTCCACGAATTTTCTGGATGTGTTAGGCGCATGGATTACACAACGTATCGCCAGCTAGATAGATCGGGTCTTTGAAAACCGTGTTCATGGGACATCGAAGGTGGCTTCGCGACGATGACCCGTGGAGGAAACGCAAGGATCTGTTCGATGGTGAAACCAAACCCCGAAGACGCCCGCATACGAGGCGCAGCGAGGAAATAGATGAGCTGTTGAAAAATTGGAAAGATTGCCCACTACCGGGAAAGAAGCAAAAGGCGCCAGAGCCGGGAAAGAAGCAAAAGGTGCCAGAGCCGCTGCTGAAGGTATGGAAAACGAGGTCTATTTTCTGGGACTTGTCGTACTGGAAGATCCACCGTGTGCCTCATAGCCTTGATGTCATGCATATCACGAAGAATGTGTGCGAGAGTCTGCTTGGTACCCTGCTCAACATGCCAGAGAGGACCAAAGATGGGCCGAAAGCAAGGGCAGACTTGAAATCAATGGGCATCAGGGAGGAGCTTCACGCTAATGATGATGATGATGAGCCGAAGCAGGACACGGAAAGTCGTCGCAAAGGCAAAAAGGCCAAGAAGACCGGAAATGACTACCCTCCCGCGTGCTTCACTCTAAGTCAGGAGGAGATCGATCAGTTTTTCAGCTGCCTCGTAGGAGTAAAACTTCCTTACGGTTACGCGGGGAAGATAAGCAGATACCTAGACCCAGCGAAGCAGAAGTTCAGCGGGATGAAGTCTCACGACTGTCACGTGCTGATGACGCAGATACTTCCAGTTGCAATCCGTTGGATCATGGACGCGCACGTCTGTGAAACGCTATTTGGCTTATGCAACTTTTTCGACGTCATCTCTCGAAAGTCGGTTGGCGTGAGGCAACTTAGAAGGCTACAGGAAGAGATCGTGGTGATACTATGCGAGCTTGAGATGTACTTCCCGCCCGCATTCTTCGACGTTATGGTGCATCTGCTGGTCCATATCGTGGAGGATATCATCCAACTCGGGCCGACGTTCCTGCACAGCATGATGCCGTTCCAAAGGATGAATGGTGTCATCAAAGGATACGTTTGCAACATGTCACGTCCAGAGGGAAGCATAGCCAGGGGCTTTCTGACCGAAGAGTGTATCTACTACTGCACGAATTATCTAGGCATCGAGAACCCCGTTGGTCTGCCCGTCAACAGGCACCTCAGTAGGCTCGCTGTATGGGGTCACCGTGAGGGTCGCCGCGAAATGCATGTCGACTTCAAGGGTCGACTCGCTGACTTTGAAAGAGCAAACCTAGTCGCGCTACAACACATAGACGTGGTCGATCCTTGGGTGGTAGAGCACAAAACCTTTATTGAGAAGACATACAATGACCGAGGCCAATAGAGGACGGACGAAGATATAATCAAAGAGCACAACTCATGTTTCACGCATTGGTTCAAGCAAAAGCTTCTGTCATACCCTTTACATGAGGATTCTTCCGCGGAAGAACAACTCATATTCGCCTTGTCACAGGGCGCCGAGCACAACCTGATGACGTATGAGGTGTACGATATCAACGGCTACACATTCTACACCGAGGGAAAGGACATGAAAAGCGATGGTTATCAGAATTCCGGGGTAACGATGGAATCCTACACCGGTAATGACAAGGACAGATACTACGGAAGGATCGAGGAGATCTGGGAGCTGAGCTACGCTTGAGAGAAGGTCCCGATGTTCCGTGTCAGATGGGCCAAGAGCGTCATAAAAGAAGACCGGTATTTCACCATCATGGTTATACCCGAAGCCAAATCCAAGACTGCGGGCGCAAACGTCACCGCGGAAAATGAGCCATGGGTACTGGCTTCCCAAGTGGACCAATGCTTCTTCATTACCGACCCGCCAAAGCCCAGTCGTGTTGTCGTGAGGAGAGGCAAAATGAAGATCATCGGAATGGATGGAGTCGCCAATGAGCAAGACTTCGACAAGTACGACGACCCGAAGATGGAACATGACGACGACGATGAAGTATCAGCATACACCACAAGAAGAAGCAGGACCACCCTACCTAAAGGACGTCCTTTCAAGAGAAGAACTCCATTTACAAAAAATAAGGGCAAGAAGATTGTGAACAGATAACTAGCTAAGATCGATTGTATTTAAATTGTAGCCTTCATTTCTCGATTATTGTATTTCATGGGCACTTTTTGAACTCATGAATATTTTTAAATTTCATGGGCACTTTTTGAATTCATGAATATTTTTCAAATTTGATGATATTTTTTCATATTCAATATGAAAAAATATTGAATATTCATGAGGACACTCGATCTCGATCCCCCTCCATCTTGATCTATATCCCCCTCCATCTCGATCGCTATCCCCCTCCATCTCGATCTCGATGCCCCCCGCACCCTCCCCCGCTCCACCGCCGCCGCCGACCCCCCGCACCCTCCCCGGCCCGCTCCACCGTCGCCGAGCACCGGCCGCACCCTCCCCTGCTCCACCGCCGCCGCCGACCCCCCGCACCCTCCCCCGCTCCACCGGCGCCGACCCCCCGCACCCTCCCCCGCTTCGCCGCCGCCGACGACCCACCGCACCCTCCCCCGCTCCACCGTCGCCGCCGACCCCCCGCACCCTCCCCGGCCCGCTCCACCGCCGCCGAGCACCCCCATTTGATGATATTTTTTCATATTCATAAAAAAATTATTACTGTTTTTATGAAAAAATTATTACTATTTTTATAAAAAATATTAAAAAATAGCAACAAAAATTAATAATAAAAAAACATACTAATGGCGCACCACTCGGGTGGTGCGCCATTGCTATCTAAAAAAAGATTTCTAATGGCGCACCGCCAGGGGGTGCGCCATTGCTATCTAAAAAAAGATTTCTAATGCTGCATCGCTCGGGGGTGCGCCATTAGTAATCTTTCCCCTAGCTATAACTCGCTCGAACCCTTCTCCCTCTCGCCAGATCCCCTTCCCCACCCGCGCGCTGCCCCGACGACCCACGACACCGCCGCCCCTACATGCGCTGCCGCCCCCACGCCCCTGCTCCCCCCCCCCCGCCATCGCCAATGCCTCCGTGACCTCGCCGTTGCCGATAGCCTTCCCGCGTCGGCCCCTGCCTTGCGCCGCCTCCCCGCATCGGCCCCTGCCCTACGCCGCCGCCGACCCCGTCCCCAACCCCGACCCCGACGGCGACCGGCCGCGCCTGCCCAGGTACCTCTCCTCCTTCCTCCTTCCTCCCTCTCCACCCTTCCTCCCCATTCCCTCCCTCCCTCCCCTTCCGCCGCGCCCTCCACCTCCCCTCCGCCCTCCTCCCCGCCGTCAGCCCCGCCCCGCCCTCGATTCTAGTAGGCTTGCTCGGGTGCTGGTGTTCTTGCCAGGATTAGTAAATGGGACCTTGTAGGATGTTAACCGTCGGTGTGTCTGTCAAAACTAAAAACCCAACGGTTATGACTGAATTTCCAAACTAGCTTGTAGTAGTAGAATGCTAGTGGAGTCGCTCTTACTATGCGTCTCAAAACTGAATATGGTTTTCCATGAGGTTATCGAGGAGCTGCCGGCCTGTTTTCATTCTGGTGGGGAGAACCGGGGAACTGGAATGCTTGTTTGGCTGACCTCTTACAATGCAGTAGATGATCTTTTTTTCGGCCTGCATTGCGCTCCGCTGCTATGAACTTTTGATAGGCCGCGCGACGGAAGCCACTTCAAGCTATTGTGTGTTTCTCTGAATGTTGTGTTTCTTCAGTTCTTTATCCATTCTTTGTTCCTGCTGAATGTCATGCTAATTTAGTTTGTTTTGTTTTGCACATCGGTAGGCAAAGCCTAGTGTTTGTTTCAGACATTTACTGAAACTGAACCAAGGAAATTTGGATTTCATTGTTACAGTTGCAGGAAAAGGTCATATTATGAGTGAAATATATTTAAAATGTCTATTTAGTTCTGTTTTCAGATATAACCTTGTAAGTAGAAACATGTATAACTCAAGTAAACCATACATCTAGTTAATATTGCACAGGCAGCAATGTTAAGTCTTACTATGAACCTAGCAATAAAAATGATGAAGCTCCTGTCAATTTTTGACATATCTTAAGTTCTTAACAAGACATGTTTGTCGTCTTTTAGCTAGTGTGATGAGATTTTGGTACCTGTACATTCCTTGTACCAACTTAGGCAAATAATAATTTATTTGTTTTTGTGACAATTGGTTGAGCACATCTTCTAGCCTCTTGTGAATACATCTGGGACAACGCTTCACACCAGTCAGGTATATACTGCTTCAGTTTCGAGTGAAATCCTCTACCATAGCCCCTGCCCCAGATGAAGTGAGCTATATATCTGTATGATGATCCTCCTTTCCTAAAAGTGAGATTGCCATATGTAGTTCAGAACTGACCTAGCTAAGGTTGTTTTCCTACTGAACAATGATATTCCAGTTTGTTCCTCACCCACATGCTCCCATGTTATTGTTATCGAAAATAAAATTGCTCCATGAAAATGTGTAAGCTTTATATGGCAGAAGGTTGTGCATTTACTGAATCATCATTTCTTGCACATGGACGATTTGGTTGTCCATGATTAGGGATGGACCTCATATGTCCTCTGCTATTGTTGAACATGTTGTAATCAATTACAACTCCTACAGAAGAATCTGTAATTTTGACAGGTATGAGATATATTTTGGTCAATGCTGCATGATGCGTGTGTGGTTGATGGTCACATGCTAGCTTAGGTTGTTTTGCTATAGAATGGCATTTATTTCAGTTTGTACCTCATCATGCCCCTTCCCAATGTCCATCGTCGAGTAGTTTGCTGGTTTTGTTGAAAAAGAAAAGAAAAGCAAACTGGTTGTGTCCTTCTCACAGGCCCATATAGAGAATTGTGATTATCAATTTACTGATTTTTGTTCAAATTTTATCATGCCTCTTTTGAGAAGTATGTCTATTGATTCAAAATTGCCATGGCAAAAATATGTTTCAGAAAATGACATGGACTAAAATGTTCTATAGATCATGATCCATAGACAAAAAAAATGCCAAGATCCATACAGTATAAATTCCATGATGCATAGGCTATATTTGCCATGGAAGATGGCAATTTTGTTGGATCATGATCCAGATATTAAAAAAATGCATAGACTATAATTTCCTGGCATGATCCATAGGATAAAAATGTAGAATAAAAAATGCCATGATCCATACACTATAATTTCCATGATGCATAGACTATATTTGCCATGGCCCGGTGCAAAAGAAATTTGCCATGTTGCAAAAAGAAAAGAAATTTGCCATGGTGCATATAGTGAAAACAATGCCACGATCTGTAAAATACATTTGTCATGCTCCATGAAAGTAAATTTCCATGGTCCAAATGTACCAGAAGTTTCAAGTAGTGTTTTGTTTCTGTGTTTGAATAGGCAGCAAACTTTCTATTCTTTCTGTGTTTGTACAGACTTGCTAAACTATTGATGATTTTTTGTTGGGTGTCCTATTAGATCTGGAATGGAAGCTCACATAAGTTGAGCTGATTTTTGTCCATATGAAAGCAGAGGACCATATGGTCTGTGGCCTTTTCATCCATATGAAAGTAGAGGCACATTGTGGTGCTACTTTGCTGGGTTTTGTCTCCGACCTTCGTGTCATGATGATTTTGTAGGTACCCCGAGAGGCCCTTGAGTTTGCCGGAATGTCGATTAACTTACGTTCTGGTAAATTCGGGTACTCCACATGTCCTATTTTCAGCAAAGGTCATGCTGCAATTTTCCGTGAATTTTAGCATGACTTTGCTAAAAATAGCACATATGGGGTACTTGCGACTAATGCATGGGTCGGGGTATCTTAGTACTTAATTAAGTAGGATCAACTGCCCCGCCATTCTTGCTGCATTAAACCATATATGGCAATAGAGCCAAGTGATTAGGCCCAACCTAAATGATGAAACCTTGGCTTTTATAGGGTGCCTCGGTGTCGATGAGAACCTAAATGATGTACGCTTAGGCTTTTAGGGTGCCTCGGCGTCGACAAACCCTAAATGATAAAAGCTTAGCTTTTAGGATGCCTCGGTGTCGACAAACCCTAAATGATGAGACCATGATCTTGTTCCTTGACAATAACCAACTTTTTGACCAAACTTTTTTCCTATTTAGAGCGACACATGGCCCACAATGATGAGGCCGGCGGTTCGGGCGGCAAGCAATTCTGGGAGCTGTCCCAGGAGATGGAGGAAGAACCTCACCGCTACGAGGATGCCGCGGACGACACCGATCCTGACTACACAACCCCTAGTGGCGTCGGGGATGACATCACTGATGGTGCCGCCGAGGATGCCACCACTGATGATGGCGGCGCACACACAGATGGCAGCCAACCGAAGAGGCAATGGAAGGACCGACGCCCGAGCGTGCTCGGCACCATCAAGGAGGAATTTACTGAAGTGAACTCCGCCGGGCATGCAACGGCGCCCAAATAATTAGTCAAGGGGTAATCGGTTCAGCTCGGGTGCATTCTCCGGAGCACCGTCTCGATCAACACCGAGAACCTAAGGCATAAGGACCAAGGGAATTTGCGCAGCCTCCTCTTCACGAAGCTGCACGAACGATACAAGTTCCCCGCTGACTTTGCAAACACACGCCTCTCAGCGAATAAAGTGAACAATGCCGCCCTCACAAGGATGAGCACGGACCTGTCTACTTGGAGAAGCACGGTGAAGGCAATGATTGAAAAAGGTGATAGTTATGAGAAGATCAAGGCAAAATATCCTTTGATCAGCGAAGATGACTACAAGGAGTTCAAGATCAAGTGCGAGAGCAGCGCAACCTCCGAATCAAGTCAGTGGGGGAAAGAAATGCGGCAGTTGAACTTAGGGGTCCACCAACTCGGTCCCGGCGGTTACAGAGTGGCGGAGCCTATATGGGACAAGGAGGACGTAGAGCGTGCCGTGCAAGGCCTATCGCCCCGCTTCGAGAAATACCGTGACAAGCAGACTAGGAACTTTGTCAGGGCCCGGTACAAGGAGGACCCGGTAACAAAGGAGCTTACCACGGATCTGAAGACCAGGGCGCTTGAGCTTGTTCTGGTAAGGAATACACCCTCGCGTAATTAGCTCCATATGGTTGCATTCTAATTAATCCCCAATATTTCTAAATGGTTCATGTTCCTTCCGCAGGACACTGAAAGCAGTAGCGCGGGGTCGTCTCAGAGCTCCCCTTTCGACACCCCTTTAAATAGGGCGTTGAACGTAATGAAAAACAAGGATAAGCTCAGTAAGCCGTCGTTAGCTGGTCGTGTGGCCGGCAAAGGCTTGTGCACAAAATGGTCATCATACTATACCGCTGGTGGGCAAAAGGAGAAAAAGACCAGCTCGGAAAGCCAGTCGCGCGAGGTTGAAGCACTCAAGGCACAAGTGGCGCGGATTCCGGAGATTATCCAAGAGCAAGTGCAACAATAACTGGGAACGACGCTCACCGCCATGGTGCCTACGTTGATTTAGGGGCTGACGACATGGATTGCGGGCAGCCAATAGGGGCCTCCCCCGGTTCCCAGCTTCATGGCCAGCAACTCGCACAACTCGCAGGAGGCGCCATTGGTGTCTCAGGCGGCACCATTGGTGTCTCCGGTGAAGGCGGTATTCATGTCTCCAGCGCCGGCACGGGCATTGGAGCTTAATGCACCCGGGTGTACGCCAGCCGACACCTCGCCAGCAAGCGGCCCCTCCGTCAGTTGCACGCCCGCCGTTGGCGGTGCCTCGACATTAGCCGAGCTCGACGGCATCACGGTAACTAAGCCTCTCGGCCGATGACTTCATCTCCTTGCCTTTGACTGGGCATCCCTGACGCCCTACATGTTTTCGCAGGGCGCCACCGACGTTCCTTGCACTCTCCTGCACTTCGTGGGCGGCGAGTTGGTTGATGTCGCGAAGGGAAGAATGGTTCAACCAGGCAACCCCGTGTTCCACGGTAGTCCGATGCCACCCACAGTGTATAGGGTTGAACTGGTTCAGGTGCTGCCAGGCTGCGACGAGTTGTTACCTCCGATTCGACCCGCTGGGGCCGAGGAAGAAGATAAGATGACCCTCAGCGCCTGCGTAAACTGGCCCCTGCTTTGGCCGAAGAGCCAGATTCGTTTGGGGGCGGGGGACACCACCCCACAGACAAGACCACCAGTCGTGCCGGTGCCAAGCCATGGCAAGAAAGCCACAACGCTACCGGACATGCCGAACATCCCTATGGCACAGGATCCAGACATGCATATGGCACAGGTTCCGGACGACGATGACAACGACGATGGTACATTTACCAACGTCGATAAGTACTTTGCCGAACATGGGTACTGTGATGAGTTCTGCGGGCCTCCTTCTCAAGAACCCAACCAAGACGACCGCGATCTAGCTGGTACCACGGGGAAACCTAATTGCAATAGGCGTCGTCTGGCATTTAGTTCTCAGGAGACGCCTCCAGCTGCCGCCTTCACCGAGCCTCAGATAGCCGAGGTGCGAAATATTATCAGCCCCAACACGCTCAAGAAGGTGGTCTGTGAGAAGAACTCGATCCCATTACAACAGATCAAGAAGAAGGGACGAAAACGAAAGACTAACAAGGGCGCCGGTGCGAGCCAGCCGGCACCGAGTACGATCCGTGCTCAGGACGGGCCACCTTCACCTAAGGATATCTCGAAGAGGGTGCATGTGGCGGGTAGGTCGATGCTACCGACAAATATGCTCAATGTTGCAACCGGTGCTATGCGGAGTCTGCATGATAGTGTTCTTTCTTTGGAGAAGAGGCATCTCTCCCAGAATGATGTGGCATACCCGGTTTTTGTGTCCAAGGTGCCAGAGGGCAAGGGCTTTGTGGATGGCGCCATCGGGGGTACGACCGTCCTGCGGTTTGATGACATCTTTGCTATGTTTAACCTTCATCCGCTGCACTACACCTTCGTTCGGCTGTTTTCGCTGAGTATGGAGATGCGGATCATTCAAGACAAGACCCCGTACATCATGATAGTCGAACCCTTCTACATGCGTGCCAATATCTTGGGCAGCGCTAGGGACCGGCAAGTCACGAGTTCACAGCTCGAAGGCGTCATTCTAGCAAACCCAGATAAGGATAACTTCCTCGTGCCTTACTTTCCCGAGTAATTCATCCCCTCACCGCCCCGTAACATATTATTTCTTAGATTTCGATCGTTCTTTTTTTTTTCTAACATTCCGTGTTCTGTGCAGTGACACACATTGCACACTCATCCTCTTAAGCCCGAAATATTCCATGGCCATGTATTTTGACCCGGACCGTGACTCCAAGATAGACTACACAAATATCAAGAAAGTTTTTGATGATGCTCTCCCCGGCTACGCCACATCTGGAGGCACCTTTAAGAGGCCAGTTCATAGGTACGGCAGGCACGTGTTCACCCACAATACGACGTTCCCCTGCGTTAAGCAGCCGCCTAGCAGTCAGAAGGATGCCTACTACGCCCTCCATCACATGTGGGCGATCGTACGGGACCATAATCACCTTCTGCTACCAAATAATCTCAAAGATTGGGCCGCAAGCTTGGCGGCAATCCAGGACGCGGACCTCCGACAAGAATTCTTTCGCATCCAGACGGAGTTTGCAGAAATCATCCATCAAGATGTCCTTCGTGCCTCGGGGCAGTTCTACCTTAGAGATCAACCGTCCAATAGTGAGATAGACACAATGCTACAAATGCAGGCTGACAACGCCCACGACTTCATGACCATCACGAAAGATGGCGGCTTCGTCCATGCTCCGGTCCCATGAGTCGAGTCGAAAGTAGTGATGCTATTTGTAGTTCTGAAACATCGATTAGCTCATGTTGTAATTAAACTTTAATGAACTTGTATGTCTCTTTGGTTTGGACAGTCGTTCAACTTAGATGTAATCGATGCTATTTATTAGTAGGACCATGAATCGTGCTATTAATGTCTTGCTTTTCTCTTCCGATCCTTTTGTTGCATGCTTATATATTGCTTATGTATTGTCTGTTGTTTGGCTTGTGCATAGAGATGTCGTCGTATGTCGTGTACAAGGGTAAGGTTCCCGGAGTCTACGGCGACTGGGAGGAGTGTCGGAGACAGGTTCACCGTTTCAGCGGTAACAATTACAAAGGGTACACCACTAGGGCGGAGGCGGAATCTAGATACACGCGCTATCTAGCGAGAGAGAGGAGGGAGCGTTGGAGGAACCGGATGAAGACTAGTTTCATCGCGATGATGCTCATCGTGATGACCGCGGCTCTCTTCTATGTGATGGTAGTTTAGATGATCGATCTCGACTTGTAATGTGAAGACAAACTCGCTACTCGCGGTCTCGAGACTTGTAATGTTCTATCTTTGTTCGGTCTTTTGAATTCGGAGACTAATATGATGAATTGTATTCGGAGACTAATCTTCTATTGTATTCGATGAATCTGTTGTTGCTGTGTGGTGCTGTCTATATTCTGTCCAATAATATATTTTGTAACCTGTGCAAAAATCAGAAAAGTAAAAAAAAATCCTAATATTCATAATAATGGCACATCACCCCAAAGTGCGCCATTAGTATGCCAAAGGATACTAATGGTGCATCACTCCACAGTGCGTCATTAGTATGCCAAAGCACATGGGTAAATATGGCCCCCTGGTAGGCATACTAATGGCGCATGTTGGTCTATACTAATGGCGCACGATGTGGTGCGTCATTAGTATACCAGATACTAATGGCGCACCAGTGGTGCGCCATTACTATTTAATACTAGTGGCGTGGTACTAGTGGCGCACCGGTAGTGCGCCATTAGTAGGCAAAACTGGTGCGTCACTAGTAGGCCTTTTCCTAGTAGTGTGTGCGAACCCTTCCGATTCGATCAACACCGAAGTAAAATAATCAACTTAAAAAATTTCTCATCTAATTGATGTGTGTGTAACTAATAAGTACGATTATGATGTGAAAGCTATGACACACACAAGTACTCAATTGTAGCTAATAGAATTGAAGAATTTAAGGAGCGGCTTCTTAAAGATCTTGAAAGTAATTTACCTAGTCATGTTTGTTCATTAGTGCTGCAAAACGTTGAGTATCCTGAGTAAAGGCCGATGGAGAATAGTGGCTTCATTAACTTTCCTAGTAATATTCATACAGCTGATGCATCAGCTAATAACGTTGTGCAGCCCCATGTCCCTTTAAGTAGCGATTAAGGTGGCAAGAACTATGTGAGCAGTTCAGCTAATAATTTTATGCCTAGCATAGTTGCTTCTATTGTCTCAACTTCAGTTCCACAAAATCACAACAGCAATAACCGAAGTGCTAGTTTTAATTCTAGCTTGCACCAACCTATTTATTAGGAAATAGCTATAATATACCACCGCTACTGTCTGTCGATACCGGCATTCTGTACTGGCCGATAATCGATTCATATTTTAGTGGTTCTTCGTTGCAAGAATCACATGCTCAAATTTCTTTGTCAGGGTTTCGACCACATGCTAGCACTCCATCTGCTTCACAAACCAATTCTCTACAGCTGAATGATAGTTTTAAGGATAAGCTTGATAATATACTTAGAGAATAGGTTTAGAACCTAAGGGTAAAGCATGTGTATATAAAAAAATCATACCCTAATTACTTCAATTTGATGGCATATCCTCGTGGTTTTACTATTCCAGATTTTTTTACGTTTACAGGGGGAGATGGTAGATCCACTTCTGAGCATGTCGAACAATTTTTAGCCCAATGTTGTGATATTGGCACATCAGATGTTTATAGGATAAATTATTTTTGTTCCCTTTGTCCGGTACTGCATTTACTTGGTTTACATCGCTTGCTCCTAATTCTATTTCAACATGGGCGCAACTTGGGCAAAACTTTCATGAGTATTTTTATTGTGGTGAAACTGAACTTCAACTTTCAGATTTAACTATGGTTAGGCAGAAATATAATGAGCATGTTTATGATTATATTAAGAGGTTTAGAGATGTCAAAAACCAATATTTTAGCTTGACCATAGCCGGAAAGGATTTAGCCGATCTTGCCTTTTCGGGCCTGCTTGCTCATATTAAGGATAAATTAGAAGGACACAAATTTTTAGATGTTGTTCAAGTTTTGCAAAAAGCTTTGGCGCTGGAAAACCGGACTAAGGAGATTAAATAATATAGCCGGTTTAAACATAATACTGATAATGAGAAGGATAACCATGTAGGTAAGGCCTTAGATTATGATAGTAATTCGGCTAGTGTAGATGACGTTAATATATGTGTAGCCGAATAGGTTCAAGTGCCAAAGTCAAAACCTTTTGCATGTTCTGCTTTGAAACCCACACATAGTAGAAGAGACGAAATTAAATACACTTTTGATGTTAGCAAGTGTGATAGAATTTTTGATATGTTACTACAAAATAAATTAATTAGAGTGAGAGAGGGACATGTAATTCCACCTCCAGAAGAATTGGGTAGAAGGGCTTATTGTAAGTGGCACACTTCTTTTTCTCATTATACTAATAATTGTAATGTAACGTATTTCATCGACCGGTGCAATCAACCATTAATGAAGGACGATTGACTTTTAAAAAAGTTTCTAAGATGAAGCTCAATAGTGACCCTTTTCCTATCAATGTGGTCAAGCTTGAGAGTAAGAAAATTCTTATTCGGTCGGATCAGACGGAGTATGCACTAGAAAAAATGTTGTTGATGATAGTGCTCCTCCAAGGATGATCAAACAAAAAAAATTCAAAAATAGGAGTCTGGAAAGTCAATGAAACGGGACAAGCTCCAAGGCCAAAGCCGACAGTTAGCATGTTGTTGGAAAAATATACCTCACGCAAGGCCAACAATGTGTTTAACCGGCTCGGAGGTAATAAGCGTGCTAGATCTCGTTCTGGATCTAACATTCATGAGCTATGGCAAAGAAATTCATATGACCAGCAATCATATTTTGCAATGGAGCCGACATATTGGGGTTGTGCACCTCCTATGTATCCGCAATCTCCTACACGGGGTTTAATCCTTGGGCTCCATATTCTACAGGGCCAGCATGCTATTTTCTGCCGGGATGGATTCCGCCGAGGCCTATGTTCAGACCGGAGATGCACGAGAAAAGGGCTCAGTTCAATGAGGAGGCTAGATCACATAACGCCATTGAGATTCCAGCAAGTCGATCACAAGTGCAATGCATATGGAAAAAACTATAAAAGTGACCACAATCGCTATGGGTGCCGGTGAAGCGTGCAGAACTGAAACCAACAAAAAGTTCAGATGATTTAAATGTTGCTCATGGTCCGAAAATTGGGTAATGCCAGTTAGGTGAAGGTGTTGCCAATAGTACACAAACTAGCAGTAATGTTCAATCAGAACCGGTCCCAAAGGAGGCCATTGATACAGACGAGAATAGTAATGGTGCGAAGCTGCCGCAAACTGGTCGGTCTAATCAATCTTTTCAGACTAATTTGAGTCATAGCATGCAAGCATATGGTCAGACAAGGCATTTGTTGTATCCTCACGTGCTAGTCAAAATTATAAATCGGCAAGTTCACATGCTAATTTAATCACGGGGAGTTGTTATCCATGAACGTCCAAAGGTTTCAAGTCTAGCGCTAGTACATCTACATGTTGGGGTTCAAGCAACGGACATAGCCAGAAATTTAAAGCTAGCCGTGCATATAATCATCAGAGAATTTTTCGGCCAGGGAAATACCTCAGTACAGGTTGAAGGACCCGCGGGGGAGGGGAGGAGGGGTAGAATTAAGTCAGTCGCGCCAGGAACTAAACCGGTACTTTGGTGGTGCCCAATGGGACATACAAACACTCAGAAGCGCCGTGTACAGAGACTGCGTGCATTGGAAACAAAGGAAGGAACAGCCGAGAAGAAGTGCGATGAATGGTTCGATAAAGATAAACCAATGGTGCTGATAAAAACTTGGAAGGAGAAGCGCATTGCGGCGGAGGAAAATGAAAATACTGATGACACGATTGCTGCTGAAAATTCAGAGAATGATAGAGATGTACCAACAGATATGGATGTTAATATGGTGTTCGCGTTGCCCACTGAATTTCATGCTCCCGAGGCTGAAGTTGTTGAGCTTATTCTTGGTCTAAAAAATGCTACATTTGAGAAACCGAAGAAGCACGAACAACACCTAAAGCCATTTTTTATCAGGGGTATCATTGATGTGGGAGAAGTTAACAAAACCTCTCATGAAAAAGACTTGGCGATATATCATTCCAAGTATCGCCATAAGCAAATTTGGCCGGTATACTATTTGATATATCGCCCAGAGAAAATTTGGCCAATCTGCTCTTTGGACATCGCCCTAGGCTATATGGCCAGTGAGGTTATCCACATCGAGATATTTAATAATGTTTTTCGGGAATACAATTGTATCAAAAACAAGAAGGCATGTGTTTATGACATAATTTGGCTACTAGGTTTTTTATGTGCCAAATTAATTAAATGACCATGGTTAGATTACTGGTTGATAAATAAATTTTCCCTTTATGTTTAATTCAAATACAGGGCTAGATCATAGTACAGTACATACGCTGTAGCGGTCCTGGGGCATGAGCAATGAAGTCATGGACATGAAGGTGCAACAACACAAGGATAATTTAATCATTATTATCTGGTGTGATAGCCACATGTCTGAAATATTTTATTATTGATAAGGCAAAGAGTGTATATGGCCAGAAAATGTAGCCATGCAGGTTAGATGAATGATTCAAAACGTCAAAGTACTATACATGATAGCCCAATTAAGATGACATGATTAGATATTAATCGGTTTAGATTTTAGAGTTCTATTCGTATACGCCAAGTACTGCCTTGTATAGGTTAAAGTCCAGCGTGCCTTATATATAAAGCCACGGCCGATTGAAGAAAAAAACCAACAATCGATCTATTCAATACAAACACATTACTTTTAATCGCTCGTTTCTTTTCATAGTTTCTTCCTGCCGTGCCTGGCAGCCCGAGGGCTTGGTGATCTTTGTTGTTTTGCATCGAAAAACGGTCGGTTTTTCTCCATGAAATCGAGGGATTCTTTGTTGCTTTGCCCGGAAAGTAATCGTTCGTCGTCACGAAAGCACGACAAATATCCTGGTGTTGTGCGGCGATTTCACGTGCCAACAACACCAATCACCGAGAAAAAAATATGCCCTCGCCTCCTTTTTTTTCCGATGAGGAACGTTTTTATTAACTCAAAATGTTGCCCTCACCTCCTGCTGTCCATGAAGCTTTCTTTGAGTTCTCCATCTGACATTGATCACGATTCCAAAGGCTGTGTGCCATTTGGTTGTGTCCATGCCAGGAGCTGCATTAGGCTTCAGACAAAACTCCACAGTGCACTCACTATCCCAAACTGCATCTAAGGAGTAGAATGAAGTTTCCGGAAAACTTCGATCACAAAACCATGTTACAGTGCATAGGCTGTTGCCATTTGGTTTTGTCCTTGCCAAGACCTGCACTATTCTTCAGAGAAACTCGACAGTGCAGCGCACATCAGTGAAGCTTTGATCAAAACCATCAGGTTCATTCATGACAAAAGGGGTGATCATTCAGTTTCCCAGACAAAGAAATGAGACGGACAACGAAACTTTGCATTGAACTCTGAAAGATGAACACCATGGGCAGGCGTTTATTCAAGGCAACAAATGCGGCTCGCAGGAACAAGCAAGCACTGCACGACCAGACCAAATGAAAACTACGGTAGACAAATCATAACGCAGCTGACACTTCACCCTCCCGCTGAATGCGCCTCTTCACGCCTCGACGCACCAATGGAACTGCAGCAGCCTGGATTCAAGAAAAAACATACAACAACAAAAAACAGAAGTGAGAATTGTGCGGAAATGGACGCTGATATACATTGCTCTCGGATAGTCAGAGAACTTGCCAAGCTGCAGTACTTCAGGGCGTAGAACATCTCCAGGTAACGGCGAGTCTCGCGTCTCTCCAGGTTGCTCACGTACTTCCAGAATCCATACACACCGGTCAGAGTCATCAGCCTCTCTGAGTACAGCTTCCAGGCGTACCTGATCATTCCAAAAATATAGGATCAGTATTTGTTCAGAGACGGTACTTTAGTTGGAACTATTTGGCATGACTATAACAGAATACATACTTCTCATAAATTCTCTTCAGGCCTCCTCCTTCAGACATTTTTTCCCAGTAGCTTGGATCCACACCTTTTTGCACTCTCAAAGAAGTTGACCAAGATATCAGCCTTGTCTGTATGGCAAGGATCGATGTGCAGATCAGACACGCCATCCAGGATTATTTCAGCAAGGCCACCATGGTATGTCTCAATTGTCGGCAAACCACATGTCGTGGCCTCAATGACAGTCAGGCCAAAAGCTTCATAAAACGCGGGCTAGAGACAATTGAAATAAGGGTTTACTCTAGTGCAAACTCAAGGCTGTTCTTTCCAAATGTTGATTACAATAGAATATGAAATGGCATGGTGTATACGTGCACAAATGCTCCCTTGGTATCACTCGCATATGTAGCGGTATAGCTCACCATTGCGAACACGGCTCATCTGAGCTGAGATCCACTTGATATGGCCCTTCAGATTGTACTCGTCAATGAGCCTGTACAGTACATCCTCTTGAACTCAAACCTATTCCTCCCTAGTCCGAGTCCCTATCCTTTGCAATGAACCAAAACTCGTTCAGTTTAACTTGACGTTAATTCCACATTGCTAAGATTCTGGAGCATCGGCAAATGGTCTTCAGTGACCGTACTTCCTTGCCTGACGACTGGTACGTAGAAGTGGCATACTTGTAGTGATGCCGTCCTCTTTCACTGGAAAGGAACAATAGCATCAGGCCAACCAACCAAATCCCAGGATCATTGTAAACTAAGTGCTCGTTACATGGCTGTTGCATTTCCTAATACCTCCCACTCCCAGCGTCTTCGATGTAGTGCAGTTTACACTGGCCGTCCAGTTTCACATGTAATACGAAATAAACTTTGAGTTGACTTGTGCACTAGCGCTATTAATCCACTATACTCGTTGCAAAGAAAATAATCTGTATATTAGCCACCTTTCCTCGCTCTCAATTCTGAAGCTTTATTTGAGATCTCCAAGAGTGTCCCTTCCCTCCCATTTATAAACAAGACTAACTTATCAACTTTATTTCCATTTATTACTTTGAAATAATATGATGCAAAGGCTGCAACAATATATACCTGGCATTTGTGTGCGCACCATGCCAATATATAACTGGTTGTTAGTTGTTGCTGTGGCGCAGGGCAACCATTGATGAGATGTTGGTACAGCAGTTACTGGAAGCGAGGTGGGGGTGTTTTGTCTTCCAGCAAAATCTCCTCTGGCCGGCTAGTTTTGTGTTAGTGGGTTGTTAGAGAACACAAGGTCTAGTCTATTGGCTAGATTAGGCAGCAACAACGTTTCCTTTGGTTCTGCTTTAGGGGTGATTGCCCCAGGTTTGCCTTTGGTTAGACAACAACATTGGCGTGCGAGCGGGCAATTCCTTCTTAAAGGTATTGTCTGGAGTTGTGCGCCCTTTGAGTGGCACACGTCGCTCGAATGGTACATTATGGTCCAGGGTCATAGGGTTTGAGGAGATGTTACGACAAGGTAGGTCCAATGGGCATGGTCTCTAGTTTTCCTTTCTTTTACTATAAGCCGATTTATTGGGCATCAAAGCTTGGCATTGTTTGATATTGTTTCAAGCAATTCATGATTTATTTTAGTAGTATGCATTAATCAATGCAGAGGCCAAGAATTAAACTCCTTTTTAAAAAGAATGCAAAATAGGGGCAAAAATGGCTACCAACGAAATTTTGTCATTGAGATCAAGTCTAGGTATACATCATCTAACTCTCGACATGATTTTGTAGTAATATAACTGTAACTAAATTGATTGGAAAAAACTTGAGTGTATCACAACATTAGATAACAAGACACTAAAACAATCAAAGGAAAAAACAATAATATGTGGCACATACAAAAAGAATAAGGGTGCCTCTATTTGCATATGGACATAACATTATAGAATTTTTACTTGTTTGTTTTGGCCAAACTGTACAATAGATCAGCTTGAAACTTTAAGGTCAAAATAAATTAGTACTACAATGTGTAAAACTGATTTCAGAAATTTCTAAAATGATAGGATTGCACCTGATACTAGAAATGCCTTCTTTCAACAACTAGAGTGTTTGTGTAAACCATTGATCATGCTTGCAATAGTTTCACTTCTTGTAATCGTTATCACAAGTTAGGCAACTAAAATGATGAACACAATGGAGTGCATTTATTTGAGGAAACATTTATGCAGAAAGTAAGAACCAGAAAGCACTACACAAACCTTGCATAAGTCCAAGACGAAAAAGTACAAACCTCACGACAGACCAACTACGATAAACTATGAAAACATAGCCGACACTTTTTTAAAGACTGCATAGCAACACTTGACTTATAAAGGCTGCCACTCTTCATGCCCCGCATCAGTGATGGAGCTAGCCCGTGCGTGGACCATAGACAAAACAAAAAGGCATGTCGTTGATGGGCATTTGGCCAGTAAAATGGAGGATCAATTCTTCATCTCCCGCTATAATGTACTGAAAGTTTTTGGGCAGAGCCTGGGCATCTGCTCACGGTCGTCGGGAGGTGACTCCGCCAGTGCCCCACATAGTTAGTTGTCAGAATTGTGGTTGTCGATAGACAAAGGAACAACCATGGGCCACCTCTGGATTCAACATAATAATGCAAATTATAAGCAAAGCATGTTAAAATGGATATTAATAGTCATTGTTCATTGAAAATTAAATAACTTATCAAGTTGTGGTAACTTAGAGTATCGAACATCGAGTAGGCGTTGCCACCTTGGGATTTTAGTTCTTGTTGTTCTTTACGAAATAGAAATATGCAATGCAAATTATTGAAAATTGGGATTGTTGTAGTGGATACCTCAATATGGATTTCTTGTAATCTTAAAATTCTGAAATTGGATTCCAACTTCTTTTTAAGATCTTATGATCAATATCATGAATATTACTTTAAATTAAAATTAGTATTTTAAATTTTGCAATATTCTTCATCAGCTCCAGCAATGAGCACTAGTAGAAAAGAGGGCTTTGGTCCACCCCGGTTTAGCCCATTAGTCCCGGTTCAGTCTGGAACCGGGACTAATGGGGGCATTAGTCCTGGTTCGTGCGCCCAGGGGCCACGTGGGCCATTTGTCCCGGTTCATCTGGACCTTTTAGTCTCGGTTGGTGCCACGAACCGGGACTAAAGGGTGCGATGCCCATTAGTCCCGGTTCGTGGCACCAACCGGGACTAAAGGGTTAGACCACTGGTGGAAAAAAGGTCTTTGGTCGCGGTTCGCAACTGCCATTAGTCGCGGTTGCGCAACCGCGACCAAATAAGCGCGACTAAAGCCCCCCACCTTTAGTCGCGGCTGCTTAAGAACCGCGACTAACGGCCCGTCCACGTGGGCGCCAGGCGGCCGTCGGGGCGGAGGACCTTTAGTCGCGGTTCTTCTGGCCAACCGCGACTAAAGGCCGCCACAGGTTTAGGGTTTTAGCCCCCCCCCCTAAACCTGTTTTCTGTTTAATTTGTATTGTTTTATTTCTTTTGTGCTTTATTTTAATTTTGAAGGAGTTTCATATATTCTACGGTACTATTAGAACCAAAAAGAATTCAAGAGGAATATACAATATATATTCAATATCATCGGATGACCATATACAATTTTGAACAAGTTTCCATACATGATTTAATGCATATAAAGTTCTACGTCCTCGTAATAGTGTTCTCCTTTAGGATGGAGGACTTCCCTGCTGAACCATCCAGCTAGTTCCTCTTGAAGTGGTCGGAAGCGAGCTTCTGGACTAAGCATCCACCGGAGGTTATTCCTCTGAGCATTGGTATCACTCGGAACCCGCTCAGAGGTGTATCTCCGGATCATCTCACAGACATAGTATCCACATAGATTGGTCTCCGGTGGCTGAATATCCCCAGCATTCTTAGCCTTTAACATTTTGAATTCTAGCTCTTTTTTGAATTCACCGACCTTTGTATCTACGAACCGTCTCCAAACCCTACGAGGCAAAGAAAATTAAATGAACAAGAGAGTTATTAATTAGTTACTTGATATTAGGAAATGAACGAAATAGGCCGATCGATATAGAGCGCAAATGAATGAAAATAATTACTTCTGCAGCATTCTTCTCATGCCGCCCCAAAGCTTTGGATCCATATTCACAAAGTCGTGGACGAGACATTCTGAGGTGTTAACTTTAATTACTAGCAGAATCCAGTGGAACCTGCGGACACGATACATGCACAGTACGTCATGCATAACTCATCGATTAGCCGGCCACATACCATGCATGGAGTAAACAAAAGAGAATGTGCTCAAGACAGAAACACTCACTCAAAATGGTAAGGAAATAGAATATCACTTTTGAGTTCCTGCTTTGTAAGAAACTGCCACAGGTCTGCCTCCACGTCGGCGGGGTGACGCTCCAACACATGTCCATTAACGATGTGTGGGTCAATGAACCCAACATCATGGATGTTCCTTACTCTGCATTCCTTAATCTTCATTCTGCATGTATAATAGCGGACACAACAATATAGTTAGGACATATATATAGTGCAGGCAATATGAACGAGATGGGGTAGAAATTAATAAATCACTTACAGAACGTAGCAACTGATGATAGATTTATCGAGCTCGCGCAGATTGAAAAGCTGGAACAATTCACTCAGTTCAATTTGTACATAGTAATGTTTGAAGTGATGCTCATGTCTAACTTCCGCATAAATATATTCTTTGGCGTTTTTATTTTTTATGTAACCCTTGTACCATTTCAGCAGACCTTTCATTTGTGGAGGTAGATCCTTTTCCTGCGCAGGCTCGACGAGAGGCCCATTCTTGACATATGTAATTACTACCTCCTTCACTGGCGCCTCATCAAGGCCTAACAGTTCACGAAGAGTAATACCTAAGTTGGCCGCTTGTTCTCTGGCACTCGTTACAGTCAATCCCTGTGCTGCCGCAGCTTGTATGATCTCGGGGGCATCCGGACAGAAGGCTTCCACTATAAGCGGGGCAATCGATTGTTTACTTTGTTTCCCGAGCTGGGCAACTTGTTTCCCGCTTTTTTTACTTTCGGCCTTCTCCCGCTCTTTGTTCTCCTTGAACATGAGTGCCTGCCTGCGAAGTTCACGTGCATAGTCGTTAGGCAGATTCTTCGCGGCTTGGGACGGTGTGCTCAAAAATGACTTAGCCCACTTCTTTTGCTCATCAGAAAATACTGGCTTGCGCTCGGGCTCTCTTTTCTTCTTGCAGTCCGCCTTCCATTTCTCCAAATCAGCAGCCGCGGTCGCGTCGACTTCCTCGGCACTACGTTCCCAAGGCCTTGTGGGGAGAGGCTTCAGTGATGGCTCCGGTACCTTTGTGGTCTTAGGTACATAAGGGTCCGGGTTAATAATCCAGGACTGCTTCTGCTTCTTTGCCGGAGGTGGATTGGGGGGCGGCGTCTGATCACCCGCCGGATGAGGACTGGGGGGCGGCGGCTGATCACCCGCCGGACGTTGTGGACTGGGGGGCGGCGTCGGCTGACGTGACGGAGGTGTAGGTGAACCGCCGCCACCACCACCACCACCACCACCGCCACCGCCACCACCACCACCGTAGGGGGGTGGACTTGTTGTCCTTGGCGCCTCTCCTGGAAACTTGATAAACTTCTTTTGCCATAGAATGAAATGGCGCTTGACATCTCCAAGTCTTTTCTCCCCTTCAGGTGTAGCAATGTCAATCTCCAGGTCCTCAAACCCTTGGACTATGTCCTCCACCGTGACACGAGCATAGCCATCTTGAATGGGGTTGTTGTGGTGGAGTGCTCCAGGTAAACATGGTAAAGCACTGCCGATGGCTACCTTCATGGACATGTTCCCGATAGGATAATACAGATGACATTCTTTCATCTCCTTTATATCGTCCACGGGGTAGCGAGGAGGCTCCGGTGAAGTAATTTCGACCACCAGAGGCTCCGGTGCAGTAATTTGGACCACCAGAGGCTCCGGTGCAGTAATTTCGATCGTCGGTGCATCTGCACCAGCCGGTGGGGCCTCCGTGGAAGCCACGCTACTTCTCAGCTGCTGGCTTCCGAGATCCGCTGGATGATCTTCATGCTGCACCCGAGCTGCATCTCTTTCGGCTACTAGTACACTCATGGTTTTCTTCATCACATCCATTTCCGATGCCAACCGCGCCACAACATCTGCTTCCCGATCCATCTTTCTCTTACGGCTTCTGTAACCGTATGGGTCATCGTTCTGGGGGAACCCTATTTTCCACGGAATGTGCCCCATGCCTCGTACACGTCCTCCGTGTTCAGGATTCCCGAGGGCTTTTGTCAGCGCGTCGTTCTCTCTGTTGAACTTGATCTTCCCCTGTTGAGCATCCCTCATTGCGTTAATAAGGGATTGGGTGGGTTTAATTAATTTGCCCCGGTAAACACACTCCCCTGTCTCCGGGTTCAGCGTTCCCCCATGCCCGTACCACCAGCTTTTGGCCCTTGGGTCCCATCCCTCCGTACCTGGATGGATTCCTCGCGCCCTCAGCTCGTTCTCCATCTTCTCCAACCTAGGCACCCAAATGCGATACCCTCCTGGCCCCATAACATGATTGTACTCCTTCTTAGCCGCATTTTCCTTATTTTTTTTGATATTTGAATGAACTGCTCCGATTTCTTTTGCTTCACAAATTCTGGCCAATCATGTTTCAGTTTCTCATATTGTCCTTTGAAATCCGGAGTCTTGTTCTGCTTGACAAAGTCATGGGCTAGATTTTGCTTGAATTTCCGGAATGCGTCGGCCATCTTATGAAGAGCGAACTGTTTGACTAGCCTCCTCCTCTCCTTGTTTTCCTCAATCTTGTTACCCTCCTCATCGAATTTGTTGTATTCCGGAGGTAGAACGAAATGTTCCATAAGCTTCTTGAAGCAATCTTTTTTTGTTCTCTTATCGACAAAAGTGAAACCATCAATTCGTGCCTTCTTTGGCTCATTCCACTCCTGGACGGTGATCGAGACGTTGTCTCTAACAATGGCTCCGCATTGGCTGACAAACTTGGTGGCGTTCTTGCGGGGCTCCAGCGGCCTGCCGGTTGCACTGTCGACAACCTCGATGGTGCATGTTTCTCCTTGTTTCATCGTCTTGGTTGCGCCACGCTTTGACGACGTACTCGATTGTTTCGACGATCTGGCCGAGGGCTAAAATAAGAAAGAGTCGCGCGCGTTAGTACACACATATTTATTCAAATCAGTTAGTTTGTATCACCAGAGGCTCAATGTATATATATACCTCGGTGCCGGAGGTGGTTGCTACTTCCATTTGAAGATCGTCGTTTATCGACGTTTGTTCGGCATCATCTTGCTGACGGCGCCCTTCATCTTCACCGTCAAGGTTCAGATAAGAAGAGATATCATCTTCTTCTTCTCCGGTCGGCACATATAGAATATCGCCGTTTATGATGCCGAACATATGTGCTTCACCGTTCGGATCATAGTTGTCCATAATCGGGTCAGCTCTATCGTCCGCCATTATGTCAGTCCTGAAAACATGTAGTAAAAACAAATTAATTAAGTGAAGAAGGGGGGCGGTGGCGGTGGCGGTGGCGAAAGGGCGGTGGCAAAAGGAGGGGGCGAGGAAGGGGTGGGAGAGGGTGTCGCGGTAGAGCGCGAGACGGGGCGGCAGACGACGGCGTCACGGAGAGGGGAGGCGAGGACAACACATTTATAACCCTCGCCGTCCCCTCTCGATCCCTAAAAAAACACCGCGCGCATCGCCGCCCCCCTCGCCGCCCCTCTCCGTATATACGTTTTTTTTGTTAATTATCAAATTTTACGGTTTTTTTTGTTAATTATCAAGTTTTAAGTTATTTACCGTTTTTGTTAAACTAAGTTATTTACCGTTTTTGTTAATTATCAAATTTTACCGTTTTTTTGTTAATTAACTAGTTAAAAAATTCTCTCTCTCTCTCTCTCTCTCTCTCTCTCTCTCTCTCTCTCTCTCTGCTCTCTGCTCTCTCTCTCTCTCTCGATCATCGCTCTTTCTCTCTGCTCTCTACTCTCTCTCTCTCTGCTCTCTCTCTGCTCTCTCTCTCTCTTTCTCTCGATCAACGCCGGCGTTGAGGGCGGCGAGGCCGGCCGCCGGCGTTGAGGGCAGCGAGGCGGCGCGGTGGGCGAGGGAGGCCGGCGGGCGGCGTACTAGGGCGAAAGGGGGCGGCAGGCGCTGTACGTGGGCGAGAGGGGGCGGCGGGCGACGGCGGGCGGCGTCGAGGGCGCGGGCGACGGCGGGCGGCGTCGAGGGCGAGGTCGACGGCGGGCGGCGTCGAGGGCGAGGGCGGCAGGCCTTCGGTGCGGCAGAGAACGAGCGGAGAAATGGAGGCGACGGGTCGGGCGGTTGTATTTATAGCCCCCCCTTTAGTCGCGGTTGGGGAGGCGACCCGCGACTAAAGGGCCTTTAGTCGCGGTTGGGGAGGCGACCCGCGACTAAAGGGAAACCTTTAGTCGCGGTCGGGGAGGCGACCCGCGACTAAAGGGTAACCTTTAGTCGCGGTTGGGGAGGCGACCCGCGACTAAAGGACTTTTTTGGCGGGTTTTTCGTTCCCGCGCGCAACCACCTTTAGTCGCGGTTGGGCAGGCCAACCGCGACTAAAGGTATTTTCCAAATACTTTTTCTTTTTCAAAATCTTAAAAATACAAATAATATATCGAAAAATTAAGAAAAATAAAACTAATTCAATTCAATATGTTAAAAACACAAATAATATATCAAAAAATTAAGAAAAATAGAACTAATTCAATTCAATATGTTAAAAATACAAATAATATATCAAAAAATTCAGAAAAAAAACTAATTCAATTCAAAATGTTAAAAATACAAATAATATATCAAAAAATTCAGAAAAATAAAACTAATTCAATTCAAAATGTTAAAAATACAAATAATATATCAAAAAATTCAGAAAAATAAAACTAATTCAATTCAAAATAATATACCAGAGGCCGGTCGTCGGCTATGGTGGTACGGCCGGACTCTGCAGAGCGTCATGGACTACATCACTCCAAATTTCATGTATCATTCGAAAATGGACACCAAACACATCACGGGTAATATAATTCACATGATCCATTCAACAAAGTTTGGTACAATAAATTATTACACATCATTTCTTCCCTTGTGTCCCTGCTTGCTTACGATTGTGCCGTATCCATGGAGCATCCTCATCATTTAACTTAATGCTTGGGTCGGTGTTCACTTTGAAGGGCGGAATTTCAGCAAACATATTATAATCTTCTGACATGTCTGTCTTGTCCTCCACTCCCACGATGTTTCTTTTCCCTGAAAGAACAATGTGGCGCTTTGGATCATCGCATGATGTACTGATCGTTTTCTTATCTTTCCGTTTCCTCGGTTTGCTACTCATGTCCTTCACATAGAAAACCTGAGCGACATCTTTCGCTAGGACGAATGGTTCGTCAAGGTAACCAAGATTGTTGAAATCCACCATTGTCATTCCGTATTGCTGGTCCACCTTTACCCCACCTCCTGTTAGCTTGAACCATTTGCACCGGAACAAAGGGACCTTAAAGGAGGGTCCATAGTCAAGTTCCCATATCTCCTCTATGTAACCATAATATGTGACCTTTTGCCCATTCTCGGTTGCTGCATCAAAGCGGACACCACTGTTTTGGTTGGTGCTCTTTTTATCTTGGGCGATCGTGTAAAATGTATTCCCATTTATCTCGTACCCTTGGAAAGTCGTTATAGTCGAAGATGGTGTCTTGGCCAACATGTACAGCTGATCTACAACATCATTGTCATTCATTAAATGTTTTCTCAACCAACTGCCGAAAGTCTCCATGTGGGCCTTCCTAATCCAGGATTCAGGCTTCCCCGGGTTGTCCGAGCGTAAAATATTCTTGTGTTTCTCAAAGTACGGAGCCACCAAGCTGGAATTGGTCAGTACAGTGTGGTGTGCTTCAGTCAGAGAATGGCCGTCCATACATATCGTTGATTTCCTTCCGATCGTGCCTTTTCCACTTAGTCTCCCCTCGTGCCGCGATCGAGGAAGACCAATCGGCTTAAGGTCAGGAACAAAGTCAACACAAAACTCAATTACCTCCTCATTTCCATAGCCCTTGGCGATGCTTCCTTCTGGCCTAGCACGGTTACGAACGTATTTCTTTAATACTCCCATGAACCTCTCGAAGGGGAACATATTGTGTAGAAATACAGGACCGAGAACGAAAATCTCTTCGACTAGGTGAACCAGGAGGTGCGTCATAATATTGAAGAAGGATGGCGGGAACACCAACTCGAAACTGACAATACATTGGATCACATCGTTCTGTAACCGTGGTAGAACTTCTGGATTGATTACCTTCTGAGAGATTGCATTGAGGAATGCACATAGCTTCACAATGGCTACTCGAACATTTTCCGGCAGGAGCCCCCTCAAAGCAATCGGAAGCAATTGCGTCATAATCACGTGGCAGCCGTGAGACTTCAGGTTTTGGAACTTTTTCTCCGCCATGTTTATTATTCCCTTTATATTGGACGAGAATCCAGACGGGACCTTCATACTGCTCAGGCATTCAAAAAAGATGACCTTCTCTTCTTTGGTCAGAGCGTAGCTGGCACGACCTTGAAACCATTCCGGATGCCGGTCATCAGGGTCTTTCAAACGTTGTTGGTCCTGCCGTGCTTCCTTTGTATCATTTGTCTTCCCATACACGCCCAAGAAGCTTAGGAGGTTCACGCAAATATTCTTCGTAACGTGCATCACGTCGATTGCAGAGCGGACATCTAGGACTTTCCAATATTCTAGCTCCCAGAATATAGATTTCTTCTTCCACATGGCTGCGTGCCCGTCAGCTCCCTTCGGAACTGATTGTCCGCCAGGACCCTTTCCAAAGATGACTTTCAAATCCTTGACCATATCAAATACCTCAGCACCAGTGCGTTCCGCAGGCTTCGGCCGGTGATCTGCCTTGCCGTTGTAATGCTTGCCTTTCTTTCTTACTGGATGAATTTTCGGAAGAAATCGACGATGCCCAAGGTACACGTTCTTCTTACAATTTGGCAAATGTACACTTTCAGTCTCATGTAAGCAGTGCGTGCATGCATTGTATCCCTTATTTGACAGTCCCGAAAGGTTACTAAGAGCAGGCCAATCGTTGATGGTTACGAAAAGCAACGCTCGTAGGTCAAATTCCTCTTGTTTGTGCTCATCCCACACATGGACACCACCCCACAGCTGTAAAAGTTCATCAACTAATGGCCTTAGGTACACATCGATGTCGTTGCCGGGTTGCTTCGGACCTTGGATGAGCACTGGCATCATAATGAACTTCTGCTTCATGCACAACCAAGGAGGAAGGTTGTAGATGCATAGAGTCACGGGCCAGGTGCTATGGCTGGAGCTCTGCTCGCCAAAAGGATTCATGCCATCCGTACTTAGAGCAAATCTTATGTTCCTTGCGTCAGCTGCAAAATCTTTGAACCATCTGTCGATCTTTCTCCATTGCGTTCCATCTGCGGTGTGTCTCAACTCCCCGTCCGACTTACGGTCCTCTTTGTGCCATCGCAACAACTTGGCATGCTCTTTGTTCCTGAACAGACGTTTCAACCGTGGTATTATAGGAGCATACCACATCACCTTGGCGGGAACCCTCTTCCTGGGTTTCTGGCCCTCAACATCGTCACCAGGGTCATCGCCTCTGATCTTATAACGCAATGCAGTGCATACCGGGCATTCATTCAAATTCTCGTATTCACCGCGGTAGAGGATGCAGTCGTTGATGCATGCATGTATCTTCAGAACCTCTAAACCTAGAGGGCAGACAACCTTCTTTGCTTCGTACGTACTGGCGGGCAACTCGTTATCCTTTGGAAACATATTCTTCAACATTTTCAGCAAGTTTTCAAATGCCGAGTCAGCTACACCTGCCTCTGCCTTCCATTTCAGCAAATCCAGTGTGCAGCCCAGCTTTTTCAGACCATCATCGCATCCGGGGTACAGCGCCTTTCTGTGATCCTCTAACATGCGATCCAAATTCTCCCTCTCCTTTTCAGTTTCGCAGCGTCTCCGTGCATCAGCAATGGTCCGACCAAGATCATCAACGGGATCATCACGTGCCTCTTCTTCACCTTCCCCTTCACCTTCAGCATCCTCCATGAAAGTATCACCGAAATGAGCAAGATAGCTTTCATCGATGAAATCATCCCCTTCTTCATCTTCTTCCATTATAACCCCTCTTTCTCCATGCTTGGTCCAACAATTATAGCTTGGCATGAAACCGTGCCGAAGCAGATGCATGTGAACATCTCTTGAGGAAGAGTAACCCTTCTGATTCTTACAGATAACACATGGACAGATAACAAAACCCCCCTGCTTGTTCGCATTAGCCACTACGAGGAAATCTTTCAAACCCGTAGTGAACTCGCCGGAGAGTCGGTTACCGTACATCCATTGCCGATTCATCTGCATTATTATAATATAAAATATATAATTAACCATCATGCATTTGTTAAACTAACTAGCTACAAACAATATAAATTAAACAATGAACTGCACACATGCATATTTTATCAATGACACATCAAAGGTTCATCAAGTTGCTAACCGCGATCGAGGAGTGTGGCTCCAACACTTCATGTCATGTTTGTTTCATGCTCTTGGGGCATTTCATCAAACACCTTATGTGCATAAGAGGAACCAAAAGCAAACCTACACCCACTTGTGAAGAGAATGGCTCCAAATGGCTAAGTGTTGGCTGCTGGATGGGTATATATAGGGGAGGGGCTTTAGTTGCGGTTGGCCTGGCAAACCGTGACTAAAGGTGCCCGAAGGCCTTTAGTCGCGGTTGTCCTGGCCAACCGCGACTAAAGACCCTCACGTGCGCCAGCTGGCCATCGAGCGCCCTGGGCCCAGGCCTTTGGTCGCAGTTCACCTCCAGAACCGCGACTAAAGGTCCCATTAGTCGCGGTTCCTACAGCTTCGCGACTTATGGGGCTGGACGGAAGCCTGTTTTTCCACCAGTGGACCTTTAGTCCCGGTTCATGCCACGAACCGGGACTAATGGGGTTTGAGGCATTAGTACCGGTTCATGGCACGAACCGGTACTAAAGGTCCCATTTTCAAACTCCACCCCCCCCCCCCTTGGATCGCCTTTTCAGGTTTTTTTTAAAAAAGAAAATGATGAAAATGTCAAAAAAAAATAAGTTTCCCATGTGATATGTGGTCTAGTTGTTGGAAAAATTTACAAATATGAATTTCGACTTTATTTGCAAAATCTCTCTAGAATTTAGTAAAATGGGCATAACTTTTGCATACTGACTCGGATGAAAAAAAAATTATATGAAAAATCATCTACTCGAAAAGTTACATCCAAATTTATTATGGGGCTTTTAAAATCTAGAGTGGAAAAAATCGAAAAAAATTCAAATTATGGTCAAACAATGGTCAAACTAATTATTCTAGAATATTAGTGTTACTAAATAATTATTTCAGTTAATTTGAATTTTGGTCAAATCTGGTCAAACTGTGGTCAAACAATGGTCAAACTAATTATTCAAGAAATATTAGTGTTACTAAATAATTATTGTTTTTTAAAACAATAGTTTCAAACTCAAACAGTGAAATGTGTCACTTCATGCTCACGCAAAATTCCTGAGGGTTAATAGGATTGACATCTTACTATTGTCAGCAAAACAACAAGTGCAGACTTGGAAACGAGGGAGAATAGAACCCGGAAGTTAAGCGTGCTCAGGCTGTGGGAGTGGGAGGATGGGTGACCGTTTGGGAAGTTAGATGATTAGGAATGATGAGGGGTGATTAGAGATTAGAGGATAAATTGAGCAGTGATGAGGGGTGATGATTAGAGAATAGAGGTTAAAATAATTCAGAAATTTGAAAATAAAAAAATCAACAAAAAAATTTCAAATTTTTTTTAAAAAAAAATCATAAAATTTCCTTTAGTCCGGGTTGGTGTTACCAACCGGGACTAAAGGTGGAGCTCCACGTGGCCGCGACCTTTAGTCCCGGTTCCAATTTGAACCGGGACTAAAGGGGGGAGGGATTAGTAACGACCCTTTAGTCCCGGTTCAAGAACCGGGACTAAAGGCCCTTACGAACCGGGACTGATGCCCCCTTTTCTACTAGTGGAGGGCCCCACCCATTGTCGGCCATGATTGATGTGCCATAGAAAAAGGTGGAAGGAGGATGCGGCTGCGTTGGAACAGGAAGACTGATAAACCTCCGGCCTCTGCATCGACTAATGCACACAATCATATAGTGTTTATTATTAGAATAATATCTAGCAAAAATATGCATTGATCCCAAAAAATTAAATTAAAAAAGAAAATGAAAACAAAAGACCATCCACATAGGACATGCCTCACAACGACATCTCCAAAATCCTATTGCAAATCCTATGACCATGAACCAATCGACTCGTGGAGGGAGATGTGAACTAGCAAAGGGCGCAACACACCAAGAGAATGTCTTCAAGAAGGAATCACCTATTGGATGGCGTTGTTGGTTGGTTCAACCATCCATCGGACTAGGGGCTCTCACCGAGAAGCTGATCTTTGCATCAACCTTCAATAAGGTAATTATGTGGAGAGGGTGTTGATGCCTGATCAAGTAGAAGGCTAAATCAAGGGTTTGCTCGCTAAGAGAATACAACCCCATAGTCTCCATCCACCACTCTATCCGTCTGCTCACACAGAGCAAGCCAGACAAAGTAGAAATCATCAAAAGGGAAGATGTCATCGCATACATTCCAATTGTTGTCGCACCACCATCTCGTTGATAGTTACTCTGTGTGCAAAGACGATGTCTATAGCAGTCGTTACTAGATGCACTATCCAGGTACAAAGGACAAGTCATTGTAAAAGTCAGATTAACTTAAGAACCGGTTTAATATATTATCTTGGTAGTTGATATCCATTTATCAATTTATGTACCCTTTACGTCTGTTAAGAGCCTCCCCTCAACGAGTTTTCTTTCGCTAGAAGTTTGAAGAATGTCCTCTATTCTCTCTGGGCTTTTAAAGAGCAGCTACCGAACGATGTTCTCCATTAAAAATTTTGTATTCCAGCAACCATGATTGCATCCAAGGTTGCCAACTTGGAAGACAAATTGTGTCTCTAGAATTACTTAATTGATTGACACATGGACTGCAATTGAAACAATTCTACACGAGAGGAGGGAAAGGAATTGTACCATAGTGTCAACGCACATTGCAGTCAATCCGGGAAACATGACCATGACCCACAATTACTCGCAAAGTGTGAGATCCTGGTTTAATAGTAATGATAGACTACTCATATCAATAAAAAAATCCTTCTATTTTGGGATCTCATTAACAAAGAACTCCAAAGTTAAGCATGCTTAGCTTGGAGCGATTTGAGGATGGGTGACAGACTAAGAAGTCGGCATCAGATGCGCACGAGTGAGGGTAAAATGCGCAGGAAAGACTAGTGTTATTTTGTGGGGTCAGTCTAAATCCCGCCAAACGTATAGGCAAGGAACGGCGGCTGTAGTCGAGCGTTACAATTGGTATCAGAGTCAAACCTCACGGTAACACAGGCATGCTTGGGTCAGGTGTGCGGGCATATGGTGCATGGCATGTGTGGCCCGTCGCGGCACAAGACATGGCCCATGTGCCAGACTGGACGCATAGACGTATACCAAGAGGGAATGTTTCTGTGGGCCGATGAGGACGTCGGTTCCATTAACTGGGGTTGTAAGTGAGATCCTGACTTAATAGGAATGACAGACTACTCGTTTAAGGAACTCTTTTTCTTCTGGAGCTCATTCACAAAGAACTTCAAAGTTAAGCGTGCTTGACTTGAAGTAATTTAAGGATGGGTGACCAATACAAAGTTGTTGCATTCCTTGAATCCTCGGTTTCCATTGTGTAGCCGCTTAAAAAGGCACGGGTGCATAATGTTTGTTAAGTTCTGGTTGAATTGTCAAAGAGGCCAACGAGTGACTTTCCCAGTGAGATGAAACCACAACAATTTTATATTTCTTTTAGCGGGTTCATAATGATATCTATCTTGGGTGGGGCCTCTTCACCACCAAGGATGCCTATGTTGTGCTTTTCACCCAAAATGCTGATCCCCAAGCTCGCCCACATCTATGAATTCAATGTGCCTACGCGAATCAAGATCTTTGGATGGCTCCTGCACATGGACTGCCTCAACACACGTCAAACCATCAAAAAGAAAACTATCATTAATGACGACACCTTCCTTCTCTAAACCAACACTAAAGAATATCAAAATCATTTATTCTTCGAATGTTACTTCCCTCAAAGTATTTGGCAGAAGATGCACAACTGTGTACCAGCCCATTGGTCATCTCTAGGGTTTATCAAAGATCCCTCAATTATCACCCATGCTTAAACCATTCTTCATGCTCGCAGTTATTTGGAAAATATGATACTCAAGCAATGCACAAATGAGAACCTTGGCACAAATGTTGTAATAGCTATCAAACTTCGACCTATGGACAAATCGGCTTCAAAACCACAAGAAGGTGACCTGATTTCCTTCTCTCCTGTATAAGACCCAATCAGCATAATTTGCTCAACAACCTGTCAAAGCATTTTCCAATACCTTCCAATCTTTGCATCTTGGGCACACCATTGCACGTTTCCTACTATGTGTGACATGCGTTACTAAAGAAACTGCAAGCTAAGTTTGGCATTTGCACTACTGTATTTCTAGCAAAGAAACCATCTTATGATGCAAATCACACACCCCTCGCCTCGTCACCCCTCCTCTTATAAAGTGTAACTTGAATGCCACTTACGATAGTACAGAGGCAATAAATTCCAAACAAATATTATTTGAGGAGATGAATGCATTCCTATTCCTATCACCAGCTTCTCTAACAGCACAAAATTTGCAGAAACAATCACTCGCGCAGGAATGGACAATTGGATAGCTCTTTGCATTTGCATGTTCACCTTAGTCATTATTTATACTTGGGGTCAAACAAACTCCAATGAACTTTTTGGAAAAATGGGTTTTGCTCCTCCAAAACAACTTTATATGTTTAGAATCATCTCAAATACGCAAACAGACATAGTTAAAGGATGATCATAGTTCAGTTCTCTTCATTCATTTTTGGAAATGACTTGTTTTCACCCGGCTGGTATTTGTCGATTCATTAGCCACGTCGGGCCCCATTCGATCTCGCACGATTGTGCGACCTTCACCTAGGCACGTACCCTATCATGTGCACACGTTAGCCCGCCGCTCCAAGCCTCCAACCTTATCTTTTCATCCTCAACCATTTCCTCTCGATCCTTCCTTTCCCCCATGTCTATCTCTCTCCCCGTCTCAACCACTCCACACGACGTAGCAATGGTGATCCATGAGAGGCACCGCTACTAGAGACAATGCTAGAAGCCTCGACTACACCATCGATGTGAGCTAGCCACCCAACAACATCTATGTTGCAAGCCCTACAGCAACAACATGAGGTAGTGGCCACCGATGCTGTGAGGGCCGGTCTCGGTTGTTGCCTAGCTCGGTGACTGGGGGCACCGCAAGGCCCAGACTCGGCTGCTGCAAGCCGCCATGCATTGCTACTGCGAGATGCCACGCACCGCTGCTGCAAGCCGTCGGGGCGTCAGTGATGCGAGTCGTCTTCGGTGCTGCAAGCCGTCACCCATCTCTACTGCAAGGCCAGTGTTGTAAACTCACCTCTAGAGTTCTCAAAGGGGACAACACCTGGTGATGCGAGGACAAGAAACGAGGTGGGTGCACAACACCTGGGTGTTGCAGGACGCCAACCCATGCGTTGCTGCGAGCTTATCCAGGTTTGCTGCAAGTGAGCTGGAGTTTGTTGTGGGGCCACCATCGATGCTAGAATGACGGCTGAGAGAACAGTGGTGATTTGTTGTGAGACCATGGTGTGGTTGTTGCGAGCTTTGCCAAGCATTGTCGCGATCGAGCAGGAATTTGTTGTGTTGGGGAGCCGCTGGGGTGATGCTCTGACTAGCAGCCATGGATTTTGCGACGACGGGCAGCTAGTGTTGTGAGTGTGGGCGGCTTGCACTACTATAGTGTGCCAAGTGTAGCCTACCACTGCAACAACGTTGCTATGGCATGGCTAGAGGTGTTGCATGTGTTGCCACGATTATGTTCGGATGGTGGCAGCAATGCTTCTGCGGTGGTCGTCAGTGCGGCAACGAGCGGAGCTGACATGTGCCCGCAATAGACGCTGCTCTAGCCGACGAGGAAAGCGTGTAGGAGGAAGATGCGGTGGGAAATACGCAAGGCGAGAGGGATGATAGACGGCGTTGAGCAAACGGCTTAGAGCATCTCCAGCTGTTTGGCCCCCCCAGGGGCTTGAGATAGCGCCGCTTGGGGGGCAACCAACGGTAAATCCGGCCTGGAAGGGGGGGGCTCGGGTTCCCAGCCGACCCTCCCAGTCGCCGATTTTGGCACAATTTAGGCCCAATTTCGGCCCAAATTTGGCGTGCTTCGGCACAAATTCAACAAAAAACTCAAATACTCCATCACAGAAATCAATACAAATTCAGCCCAAATTCGGCGTTCATCACAGAAATCAATACAGATCGAATAGTTCAACGAAGTAAACTCATAATTAAAACTCATAGTTCATCACACGTCGAACTAGATGTTTCCCTTGAGCCTCCATAGGTGCTCCACCAGATCGTGCTGCAGTTCTTGATGCACCTGTGGGTCTCAGATCTCTGACGCATATTGAGGAAGGCAGCCCATGATGCCGGCACCTAGTGATCAACTTGGGCAAGAGGACCCTGCCTGCAATATGATTCAGTGTCAAACATTGGCTCTTCCTGCTCGCTCTTAATGATCATGTTGTGCAAGATGACATAGCAAGTCATCACTTCCCACATTTGATCTTTCGACCAGGTCAGAGCGGGGTACCGGACAACGGCAAATCGAGACTGGAGCAAACCAAATGTCTGCTCGACATCCTTCCTGCAGGCCTCCTGACACTTGGCAAAGTAGTTCTTACCTCCTAGCACAGGGTTGGAGATAGTCTTCACAAATGTGGACCATCTCGGATAGGATGCCATCTGCTAGGTAGTATCCCTTGTTGTAGTGGCGCCCATTGACCTCGAAATTCACCGGAGGAGCATGACCTTTAACAAGTTTGGCAAAGACATTCAAGCACTACGGTACGTTGATGTCATTGTGCGTTCCTAGCACACCAAAGAAGGAGTGCCAAATCCAGAGGCCCTGTGTGGCCATTACCTCAAGTACCACACTGCAAGCTCCTTTGGCTCCTTTGTACATCCCCTGCCAAGCAAATGGATAGTTTTTCCATGCCCAATGCATGCAGTCAGTGCTTCCAAGCATCCCAGAAAATCCTCTTGCTGCATTCTGTGTTAGGATCTGAGCCGTGTCTTCAGCATTGGGTGATCGCAAGTATTGTGGTCCAAACACTGCCACCACTGCCCTGCGGAACTTGTACAAACACTCAATGGTGGTGGACTTGGACATGCATTCATAGTTTCCAGTATATCATCGGGAGCTCTGTATGCAAGCATCCTCATAGCTGTCGTGCACTTCTGAAGTGAGTGGAATCCAACTATGCGGGTGCAATCATCCTTGCAAATAAAGTAGCTGTCAAACTCCCGGATGGCATTCACAATCCTGAGGAAGAGCTTTCGGCTCATCCGATAACGGCGCCCAAATACTTTCTCGCCATGTAGTTGAGTGTCGGCGTAGAGCAAGCAATAGCTCTCCAGTCGATGCCTCTGCTTGCACTTACGGCGGCCCGGCGCCAAGCCACCTCGTGCGGCTTTGCATTGCTCGCGAACAGGCCGGCTAGAGCGGCGAGGATTATGAGGTGCGCTTCGCCCTGGGTATCGGCCTCGACTTCCTCCTCCAGCAGCGCCGCGAACACCTCCTCGTCATCGGAGTCAATTGCCGAACAGGCAAATTAATCACCGAACACCTGGCGGGAGTGGTGGGTGCGCAGCCGCCGATATCCCCCGGCCTGCTTGGCCGGAGCGCTGGAAAGCTCGCCAGGAATGGGATGGAAGCTGCCGCGGTGAAACCCTCTCTTTCCGACGGTGAATGGCCTTTCTAGCGGCGGAGCAGCGATTGTGGGCAGGTGGGCGGCCTCGAGATCGGCACAGCGACGAAAAGGGGAAGTGGCGTCCTACAACGCTCCGGATTGAATCTGGGCGGGGAAAGTCATTTCTCGCCTGACAGTGGCGGCTCACGGGCCACTTTTCCTTCCGCCAGAGCCCCCACGTGCCTCCCAGTGCGCTGGGTTTGGCCTGGGATCGCCGGGCCAAAAAATGGGCGCAACCAACGGAATTCAGCATTTGGGGGGGGGGGGGGGGGGGACTGGGGAGGGGGGTTCGCTGCCGGCGAAAAAAAAGGCGTCCTAGGGGGGCTGTTGGGGGGGTGAGTGCATATGCTCTTACACGAGCGGAACCAAGGGCAGAAGTGGGGGTGATCTTTCCCTCAGTACAGCCGGTTGGAGCCTAGCCTCGTCCTCCATTTTCTCCTTGCAAAAAAAAGTATGTTCACGGTGAACAAAGTAGCTTAAGATAAGCGGGTGGCCTAATTGACGGCCACCCTTTGGGAATTGTGACATCCACCCTCAGCCACTGAGCGCACGCCCCACACAGAGCGGTTGTCAAAACGAGTCCTCCTCCTTAGCGCCTGTAGTGCCAAATAAGAGCAAGTATAATAGGGTGATGTAATCAGGCTATAAGGATTTAAATATTATATTCTTATTTAGTTGGAAGAGAGAGAAAGGAGCGGGCTGCAAACTAGTAGCCAGCTGCAGCACGTGCTCCAAGAAGCATTGTGAGAGAAGTTCATGTAGTGATAAAGTAGTAAAATCTTATAGCACACTATTATATGAGTTGGCTCTTAAGTTGGCTATAAATTACATGGCTACTACATATAGCCAACAGTTAGCTCTACTATTAACCATGCCCTAAGGCAAACGGCGCTCACATAGGCGCTTATTCGGGTGGCCTGATAAATAGTTTCCTACCTCCGCCCGCTCGCTACTTGCCTACCTCCTTTTCGCTCCCTCCTTGCTCTTCCACTTGACGGTCGATACGTAACTGGTCAATTCTGGACCATTCGAGATTCGACCATTGACTTAAAAAAAAGTTCATGAAAAAAGGGAAAATTTAAAAAACATGACTCTTTTTGTAAATTTGAAACAAAAATCATGAAATTTGGAGGAAAAAGAAAGATAATGAACTTGAGAAAATGTTCACGACTTTGAAAAAAAAATTTGAATTTTTTTAAGAAGTCCAAAATTTGGACAAAATTCAACTATTATGAAACAAAGTTCACGAATTTTAAAAAGGTTCATGTATGTTTTTAAAAGTTCATACCAATTTGAAAAAAATCATGAGCTTTGGAAAAAGTTCACGAATTTCTAAAATCCAGTAGTTTTGAAAAAAAAATCACAACTTTGAAAATAGTCCATGGATTTTTAAGAAAAAGTACATGGATTTTGAGAAGTCAATGAATTTAAAAAGGTTCAAGCATTTAAAGAAAACAAGAAGAAGAAAAAAGAAAGAAAAAGGAACCAGAAAAAATAAAATGAAAAAAACAGAAAATAAATAACCCGAATAAGAACCGTCCGAAAAACCAAAAAAAAGAAAAAAATCACCGGAAGCTTTCAGAATTTTCCCAAAACCGGGAGCTTTGCGTGTGCTTCAGTTAGTGGGCTGGGCTGTTCAAAAGTACAATTGTGCCGGTTAGTCGGCCGGGCCCGGCGGCAGGACCTTGTCCCGGTCGTGCCTTCTGTTTGGCTGGCCGCGATGGGACTAATGACCCCCTGGCGTCCGGCTGTCTAGCGTCTTCCCGGCGGCGGAGCCTTGTCCCAGGCTCCCAACCATGCCTCCCCCTTGTGCTGGTTGTGGTGCGCTGTGGGGGTGGATTCGGGCCTCCCCCGGCTCATTCTGTCCCGTGGTGCCCGTCTGTGGTGGAGCGTCTAGCGGCGCCCAATGTCATCTCCCCCGGTGATTGGCGCGGCTCTTCTTCCAGTGGTTGCGGTCTCGGCCTGCTCTGGCTTTCCGTGTCTCTAATCCTGATCCAGGTGCCTTTGTGATTGTGTGGAGTGTGGCCGGGTGAAAGCCTAGCACGGCTTGCCGATGCTGGCGGCAGTGACACCTGCGGTTGTCGTTCCCTTCTTGAAGGTGCCGCCATGGGCTCCTCTCCGCGCCCCTACACGAGTATCGGGTGAAACCCTAGATCTGGTTCGCTAGATCGAACGGCAGCAGTGACTCAATGTTGTATCCTTCATGAAGGCGCTGTCTTGTTACTCGTGATGTGTTCGGTGATGGATTTGATGACTTCAGACGCTTTGCTGGTCCGGGCTGCTCCTGTTGGCGTGGGTTTCCGGGGCGCTATGTACAGTCTCGACGGCGCTCTCTCCATGGCTTCTCCTTCGGCCAGGTCCTGCACCCCACTTGCCGTTCCTCTAGGCGCATAGGTGGGAGGTACGTTGATCCGCTTCATCCTGGAGTCTGGGTTGTGCGAGGTTGGTGCCCGGCGTTGGTCGCGACGTGGCCTAAATACCTTTGTTTCTCTTGTCCTTGCCTTGCTGGCTGGAGTTTAAGTTAGGGAAACGTTTCCACCCGGTGCGCCGGCCGAAACGTTGGGCCGGATGCACGCGGGCATTACACATGGTGGGGCCAGGCGGTGGTTTTTCCTCTCCCGATCCCCTTATCTCTTCAAGCTTTCACGCCACAGCACACACAGTGTTCGCTCTCCTCCACTCATTCCCCTTCCTTCCTCCACTTTCTTTTTCCCTTCCACCTTTCCACGCCGGAGCACAAGTCAAGGACATTCGCCGCTTTTTTTCGCTGCTGGCCAAGGCCGTCCTGAGCTGCGACCGGCAAAATAGAGGAGTGGCGGCGCTGCAGATTTGGAGCAGGAAGAGCGGTGCTGTGGAGACAACTGAGATGCGATGCGGGGACGTGGGGAGGAGTTGCAAGGTTCTGCAACCGGTGGACCTGGAAGCTCAACTGGCAGGCGCGCGACCACGCCGGCGACTCCTCGATGTTGTAACCGGCGGAGTTGAAAGCTTCTACTAGCGTGCTAAAAAGCTACGACCGGCAACGGCGAAAGCTGCAATCGGGCGGCCATGCCGACCACGCCGGCGACCACCGATGTTGCAACTGGCGGAGCTAAAAGCTTCTACCAGCGAGCTAAAAAGCTATGGCTGGCGACAGAAAAGCTGCATCACCAGAAGCTGCAACCGGCAGTGCACCATGGCCGGGGATGGCATCCACAGGATGCTACGCGCAGCGACGCGCGGACGCTGCAACGACCGGAATGAGATACTGGAACCGTCTATTCAAAAAGCTTCCGCCGGCGAAAAGGAAAGCTACTACAGAAACAACTGCTACAACCCAGCGACGACGACGGCGACGACAGAGTGCTGCAACAGGCTAGCAAAAAGCTGGAAGTGGCGATTGTGATTGCTACAACCAGAGGTGTGACATGCTGGAACCGAGTTTGCCACTGCTGAAAGAACTCTGGCACTCCAGGCCACCATTCGTTTTTGCTACAGCCATAGATGTGCCGAGCTACAATCACCGTGCGTTTCGCTGGAACCAAGGATCATCAGCGTTGGAACGAAAGAAGTCCAAATAACCCCCTGGGGTTTCACAAACCGGCCACTTCACCCCCTCATGTTTAAAACCCGGTATCTAACCCCCTAGGCTTTCCTAAACCATCTGAATCGCCCCCTAATCCTTATTAGAGTGGTTTTACAAATGATTTTGGTGATGTGGCAATGTGCACCTCGTTCCTGACATGCATCCGGCCTCATGCATTCTCCTTCGAGCACAAGTCAACGTTGTGCCACTCGGGAAGCATCGTGTTGATGCATGTCATCAGCACGTAGCACGCTGAGTCCCATTCTTCTCACTCGGTGAGCTTCTCAGCCGTGAGCGTCCCCTTCTCCAGCTTACTATGCAGCTTGTACGAGGCCAGCAATTTCTTGCACACCAGGCCTCTCCGGTCCAGCGCATCACACGGGGTTCGTGGGATCCTTCTGGTTGTCTGCAATGTCATGCTCCTGCTGCGCGGACACGGCGGCCGCGCTGGGGTGCACGCACAACCCGCCAACCGATGCAAGTTCAGGCGACCCCTCGCCGTGCGCACCCAGTACGGCAGTGTCTCGTACTCAAGCTCTCCAAGGCGAACAGTGGTGGGATGGTCGCGTCGTCGTCGACGGTGACGAGCATGACATTGGCGTCGGAGTGGCGAGGAGCTGGAGCGTCGCTAGCGAGGCGCACATAATTTCTCTCCGGCTAGAACGCACTGCTCCCCCGGATACAATACACACATACAGACCGGCTGGATCGATTCGGTCTTGCACAAGCATGCACGTACACGCAAGTACGAGCTTCCATGTTCGAGCCGGATTGGAGTAACCTAATCGTGATTAGCTCTGATAGTGGATGCTGCCAGCTACCGGCGGCGGCACGAGCTTGATGAGCTATTGTCAGCGAAAGAAGAAGAGGACGTGCCCGGCGAGAGCGTTGCCAGGGTGACTACGACACACGGGGGGCACGATGGAAAGTAGAGATTGCATATACAAGACAAAACACAGCCGGCTGCTGGCTAGCTGGTTCTGCTTCTGAGTACCTCAACATCATGTCGTTGTTTGCAAGAGATCTGCCTGCCGGGATGGAGGTACCGTGCAGACGTGGTACCTGCAACCATGCCATGTCACGAAAACCATCCTCAAAAACCACTCTAAGCAGGGGTAGGGGGTGATTTACCTGGTTTAGAAAAGCTCAGGGGGGCAATTACCCGGTTTTAGACCTCGGGGGGTAAACTGGCGAAACCCTAGGGGGTTATATGGACTTCTTTCCGTTGGAACTGCCCGTTTTGCTGCTACCACAGATGAGAAAAGTTACAAACGGAGGCTCGAGATGCTGGAAGCGACAAATGCTACAAGCAAGCGAGTGGTCTGCAAGGGAGCTCGTCGCCGGCGTTGTGCTGCAGGGTCGACGGCCGCGGGGCGCGACTAGCTCGCTGGATAGGTGCGCAGGATACAACCATGGCTGGCTGGCGTATGCTCACGAGGGAATCCACCAGGGTCCAAGCAAAGCGGTGAGGGAAGGTGCAAAGGATAAGGAACGAACGGCTACAAATCACCCAATCGAACGGGCCTGGTGCGACCGGCCAAAATTTCGGCCGGCGCGCCGGCGCCTAACAGTGGCCTTTAGGAGAGCTTTACGCTGTGTTGTATCCCTTTTTGTGTTTCCCACACCTTGTGTGTGGTGCTTCTCTTTTTTTTCTTGTTTTTTTTTGAACACATCTTTTTGTCTTGTTTACCTATGTAATTTCTTTGCTACCTATTAATGAATGATACGCAAGCTTTGTATATTGGCGGAAAAAAAATATAGCAAGGACCGGTCCCTAGAGGCCACCACGAGGCTGTTGCCGTCTGTCTTGCCAATCTGGCCACCTCTAGCGGCGATGAGGACGGGAGACGCCGCCGGTAGCAGGGATGCAGGCCAGGAACCCAAGCGGTGTGCGCGCCGGCGGCGGCGCGGCCCGGAGGCGAGTGTGCGATTTTGTCCGCTGGACACGGACACCCCTAGGTAACTGATTAACTTTCTCTTCAGCGGCATCTCTTTACCTCCCGATCCTCCCATCTCCAATCGCCATCAGATTTTGCAGGCTATGAGTGCATTACCAATGGAAATTGAATTGACTGTTTGCTATCAATGCCAATCGCCAAAAAATATTATGCCCTCACCTTTTTTTTTCCGATAAAGAACGTTTTTATTAACTCAAAATGTTGCCCTCACCTTCTTTTAAGAAAGAAAATAATATCACGAAGATATCAATTACACCCGACCTCTATACCAACAAGATGTACAAAGGCATAAAAGTAAACACAGCCAAAAAAGAAGAAAAAAAGAAAAAAAGACCATGCCATTGCCGCGGTGACAAATCACTAGCATCAGCAGCCCTCTAACCATCACCAAAGACAACACTCAAAATACAAAAGAGATTCACCAAAGACAACACTCAAAATACAGAAGAGATTCTTCAAAAGCAACACCTCTAAAAGGAAAACAATGCACAAGCTGACTGAACAAAGTTTGAGCTCACCCAAAAACAATGATTTCAACAAGTCCATTGCCAGATATAACCAATAAAAGTCTGACCTTGTGTTTTCACCCTGGGGATTGAGACTCGACAAGCACCATGGAGCTTTTTTTGAGTTCTCCATGTGAGAAACTGCATCAGAGAAACTCCACTCTGGAGCACTTACTATCCCAAATTGCATCCGAGTAGTACGAAGTTTCCCGAAAACTTTAATCACATAAACCATGTTACAGTGCATAGGTTGTTGGCATTTGGTTTTGTCCTTGCCAAGACCTGCACTATTCTTCAGAGAAACTCCACAGTGCAGCACACATCAGTGAAGCTCTTATCAAAACCACACACACACACATACCAGGTTCATTCATGACAAAAGGGGTGATCATCCAATTTCCAAGGCAGAGAGGAGAAGTGAGACAGACAACGAAACATTGCATTGAACTCTGATGAAAGATGAACAATATGGGCAGGCGTTTATTCCACGCAACAAATGCGGCTGGCATGAACCAGCGAGCACTGCCCAGGACCTCACAAATGTGCCGAGACAACAAATTAACACACCCCACGACCAGACCAAATGGAAACTACGGTAGACAGACAAATCATAACGCAGCCGACACTTCACCCTCCCGCTGAATGCGCCTCTTCATGCCCCATTGCACCGCGCTAGTTGTCGGAGCTCTCGCCATCAACTGCCAATGGAACTGCAGCAGCCTGGATTCAAGAGAACGTATAAATCGTAAGGGGGTGTGCCCAAGTGGACATTGATATATGTTGCCTCTGTTTCTCTTTGACGGTTAGATAACTTACCAGGCTGCGGTACTTCAGAGCGTAGAACATCTCCAGGTAACGGCGAGTCTCGCGCCTCTCCAGGTTGCTCACGTACTTCCAGAACCCATACACGCCGGTCAGGGTCATCAGCCTCTCTGAGTACAGCTTCCAGGTGTACCTGATCAATCCAAAAATACAGGATCAGTATTTGTTCAGAGACAGAACTTAAAACTATCTGGCAGGACAAATATTAGAATGCATACTTCTCATAAATTCTCTTCAGGCCTCCTTCAGACATTTTGTCCCAGTAGCTTGGATCCTCGCTGCACTTCTCAAAGAAGTTGACCAGGATATCTGCGGCCTTGTCGCTGTGGTAAGGATCAATGTGCAGGCCAGACACCCCGTTCACAATGATTTCAGCAGGGCCACCGTGGCATGTCGCAATTGTCGGCAAACCACATGTCATGGCCTCAATGACAGTCAGGCCAAATGCTTCATAGAATGCAGGCTAGAAACAATTGAAACAAGAGTTTAGTCCAGTGCAAACTCAAGGCTGTTTCTTTTTTCAAATGTTGATCACAGAAGAATATGAAGTGACATGGTGTATACCTGCACAAATGCTCCCTTGGTGTCACAGATGTAGCGGTACAGCTCACCATTGCGAACACGGTTCATCTGAGCAGAGATCCAACGGATATGGCCCTTCAGCTTGTACTCCTCAATGAGACTGTACATCCTCTTGAACTCAGCCTGCTCCTCCCTATCCTTGGACTCCTTGCCATGGTCACCAGCAACAATCACAAGGTTTGCCAAATCCTTCAGATGAGCATTCTTGCCGTACATCTCAACCAAGCCAGTCATGTTCTTCACACGGTCAAGACGGGCCATTGAAAAGATGATTGGCTTGTTCCTGTCCTTCAACACAAATCTGTAGAAAACAAATTTAAAATGGTTATGCTTGAATGGAAGAGCATGTACAACAGAACATAAGCAATTGTTCAAAACATTGAAAGCACTACTGTAAACCAGGTGAAATGCGCTAGTTATTACATCACATAGAGGTGAGTACTCACTTGTGTTCATCGTTCTCAACATCGCTGTACAGGAGCTCCTCAATTTCAGAGTGGAAGGCAGTGAGCCTCTTGTCAGTCTCGGTGTATGGGAAGTAGACAGTCATGTCTGCTCCAGGAGAGACGATGTTGAACTTAGGATCAAACACATCAATCCCATGGACAACCCGGTACAGATCAGGAAGGGTGAAAGCAATGTGAGACTCATATTGGCCCACGCTATCCTTGCTACAAAAACAGAAGAAGGACGCATCAGATAAACGTTTTAATACTGTCACAGCCAACAATCTTCTACTGAAAATAAAGAAATGTTACCTTCCAGCGATTTCCTGGAATGTGCTGGTAATGATGAAATCAGTGTGGTTCATGGCAATCAGGTCAGCTGTGAATTGGCATGAAAAGTGGTACTGGCTGTCAAATTTGTCCAAATATATGTCTGAGTTGGGGTACTTGGTTTTCTCCAAGGCATGGGCAATGGTGCACTGTATTCGTGTAGACAAGAAACCATAAGTATTTTCGCTAATCAAAAACAAAACAAAAAACAAGGCTCTCATATACAGTACAACAAAACCAACCTGGGTAACTCCCAATTTATGTGCAAGCAGAGTGGCCACAAGGTTACCATCACTGTAGTTACCAATGATGAGATCAGGCTTGGTCTGCATTTCCCTCATGAGTTCGTTTGCAACATCCTGTGGCAAACCATGCATGATCTCAGAATACAGATACTATGTTTTAGCTCTGTGGGACGCTCTGTCAAATAAATATTTACCTCGGTGTATGTCTCCAGGTACGGCCAGACATCAAAACGCGAGATCCACTTACGGAGGATCCCATTCTCAGTTCTGAATGGAACACGGAGAATGTCAGTGTGCTCAGTTCCAATGACCTTCTCCAGCCGCTGGCCACATGTGGTTCCAACAGCATCAGGCAACAACCTGGTTACCTGCATCAAATAAAATTGGGTGGGCACATTTACCAAGTTAGTCACAACACACTGACAAACAAGGCCTTAGAAATTGCAACATCCAACATTGTTGTCTCAAACATACAATGAGGATCTTGGGAGTTATATCAAGGCCTTGCTGCTTAATCCTCAGAAGCATCTCATTCTCCAAAGCCCGGACTTGATCCAAGATGTACACAACCTGTAAAACAGTACCATGGCAGATTCAGAACCAGAAAGCCTGGAAATACTAGGTAACAGAAATTTGATTTCAAGCAGCTTTACCTGGCCACCGGTATCAGGGTATCCCAACACATTGGATTGAGCAAAGTATCCATGCGGTGACAGGATGACAACATTGAACATCATCGGAATAGTTCCAAGGAACTTCTCCAAGCTGGCAGGATCAGGGGCCTCAAGAAGGTCCAGAAGCAAATGGATGGTGTCGTGTACCCGCTTTGCGGTGTCACCCCAACCCTTCTCCAAGCCAAGCTCTTGGAACCTGCACTTCAAACCGTAAGCTGCTATTCCATTTGCAGTAGTTTAACCTTGGCTACATGGTACGGACAAGTTGCATAGAAATAACCTGTGGTTGAATTCAGAGCTGGGGGTGTCTTCAGGAATGCTAACTAGATATTCTTCTGCCTTCCTAAGGGCTGACTGGAGACCACGAAGGCTCTGAATTCTGTCGTTCAACATCATTGTCTGTAATTGAAAATGACATTTTATTATCGATAGAGCATGGATCAAATCATTGTTAGGTTCATAAGTGATTTATGAATTCAAGCATTCCAGACTGGTAGGTTCCACGTATCAGAAGCTTACCGTGCCCTTGTAGTTATGGGCTTTCAGGAAGTTGAGCAGTGGGTAGAGGCTCTCCTTGTCCTGGAACAACTTGGAAGACAGGTGACGGTTAAGGAACTGCACCCCGTTTCCGATGGACTTGGACATGGAAGGGCGCGGGAAGGAGGCATTGAAAGGCTCAAAATCAAGCTCTAGCACAAACTTGCTGCTGGCACTGTTGTCAAGAAAAATACAGAAGGTTATTCACTACAAGTAGAATGTGCAATTCACCTACAAGTGCTAAGATTTGATCCAGAAACTTACTGCTCGTCGACAAGCTGCTCCTTGAATGCTAAGTATTCAGAAACAGTCAGCTCTTCCACAGCGAGCTCACTAACATTCACCCGAATGTAGTCCCAGACACCAGGCCTGGGCCTGATGGCAAGTGCAACCCATGGGGGCAGCACAATTGCTTCCTACATTTACATCAAGGAAGGAAATTAGAATGAAATTCAACTGGCAGGCACTTGAGCAGGAAAGTCGCCGATGTTACCTGCGCAGCACGGAGGATGTCCTCAAACGGTGCATACTTCTCCTTGTCGGATTCGAACAGGGCGTCAAACTCAGCAAGCAGCTGGTGGCGCTGAAGCATGCCCTTGCCCTGGTGAACATACCTGCAAAGAGTGGTACTTTTCAGAAAAAGAAAGAGTTCTGCACCTTATATTCCTCCTACAGCTGAACTATGTGAGCAGCACTACCCTGTCTACCAGATTATACTGAAGTCTGCCTAAGAAGAAACAGCATTTCAACATGATCTAAGAAACTACAACAACAATTATGGAACTGAGGGAGTATCAATGATATGCATGCATCACCTTCTAATGCTGATTTTGATGTGCTAAAAATTAATTAAAGATAGGGATGAAATTTGCACCATGTCAACATGTTTTGGTAGCATAACAGAGATTAGTTAGCTTCACATACAGGTAGACATATGTTTTGAGATCCTCACCTGGAAAAGAGTGCAATGAGCTCATTGGGATGGGAGGAGAAGGTGGCACCAAGGCGCTCCCTGAGGCTGTGGAGGCGGGTCAGCTTGGCAGCCATGGCTCAGGTCACAAAACTGGAGAGCAGGGTAAAGATCAGCAGTCAGCCTTGGAGAATCAGAACATTTACTTGCCCAAGAACCACAAGTCAACAGCCACTAGGATATCAACACTAGTCATATTACTGCATCACGCAAAAAAAAAAATACTACTGCAAATCAAGACTAATCAGAGGTGAAACATTTAGCAAGACTGGTAAAATCTCACAGATCGAAGAAATCAAAGTAACGCAAAGGTAAAGCGAGCATTAATCTTGCGCCTAACTTAACCAAGCACCGATTCCACACCAAACCAGTCGTTCTCTGAAGATGTTTCTGAAGAGAAAAAAGGGGCAAACTTGAGCAAGTGGGTTTACAGTTTTTTTTAGATCATCCATGCGATTAAGGCCGCAAAATGGCAGACAAAACCGAGACACATTTCTCAGGCAAGATCCCAGGCTAACCAAAAACTTCTCCCTGACCAAAAATCTGCTAAAGATGGCTCTAAAATTTTCTAACTGGCTCAGGGTAAAAATTTGGGGGAAAAGACGAGGAAGAGTACGCTCAGGAACCGTGCGAGGAATCTAGGAGGGATTCGGAGCAGAGAAGCCGAAAAACGCGTCAGCAAGGACCGGCGCGGGATTGAGGTGACGACCCACCAGAAACGAACCGCAAGACGTGCAAGAAACCCCCGAGAAAAACTAGCGCAGCAAGAAACCAGCGATCAAAGCGAGTGACTACCAGATTTCCGGCGAGATTAGCTACGAATCCGAGCAAAAGCACACCCAAGATGAGAGCACGGGGGGGTGGAAGGAACTGTGCTGACACCAGAGGCGCGGACAGACATACCAATGGGGAGGCAGTGCAGGGGAGAGGCCAAACGGAGGAGGGTTTCTGCAAGATCCAGGAGGACAAATAAATAGGCAAAACCCAAACCCCCAGTGGTGACCGCATTGGAGGGACAGGTGGTGGCTAGCTAGCTAGAGTGGTATTGGTATTGGTATTGGTAGGGCCGCCTCAGCTCACAAGCTGACATGACAGACATAGTGGATAACACCGAACTATTCTTCTGCCAAATTACAAAATACTGGCGGTACCTATCTAATGGGGTCACTAATTGCGCAAGGATCCAGTTAGCATATGCTGTGCCGTCTAATGGCTGCTTTTCCCTAAAGTGCCAAGCTTTTTTTTTTGGGAGAGAGCATAAACTGCTGCAGGTCGATCGATTTGGACAGGTACAGGTGCAGTGGACTCAATGACTGGATGGGGAGAGCGGATGGGTTCAATCGATGCAAATATCAAATTGGATTAGGTGGCGAAGAGGGAAAAAGTTTGGGATTTGACGGCGACGGGCCTAATTTACCTAGCTATCACCGGCACACGCAATGAGATTGTCGTAGAAGAAAAGCAAGGGGATTTCTTCACCCTGCACTAACGAGTGGGGCCCTGCCGCAACAACACAAATCCACAATCTAGAAGCTTGGTCTACAATCCGGAGGCCAGTGGGCACCCGGAGGAGAGAGCGTAAAGGGCATGTGCCGAAATGATGGGGAAACACCAAGGAGGTGGTGGGTTTTGACGGATGCCAACCAAGTGGCAATTTCTTTAGAGGTAGTAATAGCAGATGATCTCTATAGTAGTAGCACAATGGACGGAGCATAAAATGGAAAGTTGGTAGGAATAATCTTTCTGCGGAGAAAAGCAGCGGCTCTTGTTCTTGCGAAAGGAGAAATGCACTTGAGATGCCCGTCCGGACAGCGAGGCCGCGTCGGCGATGCCGGGACAGCCCTACGTTCCGAACAAGAAACAGGCAGAGGGCATCGCATCTCTTTCGGTCGTTAGAAGAAAAAACAACGAAGATGCCAAGAAGAAAGTGTGTTCTGCTTCCATGATAGAAAACCCACCCAGAACCAAAACCGAACAGAGGTTCTGCACTGCATACAAACTCTAACGGACCGGCATTGCGCCGAACAGAGGGAATAGCCAGGGCACATTACCTTGGCAAGAACACGCCACGAACGAACTCGACGGAAGGGAGCAAGATGAATGGCTTGTGTGGCAGATGACGGGGATGGGAATGTGATGAGGTGTGGATTGCAGGTTGCAGGAGGGTGCGCGTTTTATAGTGCCCAGAAAGAAATTAATCCTGGCCTGCGCAGCAAGCCATGGACGGACGACGGGCCGTGGTTTTGGATTAGGACGGATTTAATTGCATTCCATTGTTTCAGTTCCCATGGGCGCCGACCCGACCGAAGGATGGAAAGCGCGGCGACTCACATGGTAACTGATCCAAAACCGCGGAGGCGGCTTCCGGTTTTCGCACGATCCCCGCCTCGTTTCTTGGTTTTTTATTACCACCCGTACCTCGAGCTCGAGGGTGGCCGTGACTTTTCGTTTCTTGCGGGGTCGATCAGCGCGATTGGTTGGCGGGGCTTTCTGAAACCGCTGGTGGGTTTTTGTTAACTTTTCTTTGGGGGCAGGAAAGAAAAGTAGCTTTCGTTCGTTCGTTCGTTCGCGGCTGTGTCTTTCCACGAGAGCTGCTGCACAGCTGCGGCCTGCGGGTGGCGTGCCTGTTTCTGTTTGTGTGTATGGACGGGACTGCTCTGCAGTTCGCGGGCCAGACCGTCTCGATTTCGTGCGTGCGGCAGGTGAACGTTGCTTCTTTGAAATAACTCGTGAGCAGCCATATGTACGTGCTTCTGGATCGTCCCACGCGATTTTGGTTTCTCATTCAAGTCCGGTCAGAGCTGTACAAGGTTGGTGCGGTGTGTGCCCCGTCGGTTTGGTATACTCCCTCCGTAGAGAACCGAACGCTTTCTTATGCATACTAATGTACATTTTTTTTTTCGAAAAGGGGAACTCCCCGGCCTCTGCATCAGAACGATGCATACAGTCACATTTATAAATAAAATAGGTTCAACAATGTTTTAGAGTCGTGAAACAAAATAAAGGCGAGCTCACATAGAGCCTCAACGCCAAAAAAAGAAAAGGCCATAGAGCCACAACCGGCTGGCATAATAAAAATAGGAAAACTAATCGCCTATCCTATTACATGACCGTCATTCAAATCGGTTGAAAATATCCCGCGCTACCATCTCTCACCGGACAGATCCAGTAACCAAACGCGCCCTGGCCTTCGTCGGAGTGAGTAAGGACCACATACGGATCAGCGCCGTAGCACGGAATACAACCTGCAAAAAATGAATAATAGTTATTCTGTTAAAAGCCAAATCATTTCTGCAATTCCAAATTGCCCATAACAACGCACAAACTTCTACACGAATGTGTCTAGCTGTATCAGACTCTATCCCCTCCAGCCACGTTCCAAATAACGAACTGACCAAACTCGGAGGAGTAATATTAAAGGCAATTTGCACGGTGCGCCACAGAATTCTCGCCAACGGGCACTCAAAGAAGAGATGCTTAATGGTCTCGTCCCGATCACAGAAACTACACCTACTAGATCCTGTCCAATTGCGCTTAACCAAGTTGTACTTTGTTAAAATGACTTGTTTATGGACAAACCACATAAACACTTTAATGTACATCTCGTGTAGCATAGGGTTTCTCTGCATAAAATCCTTCTAACATAGTTCCGTCATCTGGAGTTATGGTTAGATGATGTAGACATCAACAGATCGTACGTCCAAAGAAAAGATTAAAGACATAGAAGAAAAGTCTGGTTTTCTTATCAGTGTATGTCATCTTCAAGCTCGGGGACAAAATGCTAGACCTTGTCGATGAATGAAATGTATGAAGCTTCGATAGGCGTTTGATTTGGCGGACATAAATTTTCATCCATCACATATCGTCGAGTGAAGTATGAAACCTAAGAATTTTAGACAAAGTATATTTCGGTAATACAGTATAATAAATGAACTGTGTACACAACTTTATGGACAGGTGTATTGTTTTCCAGAGCACACTCGGCTAGTGATATCTTGGTATGCCAATGGGAAGTTGTGCCACAAGTTTGAAAGTATGTTGCTGGTTTTTCAATGCTGGAAACTTACGTACTCCAAATATACCGAGTTTGAGAACGGAGCACAGCAAATTCAATCGCAAGACCATCTAGATAAGCTCAGGAAGAAATTGACCCGCCTCTACGAACAATAGACGCGGAAGCGGGGCCACGACTCATGCAACCACACAGCAATTTGTAATTGCTTTCGTATTTGCGTCTCTCTGAATTCATTTCGTGCCCCGTAGTTGACGCACGGAGTTGTTTCATAACTTCGTGACTCTCGGATATTAAATTCAGTCATTAATTTATTATATTATATTTCAAATCCCACATTAAAAAGTTTTTTTTTTTCATTTTATTGTTGGGAAACATATGTGGCTGAGTCCATGCGTTTTTTGGGATACAGGAGTATGTTTTATTCTTGCACTTTTCTTTTACATTATGTTAATCTGATTAGAGAAGGGAAAGAGAAGTTGAAGTTTTATTTACGAATAAGGCTCTGCATTTATATTAAAACACTACCAACAACACAAGGCATTCCAAAACAAAGGAATTACAATCAAGTCCTCGAAGACCAACCTAAACTCAATCCCCGAGCCAGGGCGCGCTTCTGCTCTATCGTCAAAGTCGGCCTGACATTTCACCTTGTGGTCGGGAAGTCATCATGCTTAGGTCAAGTTGAACCAACTTTGTGGTGAAGTGAAAGGACATTTTCATCCATAAGAGATTTTGATGTGGATGACAGTGCAATTTGTCGTTTAATCGTGTGCCTGAGCTATACAAGTATATTCGACAAAGGCACAAGACGATTAGGTTCCCGTCTCAAAGGAAAAGAGCAAAGACAGTGTTCCAGCGATTTATTTATTGAGCCGTAGAAAAACTGTACTATTAAGATAAGAGGGGGTCTCCGTGGGAATGTATGAGTAGAATCAAACACGTACGCACAACCAAATTTGCACCCACATTACCTTCCCATCATTTCAAGTTCTCCATTTTCCTCAGTTGCTCAAGTTTTTCTCTACCCGGTAGTACGGGGGTAGAGGGTGGTATTGTCGCTCCCTTCATGGGAACAATACTGCCACTGTCTGCCCCACGTCGGTTGTACCGCGCTCATGACCGGTAGTACCGCTCCCCTATTGGAGCGGCACTACCGGACTAAGTGTTGGACTTACTGCCGTAGGTGGCCTTTCCCTCCTATTTTGGTTGTGGTACAAGGGCGGCATTTCTACGGCAATACCGACTAATTTATTTTGGTCAATACTACCGGGCTCTTGAGCGGTTGTACCGCTTAGGCATTGCAGTGCAGTCCAACATGGGGCTACGGTAGTAACGATCTTCGAAGCGGTAGTACCGCTTAAGCACTTGTTGTGCAGCCCTTATGGGATTGTGGTAGTACCGCTCTCAGGAGAAGTATATATAGTACCACTTAGTAGAATTTCTGAGTAATGGTTGGATTGGAGGAGGGACTATATAAAGGGGTCTTCTTCCTCCTTGACCTATCTCTTGCCTCTCTCTCCTACGTTGTTGCCCAAACCTTAAACTTGCTCGATATCTCTCCCTAGCCACCCAAACTTGTTGATCTTCTGGGATTTAGGAGAGAAGACCTAGATCTACACATTCACCATAAGAAATTTTGATTCCCCCTACTTCCCCGTGTTGATCTTGTTACTCTTGCGTGTTTGACAACCTAGACGGAAGAGGTCACCTCAGAGCTCAAGTCCATTGTGGCGAGGCTTCATGGTGGTGTTGGGAACCTCCAATTAAGTTGTGAAGATTGCCCCAGCCTCTTCTGTAAAGGTCCAGTTGCCGCCTTCAAGGGCACCGCGTAGTGGATCGTGGCACCTTGCATTGTGAGAGGGCACGAGGAGAATAAGGCGAGCCATTGTGGTGCTTGGTGAGCATCATTCTGCCACTCCTCTCCAATGGAGACGTAACTCCCCCAAAGGAGGGAACTCGAGGAACAACATAATCATCTCCACTTGCGGTTTATTCTTTCCTTGACTTACTTTGTGCAAACTAGTTTTATTGTGTATCTCATCTAGTTTGTTGTTATTTGTGTTCTTGTGTACACTACAAAAAAATACACTTCCATGATGATACGTGTTTGTCACAGTAGGTCACATTTTCTGTCATGCATGTACATCCATGACGATTTTATGACAGAATCAAGATAGTCCTACATGTGTTGTCGTAGAAGTGTTCCATGATAATACCAAAATTATCATCACAGAAGTGTTCACTTCCATAACGATAAATGTCACGTCATGGAAGTGTTTTCGTCAATGGTAACCGACACGTGGCATCCATCGTAACGGGTCGCTATTAAGCTATCATGTCCGGTTTTGGATTCGATAACCTGTTAACAGCAACGACCAATGGCGATTTTTCACGTGTAAAATTCTCATTGGCCGAAAGAAACACGTGTCAACTCCTCGTTGGGACAGAAGGCATCCAGCGAGTGGACGGGACACACCTATGATACGTTGACACGCGTATCGGCCCAACAGTGGCCTATTCTGGTCAAAAGACCGGCCCGTTTGACTTGGTCAAAAGGTGGCAGGTCGGTCCATCGAAAGCCTGTTAACGGCATGTTCACATATAGCCCATTTACAACCCGCTAACTCATGGCCCGTTATGGCCTATCTGAATCTGGCCCAGTAGCGTCATCTGGGCCGTCCAATATGATTCCAGCTCCTTGTAACTTTTGGCCCATGTATGGCCCATGACATCTTTCGACCCATATGAGGCCCTTTGTAACTCTTGACCCATTAACGACCCGTGGTGAAACTAGCCCGTAATGAACAGTGTATCGCTTTATACCCATAAACGACCCATTATTCTATTGGGCCGTTTCCAGCCAGTGTTATCTTTTGGCCTTCTCATGGCCATTTATTCTTGAGCTGATTTGCAGCATTCAATTACTTACAGTCTGTTACTAGCCTGTTCCGATTGCGGGACAAATTCAGCCCATGGTTAAAGGCGGCCCGTTTGTGTCCCGTTAATCTGTTGGGCCGTTTTCTTAGCGTCATCAAATACGACCAATTAACGATGGCCTATTATGGTCGGCCTATGAACGGACGATTCCAAGTCTAGCTCGTTTATGGCCCATAATGCGGTCTGTTATTGGTCCATGTTTGGCCAATCGATCATACAGCCCGTAGAAGGCCCATTGTTTCTACGGCCCATAGAAGGCTCATTGTTTCTACGGCCCGTAGAAGGCCCATGGTCACTAAAGTAGATATGTAGCCAATGGTTATTGTGGCCTTGTTTTAAAAAATAGGTTATTGCGGCCACTAGCAAACCATGGAAAAAGAACATCACTGACTAGAAATAAACAAGACAGCAAGGAAATAAATAATCAAGCAACTTACGCTAGGCTATCATGGCTATTACACATATTACATCCACTGGGGATCAAAGTTCGCCACCAGTGCAAATATAGGGAACAAAGCAGCATATCACATACACTAATTGTCAAAGTTGGCGACCAGTGCAAATAAACACTGCGGCAAAACAAGTCCAGAACTTAAACCACTTCAAAAGAGCTCAAGAAACAATATCGTGGGTAACCAACCTGCTGGCAAGATGCTTAGCAAGCTTATTAACTTTCTATTGTTTGGCGCTTAAATCCTCCAGCACTTGCTGTTGCACCAGAAAGTATGCATTCTGCAGGGACTTCTCAGTCCTTAGGCTTCCTGTCGCAGCACATCTGATCGATGTCTTTCAACTTGAAGTTGAGACTCAAGAAGCCGAACTGTTTCAGGCAGAGAGTTCGAAGAGCTTGTGCTAGTAGTAGTGGCCAGTAACTCAAACACTACATCAAGGCAGGACTTTGGGGTTGTCTCACTGTCTTCAAGATAGTTTTTATCTATTTTCTGGGAGACAAACAGGGATATCTCACTATCTTGAACCTTATCTGCATTACTTCCTTTACCACTACATAACGGGGTACTCTTCTCCAATATTTTGTCCGCATTCTAAAAGAGAAGAAACAAGAAGACTCATCACAGGTTTACCATGTTGTATATGAAACTCATTTTGGTAAACCAGTTCAACAGTAAGGTGGATAGGATAATAGCATGAAACAAACATATATCTATGTACTATGGTCAATGTATGGTCTATATCATTCTAGTGTATGTTGTCAAATCAAGATAGAGACAGTTCAAATCATATTTGTTTAAGACAAAGCAGCATAGACCGAATATAAGTGTCGAAAACCACACAACATGACATGAGAACATAACTATTTATTCAATTGAAACTAAAATCAACATAGAGCAAGTTACAATAGCAAACTAGTTAAAGAAACATGTTTAAAACATACCTGTTGCGCCATTGGAGTTTCAATTCCATTCTTCAAATTTGAAATTAGTTGGTATAAATAAATATAGTAATGCAAGAGCAAATGAGTATGAACCATAGCTACGGAACTTGACCTGGGAACAATTCTTCTTCTACTTTAAGTGTTGAGTTGGGGTCCAGAGTGGTGGTCCTTGTGCTTTGGGCACTGCAAATGACTTAATAACTGCTCGTGTTTGGGTGCTCTGTGGTGGAGACGGTGATGTGTCAACTGGAACTGGGTTACTATCTGCTGGGTTTGGGGTTAGAAGAGGTGTAGCTGGTTGTCTGTCGAACTTGGTAGGGGTACAATCTGCAAGAGTCTGGGTTATGTGTGGTGGGGCTGGTTCTTGGGCAAGTACAACTGTAGTTCTATATGCATCGACGGGTAGCACTATCTTTTCTGAAGACTGTGTTTTTACTCCCTTAGATACTGCCATCACCCCTCCAATTCAAATGGATGATAAACAAGAAAAGTAATTGAATGTATAGACATTGTATGATAGACAAGTGTAATGGATAGTGGGGAATAAAAGAGGGAATGCAATATTTCATATTTATGTTGTCTAATCAAACAACATAGCATGACACAATTTCAAATATATGATGGCTAACTAAACAGGATGGCATGACGCAATTTCACATATATGATGGATAACTAAATAGGATAGAATGACATAATTCAAAATATGATGACTATGTAAACATGATGACATATTATAACTATATGATGCGTCTATTAAAGTGGTTGGCATGCTACAATTCACATACATGTCCTCTATGGAAACCATATGGCATGATATAATTCACGGATAGAATGACAAAATTCAAAATATGATGACTATGTAAACATGATGAGATGATATAACTAAAGTGATGTCTTTATTAAATGGGATGGCATGGTGTAATTCAGATACATGCTATCTATGTAAACATGATGGTACGATATAATTCAAATATTATATATGATCCATGTACTAAGCAAGTAAGCAGATGGCAATCGCATATATGATGTCTAAATTAAGCAGATGGCATTCAATATTTTGTATATGATGTAAAAACTAAGCAATGCAAGACAACATATGCATGATATGAGTAATATATAACCCTGCCAAGTTTGAGCATACACCTCAGGTGGGAAATAGGACTGGTCATCTATCTCTGAATCCTCCTCTAAGGAGCTATCTATAACCCGTAAGATATCTGCTTCAGCAGGTAGCATTGTCTGCTCTAAAGACCTTGTTTTCACTCCAGATATTTCCATCACCAATTCAATTGGCTGATGCACAGGAAGAGTAGTTGAATATAAGAACATTGTCGACAAATGGAATACGTGATGCAAAAAAGGATGACATTATCACATATGATGCTTGGCTAAACATCATGGCATTGCATAATTCACATACATAATGCCTTGCAACAAGATAGCATTGCATAATTCACATATATAATGCCTTGCAACAAGATGGCATTGCATAATTCACATATATATCGTAATTAGAACACTAAACAAGTGGTATTCACACAAAGAATGTCTAAACTAAGCATATGACATAGCAAGGCAAGACACCATATGCATGATATGAGCAAGATAACCATGCCAAGTTAAGAGCATACACCTCGAGGGGGAAATAGGACTTGTCATCTGTCTCTGAATCCTCCTCTTATGATATAATTCACATATAAGATGACTAGCTAAGAAGGATGTCATTGCAAAATTAACATATATGATGTCGGGCTAAACAAGATGGTATTGCATAATTTCACATATATGATATAGAAAGTAAACAGATGGCATTCACACAAAGCATGTCTATACTAAGCAGATGACATTTTTAATGTATAAAGTAAGCAATGCAAGGCGCCATATACATGATATGACCAACATCAGCATGGCAAGTTAGAGGAAAGACCTCAAGGGGTAAATGGAATGGGCTGCTCCCTGTGAATCCCACTATGAACAGTTGTCTTCCTCTTGATTACAATCTGGAATGGGGGGAGGGGGCTGCCTTTGCGCCCACCATGGAGCGACGTCTGCATGAAATTTTATTGCCACGCAAGGCTCGTCTCTTTTGCTCTACATGTTCAGTACCATTGTGTACAATAACTGAGATGCATATGAATAAAACATAGTGAGATTATGTAAGGAGTGCATGCAGAAATCTAGAATGATGGTAGCAACCTGTGGACAGACCCAAAACCAGTGATAGCAGGCAGATAATAGCTGTCGTTAAAAAATACAGATAATGGCTCCTTTACTGTTTGATTCCCACCCAACACGAAATTCATAGTAGACACCCGAGATTAACCAGGTAGTAAACATATAATATTCGTTGTTGCACCGATATCTACCGCATAACCATTTAAAAACTTAAGTTTGAGCATTAGTTTGGAGCTGACTTGGAGTCTAACAGGTGAAGAGGACGATAAAGTAGCAGGTAATATTAAGCGATGCATAACGTAAGTAGACACGAAAGGGTGCGACCTCTCTTACTGACTCGTGTAGTCCTCAAGGTCATCTTCTCAGTTGATGATGGTAATGCAGTTGTGGTGGCTGCCGGCAGAGTGGAAGAAGATCTGAGGCGGCGAAAGACAGTTTGGAGGGCGGATCCCTGCTATGCTAGACTCTTCCGTCATTGGAGCAGCTGAGCGGGGTGGACAACGACGCGACAGGAGCGGAACAAACCACACAAGGATTTCTTCAAAACCTATCTGTAACAGAAGTAATTCTGTAAGGGCTCATTTGAATTGGAGGATTCTAACAATGCAGGGATAGGAAATACACAAGAATGGGATAGGAATGCACGTGCAAAATAGAGCATTTGCAAATACAGGATTTCTGTCAATCTGAGTGTTTGGTTCACATGAATGCAAAGAAGCATGGTCAAATTAAGTCAAACCACAAGAAAATGTAAAGTTATAATGCTATTATGCTATTATCACTTAGTCTTGTTCTTCATGAATAAGAATTTAAATAGGAGGGCCAAGTGGATATTAAGTTCCTATGATTTTTCTTTGAAAGAGACACTAAAGGAATAAATAATACTTTGGACCTAGGCCACTGCCATACTAGCTAAACTCCCAGGCCTATCTACACATGCACAACTCCTACACGCAAAAATAAATAATGATGGCTTTCGGGAGAGTCCATCACGGATAGCTAACTTGCCTAGTACCCACTGTTTGTCATATGGGAGAAACTAATCATATTCCTCATTACTACGCATGCTAAGTGAACAATATATATAACATGTAAAGTAAAAAAACAATGCAACAAGTGTACGACCTCTATGGCGAAGCCATGTCGATCCCAACATCATTGGGTTGGTAGATGAGGATGCTGGGGCTGATGTGGCTGTCGGAGGAGGGAAACAAGATCTTAGGCGTCTGGAGGTGGAGTCAAGGGTACTGCTCCGCTGTGATGGAGGGTTTCATCGTTGGAGCAGCTCCGGTGAGGTGTATGATGGCGAGGCTGAAGCAGGACAAGAGAGACAATGTTAACCTGAAGTGGTATTCTAATAGCATCTGCAATAGATGATGTAAATAAAATACATCACCAAAATACATCAGCCGCTCATCTCTGAACTTAACTGTCGAAACTGAATTTAACTGTCGAAACTAAATTTTGCTATCGGAACTGAACGCACTAGTAGCAGAAAAGTAGTGCACTAATAGTTTTGGCCACTCGAGCACTAGGGGGAGAGGAGTAGTGATCTAAATCGGTAGCCGCTCCAGCAGGGAACGTACTACCAGAGAGCAGCCGGAGTAGCTGGTCCTGCAGCAGCAGCAACGCCAGAGCAGCATCGCGTGCGAGAGCCGGGGCATGTGGTCATGTAGCAGCATCTCGGGTAGCAACAGCAGGGACTCGAGTGAGAGCCGGAGCTGCCGCTTGTGCAGCAGCTGACGAGCAAGAGTAGAGCAGCAGCAAGAGCAAGAGCATCAGCGGGAGCTAGAACAAGAGGAGACGAGGCAGGGGACCGAGAGAAAGAGCAGAGCAGCAGTGCGAGCGAGGGCCGAAGCAGCAACAGGAGTAGCAGCACGACCAGCAAGAGCCGGAGCAGCAACATCTCCTACTGATGTGGACGTCACCACCGAGGGATCGACGGCGTGGAGGAAGTGGCCGACGATGCCACCGTAGATGGAGTCGTGCCATGGCGGCTCCGAACCGAGCGCCGGCAGCACCGTGAGATCGAACCAAGAAGAAAATGCAGCAATTACTGTAGAACCTCTTTGGTGGCGCCGATTAGGCCTGAGTTTCATCCCAGGAATCAGTGATGGTGCTGCTCTTTCGGTGGTGCAGGTGAAGACGGTGTTGTGGGAATGTAGGTGGTGCGATAGACGAGATGAACATCGGGACAACTTCTTGGAGGTGCAGGACGTGGTGGTTGAATCGGCGGGACAACAAGATTGACAACAGATCATCATCTGGTGCGGTGGATGAGGGACGTCGAGATGTTACGGTGGACGATGTCATCGAGGAAGAGGCTCCGGCTGGGTGGCGGACGGAGGAGAGTGTGGGGCTTCGCGGGTTTTTGCTGCCTCGGTGTATGAATGGGGCGGAGGGGATAGAGGGGAACCATGGCTTAGGGACGCGCTTGTCCGAAATGTGGTATAATTTACGAAATTAGCCCCGCCGATTTGAATTAGGTGGTTCTTTCGGTTCAGGGGTATCACGGGAATTTCATGTCTCGGGATTCGCAGGAGGTGGGAGTTTTCGCGCGCATTGTAATTTTGGGATAGAAAAGTGCGGGTTGAGATGGAGGGAATTTTAGGAGCACAACGAGACAAAGTGATATCTTAAAATTTCAGGATAACAAGGCGCAGGTTAAAATTTCTGGACAAGCCTAACGTGTATACTATATATAATCAATTCGCACTTCCCTTGATGAACAAACCAAAACGAAATCAATTAGCACCACACAAGAGAGTCTAGTCCCGTGTACTATACCAAATCAATTCACATTACAAATGCCATTCAAAACTTTGAATCTATGTTATGTTCAATTAAAATATTTCGCTACACGTATAATGCATGCAACCTGCTACTCAAATGAACATTTTAATGCATTTTAAACGCACATACTACGCTTCAATATGAACTAAATTTGAATTCATTTCTCTATTTTAATAAGATCTATAATCATGATTGTTGTCAAGTTAAACCATTTGAATTTGTTTCTCTATTTTTAATAAGATCTACAATCATCATTATTGTCAAGTTAAACCTTCGTTTGTATATTATCTTCACAGCACACCACATGATTACTGTCGAGTTAGATATGAACTATGTGTACTATATGAACTCGAACTCATTTTTTGAATCCACTTTATGTTGATTTCAAATCACAGTACATTTCAAGCTCTAGCTAGATCTTCATAATCTAAACCATGTCTCATATGTATAATGTGTTTATCACATAATGTATGGTGCCCCGCCCCCAACGCCTACAAGTATTTAGCTGTGAGTTGCAAACGCCACACATTTTCAACAAATTCAAATAAAATGTGAGATGGTCGATATATAATATGGTTTAGATTGTTTGATATTTAGTTGTGAGCTGCAAACGGCACATATTATCACAAAATCAAATAAAATGTGAGATTGTTCGATATATGGTATGGTTTAGATTGTTCGATATGTAGCTGTGAGTTGCAAACGCCACACATTATCACATTATAGTATAACATGTCCAAAACCACAACATGCATATCATCGCTATATTCATGCATGCATAGGTTTATATCACTACGATCTCTTATTCAAATATATGAATCCACTTTCATATTGAATTATGATCTTTGTTAGTCTCTTACACCCACACAATCCTCTAACCTTTGTAGCTAACCCTAACTTTCTCTCGTGCATGCGCACGCCCTCCTCGCCCTCTGATGACCCACAAGTATAGGGGATCTATCATAGTACTTTCGATAAGTAGGAGTGTCGAATCCAACAAGGAGCATAAGGAAATGACAGATGGTTTTCAGTAAGGTATTCTCTGCAAGCACTGAAATTATCAGTAACAAATAATTTTTTGAAAAGGTAATTCGTAACGGGTAACAAGTAACAAAAGTAAACAAGGTGCAGCAAGGTGGCCCAATCCTTTTTGTAGCAAAGGACAAGCCTGGACAAACTCTTATATAAAGAAAAGTGCTCCCGAGGACACATGGGAATTATTATCAAGCTAGTTTTCATCATGCTCATATGATTCGCGTTCGTTACTTTGATAATTTGATATGTGGGTGGACCGGTACTTGGGTGCTATCCTTACTTGGACCCCTCTCACAAGCATCCGCAACAACGAAAGAAGAATTAAGGTAAACCTAACCATAGCATGAAACATATGGATCCAAATCAGCCCCTTACGAAGCAACGCATAAACTAGGGTTTAAGCTTCTGCCACTCTAGCAACACATCATCTACTTATTACTTCCCAATGTCTTCCCCTAGGCCCAAATCATGGTGAAGTGTCATGTAGTCGACGTTCACATAACACCACTAGAGGAGAGACAACATACATCTCATCAAAATATCAAACGAATACCAAATTCACACGATTACTTATAACAAGAATTCTCCCATGTCCTCAGGAACAAACGTAACTACTCACAAAGCATATTCATGTTCATAATCAGAGGGGTATTAATAAGCATTAAGGATCTAAACATATGATCTTCCACTGAATAAACCAACTAGCATCAACTACAAGGAGTAATCAACACTACTAGCAACCCACACGTACCAATATGAGGTTTTGAGACAAAGATCGGATACAAGGGATGAACTAGGGTTTGAGAGGAGATGGTGTTGGTGAAGATGTTGATGGAGATTGACCCCCTCTCGATGAGAGGATCGATGGTGATAACGATGGAGATGATTCCCCCCTCAGAGGGATGTTTCCCTGGCAGAACAGCTCCGCCGGATCCCTAGATTAGTCCTGCCCAGGTTCCGTCTTGAGACGGCGGTGCTTCGTCCAAAAAACTTCTCTATGGTTTTTTCCAGGGAAAAAGACACCATATAGCAGAAGATGGACGTCGGGGGCCTGCCAGGGGGCCCACGAGGTAGGTGGGCTCTCCTAGGGGGGTAGGGCGCGCCCTCCACCCTCATGGCTGACTGGTGGCCCCCCTATGGTGAAGGAAATATGCCCTAGAGGCAATAATAAAGTTATTATTTATTTCCTTATTTCATGATAAATGTTTATTATTCATGCTAGAATTGTATCAACCGGAAACTTAGTACATGTATGAATACATAGACAAAACATAGTGTCCCTAGTATGCCTCTACTTAACTAGCTTGTTAATCAAAGATGGTTATGTTTCCTAACCATAGACATGTATTGTCATTTGATAAACGGGATCACATCATTAGGAGAATGATGTGATGGACATGACCCATCTGTTAGCTTAGCATTATGATTGTTACAGTTTCATTGTTACTGCTTTCTTCATGACTTATACATGTTCCTCAGACTATGAGATTATGCAACTCCCGAATACCGGAGGAACACCTTGTGTGCTATCAAATGTCACAACGTAAATGGGTGATTATAAAGATGCTCTACGATACGTATCTGAAGGTGTTTGTTGGGTTGGCATAGATCGAGATTATGATTTGTCACTCCATGTTTTGGAGAGGTATCTCTGGGCCCTCTCGGTAATGCTCATTACTATAAGCCTTGCAAGCATTGCGACTAATGAGTTAGTTATGGAATGAAGTATTACGGAATGAGTAAAGAGACTTGCCGGTAATGAGATTTAACTTGGTATGATGATACCGACGATCGAATCTCGGGCAAGTAACATACCAATGACAAAGGGAATAACGTATGTTGTTATGCGGTTTGACCGATAAAGATCTTCGTAGAATATGTAGGAGCCAATATGAGCATCCAGGTTCCGCTATTGGTTATTGACCCGAGATGTGTCTCATTCACGTCTACATAGTTCTCGAACCCGTAGGGTCCGCACGCTTAATGTTCGATGACGATATGTATTATGAGTTATGTGTTTTTGTTGACCGAAGTTTGTCCGGAGTCCCAGATGAGATCACAGACGTGACAAGGAGTCTCGAAATGGTCGAGACATAAAGATTGATATATTGGACCATGTTATTCGGACACCAGAAGAGTTCCGGGAAGTTTCGGATAAAACCGGAGTGCCGGAGGGGTTACCGGAACCCCCCCCCCCCCGGGGAACTAATGGGCCATCATGGGCATTAGTGGAGAGAGAGGAGGGCAGCTAGGGTAGCCCCCCCTTGGAGTCCGAACAGGACAAGGGAAGGGTGGCGACGCCCCCCCTTTCCTACTCCCTCTCCCTCTCATTCCTTCCCCCTCTCTCCCTTGTGGTGGAATCCTACTAGGACTAGTAGTCCTAGTAGGACTCCACTCTTGGGGCGCGCCCAAGGGGCTGGATGTCCTCCCCCCTTGCTCCTTTATATGTGGGGGCAGGGGGCACCCTAGAACACACAAGTTTTTCTTAATCGTGTGCGGTGCCCCCTCCATAGTTGCACACCTCGATCATACCATCGTAGTGCTTAGGCAAAGCCCTGCGCCGATAGCATCATCATCACCGTCGCCACGCAGTCATGCTGACAAAACTCACCCTCGTCCTCAACTAGATCAAGAGTATGAGGGACGTCATCGAGCTGAACGTGTGCTGAACGCGGAGGTGCCGTACGTTCAGCACTTGATCGATTGGATGACGAAGAAGTTCGAGTACATCAACCGTGTTATTGAAACGCTTCCGCTTTCGGTCTACGAGGGTACGTGGACACACTTGCCCCTCTCCTTGCTATGCATCGCCTAGATAGATCTTGCATGATCATAGGAATTTTTTTGAAATTACCGCGTTCCCCAACAGTGGTATCTGAGCCAGGTTTATGCGTATATGTTATATGCACGAGTAGAACAGAAAGAGTTGTGGGCGATAATAGTCATACTATTTACCACCAACGTTTTACTTTGATTCAGCGGTATTATTGGATGAAGCGGCCCAGACTAACGTTACATGACCGTGTTGAGACTAGTTCTACCGATGTGCTTTTGGACATAGGTGGCTGGCGGGTGTCTGTTTCTCCAACTTTAGTTGAATCGAGTTTGACTATGTCGGTCCTTGTTTAAGGTTAAAACAACACACTTGACGAAAAATCGTTGTGGTTCTGATGCGTAGGTAAGAACGGTTCTTGCCATAAGCCCGTAGCAGCCACGTAAAACTGGCAACAACAAAGTAGAGGACATCTAATTTGTTTTTGCAGGGCTTGCTGTGATGTGATATGGTTAAGACATGATGTGATGTTAATTGTTGTATGAGATGATCATGTTTTTAACAGAGTTATCGACAACTGGAAGGAGCGATATGGTTGTCGCTTTATTGTATGCAATGCAATTTAAATGTAATTGTTTTACTTTATCACTAAGCGATAGTGATAGTCATAGAAGCAATAGTTGGCGAGACAACAACGATGCTACGATGGAGATCTAGGTGTCACGCCGGTGACGATGGATATCATGACGATGCTTCGGTGATTGAGATCATGAGCACAAGACGATGATGGCCATATCATGCCACATATTTTGATTGCATGTGATGTTTATATTTTATGCATCTTGTTTTGCTTAGTATGGCGGTAGCATTATAAGATGATCCCTTACTAAATTTCAAGGTACAAGTGTTCTCCCTGAGTATGCACTGTCGCTACAGTTCGTCGTGCCGAGACACCACGTGATGATCAGGTGTGATAATCTCTACGTTCACATACAACGGGTGCAAGTCAGTTTTGCACACGCAGAATACTCGGGTTAAACTTGACGAGCCTAGCATATGCAGATATGGCCTCGGAACACTAAGATCGGAAGGTCAAACGTGAATCATATAGTAGATATGATCAACATAGTGATGTTCACCATTGAAAGCTACTCCATCTCACGTGATGATCGGACATGGTTTAGTTGATTTGGATCACGTTATCATTTAGATGAGGGATGTCTATCTAAGTGGGAGGTCTTAAGTAATATGATTAATTGAAATTTAATTTATCATGAACTTAGTCCTGATAGTTATTTTGCATGTCTATGTTAATCAATGGCCCGTGCTACCGTTCCTTTGAATTTTAATGCGTTCCTAGAGAAAGCTAAGTTGAAAGATGATGGCAGCAACTACATGGACTAGGTCCATAACTTGAGAATTATCCTCATTGCAGCAGAGAAGAATTACGTCCTGGAAGCACCGCTGGGTTCCAGGCCTACTCCAGATGCTACTGATGACGTTAAGAATGTCTGGCAGAGAAAAGCTGATGACTACTTGATAGTTCAGTGTGCCATGCTCTACGGCTTAGAATCAGGACTTCAAAGATGTTTGTCATGGAGCACATGATGTGTTCCAAGAATTGAAGTTAATATTTCAAGCAAATGCCCGAGTTGAGAGATATGAAGTCTCCAACAAGTTATACAGGTGCAAAATGGAGGAGAATAGTTCTGTCAGTGAACACATACTCAGAATGTCTGGGTACCATAACCGCTTGACTCAGCTGGGAGTTAATCTTCCTGATGATAGTGTCATTGACAAAGTTCTTCAATCATTGCCACCAAGCTATAAAGGCTTCGTGATGAACTATAATATGCAAGGGATGAACAAGACAATTCTCGAGCTCTTCACAATGCTAAAGGCTGCAGAGGTAGAAATCAAGAAGGAGCATCAAGTGTTGATGGTCAACAAGATCACTAGTTTCAAGAAAAAGGGCAAAGGAAAGAAGGGGAACTTCAAGAAGAACGGCAAGAAAGTTGCTGCTCAGGAGAAGAAACCCAAGTCTGGACCTAAGCCTGAAACTGAGTGCTTCTACTGCAAAGGGACTGGTCACTGGAAGTAATATCTTTTATGGTCATGCACCCTTGCTAAGTGGTCTATTTTTGTTGAAGCTTAATCGTGATGATACACATGTTTATAATATTGAAGTCAAAAGATGCAAAGTTGATTATGATAGTGCAACTTATTTGTCGACTGTTGTTTGGGTCATATCGGTATAAAGCGCATGAAGAAATTCCATGCTAATGGACTTTTGGAATCACTTGATTATTAATCACTTGGTTCTTGCGAACCGTGCCTCATGGATAAGATGACTAAAACTCCATTCTCCGGAACAATGGAACGAGCTACTGAGTTATTGGAAATAATACATACCGATGTATGCGGTCCAATGACTGTTGAGGCTCACGGCGGGTATCATTATTTTCTTACCTTCACAGATGATTTGAGCAGATATGGTTATATCACTTAATGAAGCACAAGTCTGAAATGTTTGAAAAGTTCAAAGAATTTCAGATTGAAGTGGAAAATCATCGTAACAAGAAAATAAAGTTTCTATGATCTGATCGTGGAGGAGAATATTTGAGTTACGAGTTTGGTCTTCATTTGAAACAATGTGGAATAGTTTCACAACTTACGCCACCTGGAACACCAGAGCGAAATGGTGTGTCCGAACATTGTAACCGTACTTTATTGGATATGGTGCGATCTATGATGTCTCTTACTAATTTATCGCTATCATTTTGGGGTTATGCTTTAGAGATGTCTGCATTCACTTTAAATAGGGCACCATCAAAATCTGTTGAGACGACGCCTTATGAACTATGATTTGGCAAGAAACCAAAGTTGTCATTTCTTAAAGTTTCGGGCTGTGATGCTTATGTGAAAAAGCTTCAACCTTATAAGTTGGAACCCAAATTGGAGAAGTGCATCTTTATAGGATACCCAAAGGAAACTATTGGGTACACCTTCTATCACAGATCCGAAGGCAAGATCTTTGTTGCTAAAATGGATCCTTTCTAGAGAAGGAGTTTCTCTTGAAAGAAGTGAGTGGGAGGAAAGTAAAACTTGATGAGGTAATTGTACCTTCTCCTTTATTGGAAAGTAGTTCATCACATAAATCAATTCCAGTGATTCCTACACCAATTAGTGAGGAAGCTAATGATGATGATCATGAAACTTCAGATCAAGTTACTACCGAACCTCGTAGGTCTTCCCGAGTGAGATCCGCACCAGAGTGGTACGGTAATCCTGTTCTGGAAGTCATGTTACTAGACCATGGTGAACCTACGAACTATGAGAAAGCGATGATGAGCCCAGATTCCGCGAAATGGCTTGAAGCCATGAAATCTGAGATGTGATCCATGTATGAGAACAAAGTTTGGACTTTGGTGAATTTGCCCGATGATCGGCAAGCCATAGAAAATAAATGGATCTTCAAGAAGAAGACTGATGCTGATGGTAATGTTAGTGTCTATAAAGCTCGACTTGTTGCGAAAGGTTTTCGACAAGTTCAAGGAGTTAACTACGATGAGACTTTCTCACCCGTAGCGATGCTTAAGTCTGTATGAATCATGTAGCAGTTGCCGCGTTTTATGATTATGAAATTTGGCAGATGGATGTCAAAACTGCATTCTTGAATGGATTTCTAGAAGAAGATTTGTATATGATGCAACCAGAAGGTTTTTTCGATTCAAAGGGCGCTAACAAAGTGTGCAAGCTCCAGCGATCCATTTATGGACTGGTGCAAGCCTCTCGGAGTTGGAATAAATGCTTTGATAGTGTGATCAAAGCATATGGTTTTATATAGACTTTTGGAGAAGCATGTATTTACAAGAAAGTTAGTGGGAGCTCTGTAACATTTCTAATATTATATGTGGATGACATATTTCTGATTGGAAATGATATAGAATTTATGGATAAAATAAAGGGATACCTAAATAAGAGTTTTTCGATGAAAGACCTCGGAGAAGCCGCTTACATATTAGGCATCAAGATCTATAGATACAGATCAAGACGCTTAATTGGACTTTCACAAAGCACATACCTTGATAAAGTTTTGAAGAAGTTCAAAATGGATCAGTCAAAGAAAGGGTTCTTGTCTATGTTACAAGGTGTGAAGTTGAGTCAGACTCAATGCGCGACCACTGCAAAAGATAGAGAGAAAATGAAAGTCATTCCCTATGCTTCAGCCATAGGTTCTATCATGTATGCAATGTTGTGTACCAGACCTGATGTGTGCCTTGCTATAAGCATAACAGGGAGGTACCAAAGTAATCTTAGAGTGGAGCATTGGACAACGGTCAAGAACATCCTAAAATACCTGAAAAGGACTAAGGATATGTTTCTCGTTTATGGAGGTTACAAAGAGCTCGTCGTAAACAGTTACGTTGATGCAAGCTTTGACACTGATCCGGATGACTCAAAGTCGCAGACCGGATACGTATTTTTATTGAATGGAGGAGCTGTCAGTTGGTGCAGTTCCAAGCAGAGCGTCGTGGCGGGATCTACGTGTGAAGCGGAGTACATTGCTGCTTCAGAAGCAGCAAATGAAGGAGTCTGGATGAAGGAGTTCATATCTGGTCTAGGTGTCATACCTAGTGCATCGGGTCCAATGAAAATCTTTTGTGGCAATACTGGTGCAATTGCCTTGGCAAAGGAATCTAGATTTCACAAGAGAACCAAGCACATCAAGAGACGCTTCAATTCCATCCATCATCAAGTGTCGGAGGGGGACATAGAGATTTTCAAGATACATACGGATCTGAATGTTGCAGACCCGTTGACTAAGCCTCTTCCATGAGCAAAACATGATCAACACCAAAGCTCCATGGGTGTTAGAATCATTACTTTGTAATCTAGATTATTGACTCTAGTACAAGTGGGAGACTGAAGGAAATATGCCCTAGAGGCAATAATAAAGTTATTATTTATTTCCTTATTTCATGATAAATGTTTATTATGCATGCTAGAATTGTATTAACCGGAAACTTAGTACATGTGTGAATACATAGACAAAACATAGTGTCCCTAGTATGCCTCTACTTGACTAGCTCGTTAATCAAAGATGGTTATGTTTCCTAACCATAGACATGTGTTGTCATTTGACAAATGGGATCACATCATTAGGAGAATGATGTGACGAACATGACCCATCTGTTAGCTTAGCATTCCGATCGTTACAGTTTCATTGCTACTGCTTTCTTTATGAGTTATACATGTTCCTCAGACTATGAGATTGTGCAACTCCCGAATACCGGAGTAACACCTTGTGTGCAATCAAACATCACAACGTAAATGGGTGATTATAAAGATGCTCTATGATATGTCTCCAACGTATCTATAATTTTTGATTGTTCCATGCTATTATATTATCCATCTTGGATGTTTTATATGCATTTAACTGCTATTTTATATGATTTTTGGGACTAACCTATTAACCTAGAGCCCAGTGCCAGTTTCTATTTTTTCCTTGTTTTTGAGTTTTACAGAAAAAGGAATACCAAACGGAGTCTAATTGACGTGCCAATTTTTGATGATTTTTTATGGACCAAAAGAAGCCCTCGAAGTAAAAGAGTTGGGCCAGAAGAGTCCCGAGCCATCCACGAGGGTGGAGGGCGCGCCCCCTATCTCGTGGATGACTCGGAGACCCCTCCGACTTGTTCCCGATGCCAAAAAATCCTATAACTACAGAAACCCCCGAAAAGAAAGCTAGATCGGGAGATCCGCCGCTATAAGCCTCTGTAGCCATGAAAAACCAATCGGGACCCTGTTCCGGCACCCTGCCGGAGGGGGGATCCGTCACCGGCGGCCATCTTCATCATCCCGGCGCTCTCCATGACGAGGAGGGAGTAGTTCTCCCTCGGGGCTGAGGGTATGTACCAGTAGCTATGTGTTTGATCTCTCTCACTCTCTCTCTCTCTCTCTCTCTCTCTCTCTCGTGTTCTTGAGGTGATACGATCTTGATGTACCGCGAGCTTTGCTATTATAGTTGGATCTTATGATGTTTCTCCCCCTCTACTCTCTTGTAATGGATTGAGTTTTCCCTTTGAAGTTATCTTATCAGATTGAGTCTTTAAGGATTTGAGAACACTTGATGTATGTCTTGCGTGGGATACCCGTGGTGAAAATGGGGTATTCTATTGATTCACTTGATGTATGTTTTGGTGATCAACTTGTGGGTTCCGTGACCTTGGGAACCTATGCATAGGGATTGGCACAAGTTTTTGTCTTGACTCTCTGGTAGAAACTTTGGGGCACTCTTTGAAGTTCTTTGTGTTGGTTCGAATAGATGAATCTGAGATTGTGTGATGCATATCGTATAATCATACCCACGGATACTTGAGGTGACATTGGAGTATCTAGGTGACATTAGGGTTTTGGTTGATATGTGTCTTGAGGTGTTATTTTACTACGAACTCTAGGGCTGTTTGTGACACTTTAGGAATGACACAATGGATTGATCGAAAAGAATAACTTTGAGGTGGTTTCATACCCTACCATAATTTCTTCGTTTGTTCTCCGCTATTAGTGACTTTTGAGTGACTCTTTGTTGCATGTTGAGGGATTTTTATATGATCCAATTATGTTATTATTGTTGGGGACACAAGAGACTATTTGTTATTTGGTTGCAGGGTTGTTTGAGAGAGACCATCTTCATCCTACGCCTCCCACAGATTGATGAACCTTAGGTCATCCACTTGAGGGAAATTTGCTACTGTCCTACAAACCTCTACACTTGGAGGCCCAACAATGTCTACAAGAAGAAGGTTGCATAGTAGACATCACTATACAGGTGTCTCCGAAGGTGTTTGTTGGGTTGGCATAGATCGAGATTAGGATTTGTCACTCCGTGTTTCGGAGAGGTATCTCTGGGCCCTCTGGGTAGTGCTCATCACTATAAGCCTTGCAAGCATTGTGACTAATGAATTAGTTACGGGATGAAGTATTATGGAACAAGTAAAGAGTCTTGCCAGTAATGAGATTGAACTCGGTATGATGATACCGACGATCGAATCTCGGGCAAGTAACATACCGATGACAAAGGGAACAACGTATGTTGTTATGCGGTTTGACCAATAAAGATCTTCGTCGAATATGTAGGATCCAATATGATCATCTAGGTTCCGCTATTGGTTATTGACTGGAGATGTGTCTCGGTCATGTCTACATAGTTCTCGAACCCATAGGGTCCGCACGCTTAACGTTTGATGATGATATGTATTATGAGTTACGTGTTTTTGATGACCAAAGTTTGTTCGGAGTCCCGGATGAGACCACAGACGTGGTGAGGAGTCTCAAAATGGTCGAGACATAAAGATTGATATATTGTACCATGTTATTCGGACACCGGAAGAGTTCCAGGAAGTTTCAGATAAAAACCAGAGTGCCGGAGGGGTTACCGGAACCCCCCCTCCCTAGGGAACTAATGGGCCACCATGGGCCTTAGTGGAGAGAGAGGAGGGCAGCCAGGGCAGGCTACACCCGCCTTGGAGTCCGAATAGGACAAGGGAAGGGGGGCGGCGCCCCCCTTTCCTACTCTCTCTCCCTCTCCTTCCTTCCCCTCTCTCCCTTGTGGTGGAATCCTACTAGGACTAGTAGTCCTAGTAGGACTCCTCTCTTGGGGCGTGCCCTAGGGTCTGGCTGGCCTCCCCCTTGCTCCTTTATATACGGGGGCATGGGGGCATCCTAGAACACACAAGTTTCTCTTAACCGTGTGCGGTGCCCCCCTCCGTAGTTACACTCCTTAATCATACCATCGTAGTGCTTATGCGAAGCCCTGCGCTGGTAGCATCATCATCACTGTCGCCATGTCGTCATGCTGATGAAACTAACCATCATCCTCAACTGGATCAAGAGTACAAGGGACGTCATCGAGCTGAACGTGTGCGGAACACGGAGGTGCCGTACGTTCGGTACTCGATCAGTTGGATCGAGAAGAAGTTCGACTACATCAACCGTGTTATTGAAACACTTCCGCCTTCGGTCTACGAGGGTACGTGGACACACTCTCCCCACTCATTGCTATGCATCACCTAGATAGATCTTGCGTGATCGTAGGATTTTTTTCGAAATTACCGCATTCCCCAACATCTGGTGCTTTCTTCGCCCAATATTTTTTATATATTCCAAAACTAATCTCCTTGAATTTCCAGGACTTTTGGAGTTGTGAGGAATAGGTCTCTAATATTTGCTCCATTTCCAGTCCAGAATTCCAGTTGTCGGCATTCTCCCTCTCATGTAAACCTTATAAAATAAGAGAGAAAAGGCATAAGTATTGTGATATAACGTGTAATAATAGCCCATAATGCAAAAAATATTGATGTAAAAACATGATGCAAAATGGACGTATCAACTCCCCCAAGCTTAGACCTCGCTTTTCCTCAAGCGAAAGCCGATATCAAAAAATATGTCCACATGTTTAGAGATAGAGGTGTCGATAAAATAAAATACGGACATGAAGGCATCATGATAATTTTTAGAACAACAACATATATTGTCATATGATTCTTATGCTAAAGTAACAATCCATTCACAATGTAAAGTATGAATCAGAAACTTCATTGAAAACTAACAAACTATGATCTCAGTCATTGAAGCAATTGCAATTTATCATAACATCAGAAAGAGTCAATATAAGAGCTTTTAAGCAAGTCCACATACTCAACTATCATTTAGTCTTTCACAATTGCTAACACTCACGCGATACTTATGGCTACAAAGTTTCAATCGGACACAGAGAAAGATAGGGGCTTACAGTTTCGCCTCCCAACCTTTTACCTCAATGGTAATGTCAACAACAATACTTTATGAAAACCTACATCCAAATGGATATATATATATCTGGATCTCTCCAACACATAGTGCTTGCCAAAGGATAAAGTGTAAAAAGGAAAGGTGAAGATCACCATGACTCTTGTACGAGGGTAGATGATAAAAATAAAAGATAGGCCCTTCGCAGAGGGAAGCAGAGGTTGCCATGCGCTTTTATGGTTGGATGCACAAAATCTTAATGCAAAAGAACATCACTTTATATTGCCACTTGTGATAGGGACCTTCATTATGCAGTCCATCGCTTTTATTTCTTCCATATCACAAGCTCGTATAAAGCTTATTTTCTTCACACTAATAGATCATACATATTTAGAGATCAATTTTTATTGCTTGCACCGATGACAACTTACTTGAAGGATCTTACTCAATCCATAGGTAGATATGGTGGACTCTCATGGCAAAACTGGGTTTAGGGATGTTTGGAAGCATAAGTAGTATCTCTACTTGGTGCAAAGAATTTGGCTAGCATGTGGGGGAAAGGCAAGCTCAACATGTTGGATGATCCATGACAATATAACTATTCGGATATAAGAAAACATAACCCATTACGTTGTCTTCCATGTCCAACATCGACTTTTTCGCATGTCATATTTTAATGAGTGCTCACAATCACAGAAGATGTCCAAGATAGTGTATTTATATGTGAAACCTCTCTTTCTTTATTACTTCCAATTAATTGCAACGATGACCAAAACTATGTTTGTCAACTCTCAACAATTTTTATTCATCATACTCTTTATATGTGAAGCCATTACTCTCCATAAGATCAATATGATCTTTTTATTTCTTTTTATTCTTTCTTTAATTCCCTCAACATCATAGCAAGATAACAAAGCCCTCAACTCAAAACTACTCTTTATTATATATAGCTCATGGACTTGATTACATAGAAAGAGATCAAAACAAAACTCAAAGCTAGATCATACTAAAACTTTATTTTACTAGATCAAGATAAAACCAAAAGGATCGAACTAAGAAAAACGATAAAGATAGAAGTGTGATGGTGATATGATACTGGGGCACCTTCCCCAAGCTTGGCAATTGCCAAGGGGAGTGCCCATACCCATGTATTTATGTCTCTTTCTTTGGAAGTGGTGATGTGATATTATTTGTGATGATGCCCCTTAGCATATGATTCTCTTCCTCAAGCTTATTAACTTGATTCTTAAGATCCATTATTTCCTTATGGAGTTTACCTGTGACGGCTAAAGATCCATTCACCCATGGATGTTTCATAGCTGCGGGAGAATAAGTAACACTCGTTTTCATATTTTCATAAGAGATAAATCTAGCATTAGGAGGAATGACCGAATTTGGAATTGCTGAGCTCTGAAGTTCCTCCAACATAATCTAGCTTGGAGACGAGAGGTAACTTCTTGATCCTCCTCCATGGCATCCACCCTTTTCAAGTCAACCTCCATCTCCTCCTTCATTGATGGCCCAAAGTGGTCAGCTTTGCTGTTTGCTCTTGGCCCCAGTGTCGGGTGAGATACTCGACTCTCCTCGACTGACTCTTGAGAAGACATCTTACTCTAAATCTGCTGCAGAAACAACTCAAAACAACAAAGGATTTTGTCATGGTACGGTGGTCAAAACCTTCGGGAGATTATATAATGAATTTTTACCGACCAAAAGAAGTATTGTGCAAGAAAACAGAGTCCGGAGGGCATACGAGGTGGCCACGAGGTCGGGGGCGCGCCCAGGGGGGTAGGGCGCACCCTCCACCCTCGTGGCTGCCTCGTGTCTCTTTCTGACTACTTTTAATTTTCCTAATTTTTTAAACATTCCAAAACGGAGAGAAGTTGCTATTTGAACAGTTTTGGAGTCGGTTTACTTACCATACCACATACCTATTCCTTTTCGGAGTCTGAAACATTCTGGAAAGTGTCCCTTATGTACTCCACCGGTGTTATGGTGTCAATTATATTGGTTTCAACATTTATGTGAGTACTTGAGATATAATGTTTGATTCTTTGACCGTTTACCACCTTCGGATTTGTGCCTTTAGTGTTGTTGATTTTGATGGCACCGGAACGATAGACCTCATCGATAATGTAAGGACCTTCCCATTTAGAGAGAAGTTTTCCTGCAAAAAATCTTAAACGAGAGTTGTATAGTAAAACATGATCACCTACATTAAACTCATGCTTTTGTATCCTTTTGGCATGCCATCTTTTAACCTTTTCCTTAAAGAACTTGGCATTCTCATAGGCTTGGGTTCTCCATTCATCAACCGAGCTAATGTCAAATAACCTCTTCTCACCGGCAAGTTTGAAATCATAATTGAGCTCTTTAATATCCCAATATGCCTTATGTTCTAGTTTGAGAGGTAAGTGACATGCCTTTCCATAAGCCATTTATACAAAGACATACCCATAGGATTTTTATAAGAAGTTCTATAAGCCCATAATGCATCATCAAGTTTCTTGGACCAATTCTTTCTAGATCTATTAACAGTCTTTTGCAAAATCAATTTAATCTCTCTATTACTCAATTCTACTTCACCACTAGACTGAGGATGGTATGGAGATGCAATTCTATGGTTAACATCATACTTAGCAAGCATTTTTTTACGAAAAGCACCATGAATAAAATGTGAACCACCATCAGTCATTAAATATCTAGGGACTCCGAACCTCAGAAAAATAACTTCTTTAAACATCTTAATAGAAGTGTTATGATCATCACTACTAGTTGGAATAGCTTCTACCCACTTAGTAACATAATCAACAGCAACTAAAATATGTGTATACCCATTGGAGGAAGGAAAGGGTCCCATATAATGAAAGCCCCAAACATCAAATGGTTCAATAACACATGGTAATTCATAGGCATTTCTTGACGTCTACTAATATTACCAATTCTTTAGCATTCATCACAAGACAAGACAAACTTACGAGCATCCTTAAAGAGAGTAGGCCAATAAAAACCGGATTGCAATACCTTATGTGCAGTTTTATCTCCAGCGTGGTGTCCTCCGTAAGCCTCGGAGTGACACTTGCGTAGGATCTGTTCCTGTTCATGCTCAGGTACACAACGTCTAAGAACACCATCTACTCCTTCTTTATAAAGGTGTGGATCATCCCAAAAGTAATGTCTTAAATCATAGAAAAACCTTTTATTTTGTTGGTATGTGAAACTAGGTGGTAGAAATTTAGCAACAATATAATTAGCATAACCAGCATACCATGGAGCTGTATGAGAAGCATTTATGACAGCTAATAGTTCATTAGGAAAGCTATCATCAATAGGCAGTGGGTCATGAAGAACATTTTATAACCTAGACAAGTTGTCTGCAATGGGGTTCTCAGCTCCCTTTCTATCAATAATATGCAAATCAAATTCTTGTAGCAAGAGAACCACTTAATAAGTCTAGGTTTAGCATCTTTCTTTTCCATAAGATATTTAATAGCAACATGATCAGTGTGAACAGTTACTTTGGAATCAACAATATAAGGTCTGAACTTATCACAAGAAAATACAACCGCTAAAAATTCATTTTAAGTAGTAGCATAGTTTCTCTGGGCACTGTCTAGAGTTTTACTAGCATATTGGATAACATTTAAATTCTAATCAACTCTTTGTCCTAGAACAACACCGACATCATAATCACTAGCATCACACATAATTTCAAAGGGTAAATTCCAATCAGGTGGCTAAACAATAGGTGCACAAATCAAGGCTTTCTTAAGTATTTCAAATGCTTATACACAATCATCATCAAAAACAAAAGGAACATATTTTTGCAAGAGATTAGTGAGAGGACTAGAAATTTTAGATAAGTCTTTAATAAACCTCCAATATAAACCAGCATGACCAAGGAAACTTCTTATACCTTTGATATCTTTAGGACACAATATCTTTTCAATAGCATCAACTTTAGCTTTATCAACTTCAATACTTCTTTCAGTAATTTTATGCCCCAAGACAATACCTTCATTAACCATAAAGTGGCACTTCTCCCAATTCAATACAAGATTAGTTTCTTCGTATCTCTGCAAAACTCGATCAAGGTTGCTTAAGCAATCAACCAAAAAAGTTCCGTAAATGGAGAAATCATCCATGAAAACCTCAACAATATTTTCATAAAAGTCAGAGAATATAGCAGTCATACATCTTTGAAAGGTAGCAGGTGCATTGCATAAACCAAAAGACATACGTCTATAAGCAAAGGTACCAAAAGGGCAAGTAAATGTGGTCTTTTCCTGATCCTCTTTTGACACAGTTATTTGAGAGAAGCTAGAATAACCATCTAGGAAGAAAAAATGTGTATGTTTGGATAGTCTTTCTAGCATTTGATCAATAAAAGGTAGAGGGTAATGATCTTTTCTAGTAGCTTTATTTAATTTGTGGAAACGAATTACAATTCTATGACCTGTAACAATTCTTTGTGGGATCAATTCATTCTTATCATTAGGAACAACAGTAATACCTCCCTTCTTAGGGACACAAAGAAAGAGACTTACCCACTGACTATCAGCAATAGGATAAATTATACCTGCCTCCAGAAGCTTTAGTATTTCATTTCTTGCCACTTCATTCATCTTAGTATTTAACCTTCTTTGGTGATCAACAACTGATTTAGCATCCTTTTCCAGTTTTATTTTGTGCTGACATAGAGTGGGACTAATGCCCTTAAGACCATCAAGAGTACATCCAATAGCGGCACGGTGCTTCTTCAGAGTTTTCAATAATTTCTCTTCTTCATGCTCTGAAAGGTTAGCACTAATAATAACATGATATATCTTATTTTCATCGAGATAAGCATATTTAAGTGTATCAGGTAATTGTTTAAGCTCAAACACGGGATCTCCCTTGGGTGGAGGAGGATCCCCAAGGATTTCAACAGGCAAGTTGTGTTTCAAAATTGGTCCTTGCTTAAAGAATACTTCATCTATTTCCCTTCTTTCATTCATAAACATATCATTTTAATGGTCTAGCAAGTATTATTCTAAAGGATCATTAGGAGGCACGGCAATAGGAGCAAGACCAATAATTTCATCCTTACTAGGCAAATCTTTATCATGGGGTTGTCTACAAAATATAGAAAAATTAAAGTTATGAGACATATCCCCTAAACCAACAGTGAGAATATCCTTTTCGCAGTTTATCTTAGCATTAACAGTATTCAAGAAGTGTCTACCAAATATAATGGGACAAAAGTCATCTTGTGGGGAAGAAAGAACAAGAAAATTAGTAGGATATTTAATTTTCCCACACAAGATTTCAACATCTCTAACAATCCCAACTGGTGAAATAGTATCTCTATTGGAAAGCTTAATAGTCACGTCAATACCTTCTAATTCAGCAGGTGCAATATTGTAACATCCCAAAAATTCAATTTGGAATGTTATACACAGGTCATCATATGCATATCATGTTTTAATCGTTTTTTGGTTTGATCCTAGAAATTCTAAGCAACTCAATGACCCACGGAGAGAGTTGGGGATTTCATTTATTTTCATATTTGAATTTTTTGAAATTTGAAAGGAGGATCATTTTGGTTTTATTATGTTTCTCTCCAAAATATTTTTAATATAAAAATAACAGAGAGGGGATAAAATGACTTCCCAAAATAGAAGAAATATTGGAGAAAAAATGTTAAAATCAAATAATAATTTTATTTGGCTTTTTATTTGCTATTTTATTTGAATTACAAAAATACGCATGTTTTCAAAATTGCATTTTTAGGCCAGAAAAATGTTCACTTTGTTCTAAATATTTTATTTAGACGGTGAAAATTGTTTTTGGCATTTTAAAGATTTTTTTATATTTAATTAGGATTTTTCTGTTTCAGCGGAATTATTTAAAAAAAAGTCTCTGCGGACTGACTAGGCTGAAGCCCAGCCGGCCCAGCTCGCACCGTCCCCGACCCCGAGCCGGTCACCCGCTCGCGCACGCCGCTCGCCGTCGCCGCCCCGGACTCCCGCCACCGTCAACCCATCCCCCAAGCCACCCTGCCCCTCCTCCTTAAATAGCCGCCGCCGCCCCACATCGCCACCCTGCCCCGCCTCGCAAACCGCAGCAGCAGCGCCCACCATCGCCGGAGCTGCCGTTGCCTGCCATGCCGCCGTCGCCGCTCCACACCGCCAAGCACCACCCGCCGCCACCCGCGCCGCCCGCCGTCGCCCCGGAGCCGCCGCCGCCCGTGCCCCGCCTCGTCGGAAGCCGCCGAGGCGCCAGACTTCGCCGGATGTCGCCGCCGTTTTTTTGGTTTTTAGGTAAACCGCCATTTTTTTTGAAAACCCTAGTTCTGTCTTTTTAGATGGATCGGTTTGGTTTTTGTTTGGTTTAGTTGTTTAGCGGACGTTCGTCCGTTCATTCTTTTACCGAACGTTGTTCACTGATTAGGTTCAGACAGCGAACGTTCGCTCGTTAGTCTATTCCTTCCGTTTTAGTTTTCCAGGGATTTATGTGTGATTATTTTCGATCATGATTTCTGCCCTGATCTTCGATCTAGTATAACTTTTTAACCGTTAGTCCAAATTAGATGAAACCAACGCCTAAATCTTTGTCTCGAAGAACTCTTTCTGTTTAACCAACTTGAACATGATTTTGGTACTGTCAAATTTGACTTTAGTCCAGATTAGTAAATGAATCTTGTTTCGTTCATATCTTAAGTTCGTTGCTCCGTTTGAGTTGATTCTTTTTGCAAGTCAAAGCTCTTCAGTTGAACTTTCTGTTTGGATCTTTTTATTTGAGTTTTACCCATGCGTCTAAGCTTGAGTGCTTATGTATGCTATTGTTTATTTGCGATAGAATTCCCGGAGTGCGAAGCGTCCTACTACGAGTCTCTAGGTTTTACAGATCATCAGCAAGGCAAGTAACACTTTGATCATATCCCTTTATTACCCAGTTTTTATGCATTAGTTACAATCCTTAAACATTGCATGGTTAGGATCTGAATAACATGTGGGTTTGGGAAGTAGATGATGAGGTAGAACCTATTTCCCTTTTATTATCAAACCTTTGGGAGTTACTTTTACGTTATGCTTAGGTTTTGCTATGCTATGCTTGTAGATGTGGATTGGGTGAGTGTATCCATGACAGATGTGAGAATTGTTAATTAATGGTTAACTTAAGGTGGCTACTTAAATACACATCTGGGTGGATTGGTTGCGGACACCTGGAGAATCCAGTGTTGTCCTAGGATATCCCGGAGTACCCGTGTGATCATCCTATGGTTCGCCACCCAGGCTCAAAGGGATCATAAGATTATTCATGCTAGAAACTTCCATGTGCAGCCACAAGCTATTATGGGCTCTAGCATAGTTGAGTAGGTTGCATAACCTCTTTCAGCGGTGGGCTAGCAGATGTAGGGGAAAGTAGGTGTAACTGTCCATCCAGAGTAAAGAGTTAATGTTTCTGAAAGACTTTGTCTTGGTCATTCGTTTCTCAAACACCTTGTAGTGCGAGAAATCTAATGGAGGAGATCGAGTCTTGTGGGGAAAAGTGCGCAAACCTCTGCAGAGTGTACAAACTAATCATGGTTAGCCGTGTCCCCGGTTATGGACATCTTGAGTATCTGGTTCTTGGATTATCATGTTGATCTCATCGCTCTAAATTAATTTGTTGGGTTAATTAATATTGCTTAATTGTGATTGAATTGGAGGAACCTTCTCAATGTTTAACAACCACCATGATAGTTAAAATTTATTCCTTTGTTGTAGGAAAAAAATGGCTTTATGCAAAAACTTTAACCATAGAGCTTTCCACCAGCCATATATGCATGTAGTGATAGCATTTATTCTATTCATTGCTCTTTTGTGTTACATTGCCAGCATATTCCATGTGTTGACCCATTTCGGGCTGCAACATATCTTGTTGCAGACTTTTCAGACGACGAGTAAGGTTCGCTAGGTCGATGTCATTCACTCAGCTATGCCGTTGGAGTTGATGGACTCACTTTTTCTTCCAAGCCTTCTGCTGTTATCTTATTTAGATGGCCTTAAGCCATATTAATGTAATAAGTTCTCTTTTGATACATTTCGATGTAATAAGTGTGTGATTGAAACTCTGTTATAAATCCTCGAGTACTGTGTGTGTCAGCATTACCGATCCAGGGATGACACTGATGCACAGAGACTTGACTGTTTGAGGTCTGGTCGCTACAAGATGGTACCAGAGCACACGCTGACTGTAGGACATGGCCACTAAGTTAAACCATAGGTCACCCTTCTCTACTCATTTCTGACTCCTCTCCCTTTTCCACTCTATAGGATGGTGGACTCAAGGAACAAGTTTACACAACCGGATGAAGACACACCTTTTGGGCGACACTTGAAGGAAGTCACTAGGTACCTGACCATCGGAATACCAAGCTTCACCGGGACCTACATCGCCACTTTACCAAAAGAGAAGCGTTGGATGATTCAAGTTCAAGTTCCAGGAAGGACATTCATGCCAGTTACTGAGCACATAGAGTTTTCCTTTGATGCACCAACCTGGAGTCTAGGAAAGAGTATGGCAGCCTTCATCGCCATGGGACGCATTGGAGAAGTTTATCACAAGGATCTTAAGGACACTATTTACCAGATATGTGGGCGCCGAGATGAGCAATGGGAGATGATTAGTACCAGGAGGGACAGGTCCATTGCAGCTTTCATCCAGGAGTTAAACCAGCACATTCTTTGCCAGGAGAACCAGATGTGCGCAAGCATGATAGATCTGAAGAAGGCAATGACCGGGATTATAGAGCTAGAGGAGGAACTCTAGTCTACACGCGACGGATATGAGGAGGAAATGATAATACTAGTGGAGAAGAATGACGACCTGACAAGGAAGCTAGGTGTATTCATTGGAGACCCCGCGTCAGGAGGAGATGACGACCATTCCAACAACATTCGTTCGGAGGACTACATCATCATCGACGACATCGATTCTGACCCCGACGATAGCGAGGATGACTACGTTGATGAAGCTGGAGCAGATATCATGGAGTCTTCCACCGATCAAAACTTCTTGTCGACCACCATATTATTAGTAGTATTCCCCCATGTATATAGGATAGTCCGAGCACTTTTGTATTGGTAGTTAGACCGATTGTATGCCCTTGCTTGAATTGATTGGTGTGATATGATTGTGTTTGTCTCATGAGCATATGGGTAGTGTTTTCCCTTTAGACCTCATTCTATTCTGTTTCCTCACCTTTTCTCAACCCATTAGATGCCTCCGAGACGTGACAATGGATTTGCTTTCCCACCGGAGCTCACTCAGTTGATCCAGCAGCAGAATACCCTGATGCAGCTATTAGTTCAGAACCAGAACCAAGGCAATAACAACAACAACCCACCACCACCACCTGTTGATCACTTAGCCCGTTTCCTAAGGCTAAATCCACCGGTGTTCTCTAGTAGCACTGAGCCGACTGTTGCAGATGATCGGCTATGCAAGATTGGCAGGGAGCTGACCACTTCAGGACGCACATATGCGGAGAGAGTGCGTTTTGCCGCACATCAACTTGATGGACCCACAACATCATGGTGGAAGAATTTCAGAGCCACTTACCCCATTGACACTATTACATGGGATCAGTTTCAGCAGGCTTTCCGCACTGCCCATGTTTCAGCAGTAGCTATGAACATGAAGAAGCGCGAGTTTCACAACTTGCGCCAAGGAGGATGCACGGTAGGCCAGTATGTGGATGAGTTTAGTATGTTAGCATGCTATGCCCCTGATGACGTAGCAACTGATACTGCTAAGCAGGAGAAGTTTCTGGAAGGACTGAATGATGAGCTGAGCATGCAGTTGATGGTGGCTACATTCAACAACTACCAGGAGCTGGTAGATAGAGCTCTTATGATTGAACGGAAGCAGCGGCGGATAGAGAGCCGCAATAGGAAGTATGGACAAGGGAAGTACAATTCAGGAGCTCAGTAGAGACCTCATTTTACCCTGAACTCGGAAGGACACATTCACCATAACCATGGAGGCCACACTACCAATGGAGGAAGTTCGCATAACCATAGTGGCCCCAAGAATGGGATGGGAATGGAGGAACCAATAGCCAGAACCGTTCCAACCCGGCGACGCCTGCCAAGAAGGATCTAAGTCACATTACTTGTTTCAAGTGCGGAAAAAATGGACACTACGCCACTGAGTGTTCTGAAGCAAAGAATGGAAATGGCAATGTAAGCTCTCGGAAGAAGCCCAACCCTGTCAACAGGGGACAAGTGAACCACGTTAGCGTGGAGGAGGTTGAAGAGCAGCCAGATGCAGTTATAGGTAAGTTTTTGGTTAAGTCATTTACTGCAATCGTTCTTTTTGACACTGGTGCATCGCATTCATACATATCAAGGGGATTTGTGGATAAGTATAAGTTGCCCACCAAAGTTCTTAGGACACCTATGTTAGTAAGCTCGCCAGGAGCGGATCATATGGCAAGCGAAGGATGTTTTCAGATGACATTGACCATAGGTAGGCATGTTTTCCCCACAAATCTGATAATTCTGGAGTCACAAGGATTGGAAGTGATTTTGGGTATGGATTGATTATCGATGTATGGAGGAAACATCAATTGCGCCAGTAAGTCAATTATGCTCACCACCCCGGAAGGAAGAAGGATCAAGTATGTATCCCGGCATGTGCCGAAGAGGACTCAAGTGAATTCCTTATGAAGAGTTGTACAGGAGGAAGTACCAGTGGTGAAGCATTACCCCGATGTATTTTCGGAGGAGTTACCAGGCATGCCACCGGATCGAGACATTGAGTTTTTGATTGAACTACTGCCAGGCACCTGGCCAATATCAAAGAGACCGTATCGAATGCCCGCACAGGATTTGGAGGAAATTAAGAAATAGATTAAGGAGTTACTGGATAAGGTTACATTCAACCAAGTTCGTCACCTTGGGGAGCCCCAGTACTTCTAGTAGAGAAGAAGGATGGATCATTAAGGATGGTTGTTGATTATCATGCGTTGAATTAAGTGATGATCAAGAACAAGTACCCACTGCCGATTATCAATGATTTGTTTGACCAGTTGCAAGGAGCTAAAGTATTTTCCAAGATCGATCTGTGATCAGGTTACCACCAGCTGAAGATTCGAGAGCAGGACATACCTAAGACAGCTTTTACCACAAGGTACGGGCTATATGAGTATACTGTTATGTCTTTTGGTCTGACTAATGCGCCTACCTATTTTATGAACATGATGAACAAAGTGTTTATGGAGTTTTTGGATAAGTTCGTCGTGGTGTTCATTGATGATATATTGGTTTACTCGAAGAACGAGGAGGAGCATAAGGAACATTTGCGATTGGTTCTTGAGAAGCTCAGAGAACACCAGTTATAGGCTAAGTTCATCAAGTGTGAGTTTTGGCTGAAGGAAGTCGGATATCTTGGACATGTTATATCTAGAGAAGGAATAGCAGTAGACCCCACCAAGGTTGTCTTTGTGACTAAATGGGTGGCACCCACATCAGTTGGAGAGATCACGAGTTTTCTTGGACTCGCAGGATATTATCGGAGGTTCATTGAGAATTTCTCCAGAATTCCAAAGCCCATGACAGAGTTGTTGAAGAAGGACACCAAGTTCAAATGGACTGAGGACTGTGAAGCCAATTTTCAAGAGTTGAAGAAACATTTGGTTACATCCCCAGTGCTGATTCTCCCAGACCAACGAAAGGATTATCAATTGTATTGCTATGCTTCTCGTCAAGGACTTGGAGTACTGCTTATGCAGGAGGGAAGAGCTGTTTCATATTCCTCACGACAGCTTAAACCTCATGAGTTAAATTATGCTACGCATGATTTAGAGTTAGCAGCCGTAGTGCATGCGTTGAATACTTGGAGACATTTTCTCATCGGAAACCATTGTGAAGTGTACACAGATCATAAGAGTTTGAAATATATCTTCACACAGAAGGAGTAGAACCTCAGGCGGAGGAGATGGTTGGAGCTCATTAAGGACTATGATATGAAATTTCACTATCATCTCGAAAAGGCTAATGTAGTAGCAGATGCGTTGAATCGCAAGAGTTATGTTAATACGCTCATGACCGGAGGATTACCCAAGGAGTTAGCAGAGGATCTTCACGAGCTATGTTTGGAAATAGTTCCGAGAGGTTATGTAGCAGCATTGGAAATTCAGTCCACTTTGATGGGTAAGATCAGAGAAGCCCAGAAGACTCACAAGGAGATTGTCGAGATAAAGGAAAGGATGAGTAAAGGAAATGCTAAAGGATTTCGTGAGGATGAGCATGATACCTTATGGTTTGAGGATCGCGTATATGTGCCTAATGACCCCGAGATCAGGAAGGTGATTCTGCAGGAGGCCCATGATTCGCCATATTCAATTCACCCAGGAAACACTACGATGTATCTGGATTTGAAGGAAAGTTTCTGGTGGACTAGAATGAAGAAGGATATTGCCGAGTATGTAGCGGTATGTGATGTATGTCAGAGAGTTAAGGCAGAGCATCAGAAGCCAGCAGGATTGTTACAGCCATTGCCGATACCCGAATGGAAATGGGACAAGCTTGGCATGGATTTTATCACTGGATTGCCTAGGACTCGTTCAGGCTATGACTCTATATGGGTTGTAGTCGATCGTTTGACGAAAGAATCTCATTTCATCCCACTGAAGACCACTTATACAAGTGATAAGTTGGCAAAGATATACATGACCAGGATTGTATGTCTGCATGGAGTTCCGAGGACCATTGTATCAGGTAGAGGCACCCATTTTACCTCAAAGTTCTAGAATCAGTTGCATGAGACTTTGGGTACTAGACTAGAGTTCAGTACAGCCTTTCATCCACAGACGGATGGACAGACCGAGAGAGTCAATCAGATTCTGGAGGACATGTTGAGAGCCTGTGCGCTAGATTATGGATCTAGTTGGGACGACAATTTGCCGTATGCAGAGTTCTCTTATGAAAACAGTTATCAAGCCAGTTTGAAGATGGCCCCTTTCGAAGCTTTGTACGGAAGGAGGTGCAGGACACCGTTATTGTTGGATGAAATTGGAGACCATCAGTTGTTTGGACCAGATTTGATTAAGGAGTCTAAAGAGAAGGTTAAACTGATTCGCGACAAACTCACACTACAAAAAAAGACACATCCGTGACATTTTGGGCCGAATGAATTTTCTTCCTGTCATACATATGACACTTCTATGACGATAATTGTGACAAAACCCGATATCATCATAGATGTGGTGGGCTCCTACTTCTATGACAAAAAATCATGACAGAAAATGGGCTTTTCGTCCTGGGCAGGCCGGAGACGCAGCAACATCACATTCTTTTGTCCGTCCATGACGGAAAAAACCGTGGTAGAAGCAAGTGGGAGGAAAATTTTGGGGAGTTCCCGGTTATGGTGGGAGGTCGGGGGCCGAGCGATGCGCGTTTCTCTCATACACGTACGCGCGTGTGTGCGAGGCGTTGGCTCTAACTGAACCCGAGCGAGGCGTTGGGCTCTAACTGAACCCGAGCAATTGCACTACAGGCTACGCGTTACTGAACCCGAGCGATCGATCGATGGCTATTAACTGAACCCGATCGAGCGATCCCTTCGCTACTGCTGCTAACTGAAGCCGATGGATGCTGCCGCTCTGGATGAACAGTGAGTGTGTGTGTGGGGGGGGGGGGTGGATGAACAGTGAGTGGTGGCGTTGCCTCTGGATGAATAGGACCCCGTGGTGTGGAGGGCTGGATGAACAGGACGACCCCGTGGAGGGCTGGATGAACAGTAGATAGTGGAGGGGTGGATGAACAGTAGCCCATGGAGGGGTGGTTGAACAGGAGCCCATGGAGAGCGGTGGTTGAACAGTAGCCGGTGGAGTAGCGCACGGTGGAGGCTGGATGAACAGGAGCCCGTGGATGAACAGTCACAGGTGGAGGCTGGAGGAGGTCGACGATGGATGAACAGTAGCCCATGGAGGCTGGAGGAGGTCGACGGTGGAGATGAACAGTATCCCGTGGAGTCCCGTTTTGCGGTACGCCACACCCCTCCCGAGGAACAGGAGCCCTGTTTCGACCTTAGCGCTCCAACACAAGTCCGTTTCGTCCGTTTTGCGGTACGCCACACCCCTCCCGATGAATAGGATCCCGTTTCGAACGTGGCCAGTCGAACACAAGGCCGTTTCCTTCGTTCTGCGGTACGCCAGGCCTCGTTTCCATCGCATGTTCCGTCCAAGCCCTCCCGATGAACACGACCATGCATTCCCTTCTGACCCAGCCGGTTGGCTCCCCATGAACACGACGACGACGCTGTTTCTCCGTTCTGACCCAACCATGTACACGAGCCCTGGCCGCACGTATGCGCGAGTAGGCGTTCGAGACCCCGCCCGTATGTACACATACGTGGCCGTATTTTCTTTCTTGCGCACTGGCCGTTGTACGTACGTGTACATGCTACGTGCGCGCCTCTACTACGACACGTGTGAGCCTCTACTACAACACGTGCGCGCCTCTACATCGACCAGTATATATGTATGTACACGTTCGCGACCAGAATGACAACGCTACGTACGCTTCGACCAGGTGGGTCCCGACTATCAGGCACTTCCTTGCGTGCGAAGATGTAGCTGGTGGGTCCCAACAGTTAGGGGGAAACGTTTTTTTCACGAAATATGGTGGCCCGTCCGGTGGGTCCCCGTTGTTAGGTGGAGGAATAATTATTTTGCACGTAATAAGGAGGCACTTCCTTGCTGCGGCCGTGGACCCAACTGTCAGCCTCTCCACGTACAGTCCACATCCGATGGAAGTCGTTCCTTGACCACGTTGACCACGCCGCACCGAGAGCACCAGGGAGATGGACGACGGTGAGGCCTAGGAAGGGGATGATGTGGAGCCGGGGAAGACGCGGCAGTGGATGCCCATGCATAGAGGAGTACGAGGGTTCACTGGTTCGCTGCGGTGTGAGGCTGCCATCACCGCAGAATAACAGGGGGTGTGGGTGAGTAGAGGGATGGCTTGGCCAGCGGTGGGAGTAGTAGGCGGCGGTGAGGCCTCCGCCGCATTGCAGAAGGCCACGGGAGGCAGGAGCACGAGGCATGAACGACGCTAGTTTGGGCGGCTGGAGCAAGAAGACTAGAGGTTGAAGAAGCACTACAGCCGTTGGATGGACATCATACGGTCACTGGAGCTAGAATCTCGCATATTGACTAAGTTGACAAAGCCCTCCGCCCCCGTCAACTTAGTAGGCCCACAAGTCAGCCCGCCACTATACTGGGTCCCAGCTAACAGGAGGAGTATTCATTTTTTTGTGCGTAATAATGAGGCACTTCCTTGCGTGCGAAGATATAGCTGGTGGGTCCGAGCTGTCAGCGGCGGTAATGTTTTTTCGTGAAATACAGAGGACCTTTCGGTGGGTCCTTGATGTCAGGTGGAGGAATCATTATTTTGCGCAAAATAAGGAGGCATTTCCTTGCGTGCGACCGTGGACCCAGCTGTCGGCCTCTCCACGTACAGTCCACTTCAGATGCATGTCGGTCATTGACCACGTTGACCAGGACGCGCCGAGAGCACCCGGGCGGTGGACGATGGCGAGGTCTAGGAAGGGAACGACAGGGAGGCAGGGAGGACTCGACAGTTGTTTCCCACGCGGAGGGGAGTACAACTGTATGAGGGTTTACTGGTTCGTCTGCCGTCGCCGGAGAATAACAGCAGATGTGGGTGAGTAGAGGGATGGCTAGGCCAGCGATGGGAGTACGGTGGGGCGGTGAGGCCTGCGCCGCAGCACAGCCAACCGCGGGGAGGAGGGAGTAGGCAGTCCCGCCGGCGCTTATTTGAGCGGCTTGAGTAGGAAGAGTAGAGATTGAAGAAGCACGACGACCGTTCGATGGACATCCAACAGTCACTGCTTGTGCGTCAACCTTTTTTTAGGAAAGCCTCAAATCTGTGGAAAACAGCACACATCCCATCTGCCATTATTTCTAATAATTTACAGCCCATTTGCTAATTCTTAAGGTTTTTTTGGAGACCATATTCTTTTTGTTAGCATTACAGCCCATATTGTGGCCACGGTTAAAAAATTATACAAAATTTTGCATATTTCGGTGCGGTCCAAACTGTTTTTAATCCCGAAATTTTGACTCACATTCAAACTGATTTTAAAAATAAATGTATATCAATATAAAATCCAACAAATTCTCCATGCATAAAAATTAATGTAATTTAAAATCTCGAAATGAAAAAAAAGATATTTGAAACTAATTGCCGGTTTGATGTGTTTTAAAAATGCACAACCCATTTCTCATTACTGATAGGCCATTTTCTCGGCCAGTCGAATGAAGCTCTCCTCGTCTTGAAAGATTTGCAGCCCAACAGGCCTGACAAAGCGACTTACTTGGCAAATCACAAAAAAACTGGGCTGTGGCCGTGGACCCAGTTGTCAGCCTCTCCACGTACAGTACTCTTTCGATGGAAGTCGGTCGTTGACCACATTGACCACGCCGCGCCGAGAGCACCAAGGTGGTGGACGACGGCGAGGCCTTGGAAGGGGACGACGCGGAGCCGGGGAAGACGCGGCAGTGGATGCCCACACGGAGAGGAGTACGAGGGTTCACTGGTTCGGCTGCGGCGTGAGGCTGCCGTCGCCGCAGAATAACAGGGGGTGTGGGTGAGTAGAGGGATACCCTGGGCCAGCGGTGGGAGTAGTAGGGGGCGGTGAGGCCTCCGCGGAATCACAACCGGCCACGAGAGGCAGGAGCACGCGACACGACCGGCGCTGCTTTGGGCGGTTGGAGCAAGAAGACTAGAGGTTGAAGAAGCACTATGGCCGTTGGATGGACATCGTACGGTCACTAGAGCTAGAATCGTTCATATTGACTAAGTTGACAAAGCCCTCCGTCCTTGTTAACTTAGTAGGCCCACAAGTCAGCCAGCCACTATGGTGGGTCCTAGCTAGCAGGGGGTATTCATTTTTTGGTGCGTAATAAGGAGGCACTTCCTTGCGTGCGAAGATATAGCTGGTGGGTCCGACCTGTCAGTGGGGGGGATGTTTTTTTCGCAAAATATAGAAGCCCTTCCCATGTACAGTACACGTACAGTGCGTAATAAGGAGGACTTTCCTTGTGTGCGACCATGGACCTCGTGGGTCCCAGCCATCAGGCTCTCCACGTACAGTCCTCTTCCGATGACTCTCGTATGTTGACCACGCCACGCCGAGCGCACCGAGGCGGTGGACGACAGCGAGGCCCCAGACTGGGACGACCCAGAGATGGGGAAGACGCGGCAATGGACTAGCAGACGGAGAGGAGTGGGAAACTTGACTGGTTCGGGTGCGGGGTGGGCCTACACTCAGCACAGAATAACAGGAGGTGCGGAGTGGATGGATGGCCTGGCCGTCGGCGGGGTAGCGTTTCGCTGAGGAGCGCAAAACAACGCCGCTCGACGCCAAAGGCTGGAGCAGGCGGTTCCGGCAGCGCTGGGGGAAGAAGACGAGAGATTGAAGAAGAATGTCGGCCGTTGGATGTAAATCCAACGCCTTCTTAGGTTCGACCTACTGGCCCACATGTCAGCCAGTCCATTTGTTTTTTAGTCCATTTGGTGGGCTGGGTGAAATAATGATGTAGCACCTATGCAGCCCGTTTAAATCCCGTTTGCATTTTTATCGAAATCCTGGACTTGCTGGGTGGGTGAAAATATCATGTTGGGCTAGACGGAGAAATGTTATAAAAACATAAACACATGATTGCACGTCAGTAAAATCTTTGCAAGCTTATGTACGCAATCACTAGGAGTTAAGTTGCCAAATTATATATAAACAATTATTATTATTATTTTGTAAGAACTTTCAACTTACGAAATAAAATATCATTTTAATTTGATGAGTTAATAGTACATGGGGTATTATTATTTTTTAGGCTAGATGCGGGACAATTGAGTTGGTTCTAGGGGAAAGTACTGGGAGAAAACTCAGTTTACATCGAAAAAGAAAGTGGGAGAAAATTCAGAGACCTGCTGGGTCCACCCGAGGAGGGGAATATGTTGGGAGGAAGGAGATTCAAAGCACGACAGCCGAATGAACTAGTTTTTTTATGGAAAAGTGAACTAGTTTACATACATAAGCAAATAACCACTAAAAAAAGCAATCAGGTTAATGGGTTCTTAAAAGAAATATTTCGGACAAAACAGATAATTACGACACATATGCTAATGCATGAAACACTCAGATGATAAAGGTGCTTATAAACAGATAAAGTACAACATCTAGACCTTCCTGGCATGCTTGATCATGACGATGCGGCTGTCCGTGTACTCGTCGGTTACGGGAAGCAGACACGCCCTCATGTCCAAGATCTTCCTGTACATGTCGTAGCATGCGTATGCATCCTTGGTCGCGTAGGTTATGTAGGCTAGATTTAGAGGTACCTCCCACATGTTCAGGTCGTCTTCTTTCATGTTGGCGTATTAGGGGTCGATGATGGTCTCAGCGAGGTCAACCACGGAGTCCTTCTCCTACCCGTTGCTTATGATCTTGTATTGCTTCTGGATGTCGACAAGCTTGTTGCACCAGATGGACGAATTGTCGCGTTCCTCCTTCTCTCCACCGTAGCGAAGGTGTAGTCGGCGCTGCCGATGAAACGGGCGAATGCTCCAGAACCTAGTGCAGCCATAGGACTGAGGCGAGGCAGAGCTTCACCGAGTCCGTATCGTTGGTGTACATCACATTCAAGTTGGTGCAGCCATAGGACTGAACGACGAACTCAAAGGGGAACTCCTTGCTGAAGTCCATATCCAGCAGGCTCACCCCTCGGATCGCCATTGGAGTCTCTTCGAGTGAACGAGTGTGTAGGCGGCGGCAGCAGTTCATTTTTCAGCTCTTGGGGAACTGGATTCAATACTAAGCTGAGTGTGTACAGGCGACAACAGTTACTACCCCTCCCTCGTCCGCTGCACGCTCGATAGAAGATGCACCCTCGGCGCATTGAAACGCCTCCATTAAGAAACCTACTCCGGCCACACGTTGGTTCACGAGCGGGTCTGTATTGGTACTGTAATAACAGGAGTTAGTGGTCACTTTACTTAAATTTAATTAGCTTTAATAGAAATTTATACTTAAAACAAGCAATGCATTCGCTCGTTCTATCAGTGCCACATGATCAACATGCACAACAATTAGAATTATTATTCTCAGGACGCACACGATCAGCACATTTGTCGCACTTTCACAAAGATAATACTACCAAGTTTGAACTGTTTGTTATGGTTGTTGTCCTCTGCATCATCATGCCGTATTTCCCAGCTTGCAAGATTCAGAACCAAAAAATAAGATCCAAATAATAAGTACAACAAAGATGCCTACACATCTCATTGATTCCTAGCTTGCAAGATACAGAACCAACAAATAAGATCGAAATAATAAGTACAACAAAGATGCCTACACATCTCATTGATTCCTAGCTTGCAAGATTCAGAACCAACAAATAAGATTCAAATAATAAGTACAACAAAGATGCCTACACATCTCACTGATTCCCAGCTTGCAAGATTCAGAACCAACCCATTAGAGCCTTTTGATAAAGTGAATATCGGGATTAAATCCATCTTGGCTAGCCATGTCATACAATCGAAGAACTTGGTGAATGCTCTTGACCGTCACAACATCTGTAGTTGAGTATTCGTGTTCGCACAACATGTTTGCACAACACAAACAAGGAGACATGAGAGCATGATTTCACTTTAATAGCGGCCTCCTTGAACTCAACCTCCAGCTCTACTTGGATGAGATTTGCCTGGAGTTCCATGATTCAATTCATGCGCCTTTTTCTGTAGTTCACCTGAAATGAAGCAAAGATTGCATCATTTAGCTAGCAAGAAGTAGTTGCTCTTGTGAGTTGGCAGGTTCTTCTTTAGTAGTTGCACTAAAATTGAGGAACATTAAGGTTGGCTGTCCGGCTCATGTAAGGTGCAACTATAATTTTCTTATCCTATTGTGCAGTTCCACTAAAATAAAGTGCCATTGTTGTGACAGTGACGGCTCCATCTTGCAAAGGCTAATAAAATGTTGCACGAGATTACCGACAGAACTTGACAGAGATTTTGGAAACTCCAATCACCATTTTGTGCAGTTCCACCAAAATTGAGAGATGTTGTCCACGTGACATTTTAGTTGAACTGCACAAGACACTCATTCCAAAAAAAGTGTTTTGTGCAGTTCACCAAAAGGTCACAATAGCAACAAGGTGAAATGGATATCCCTATCTGCACAAAAAGATAGAAAGTAAATAGTTGCTGGTCAATAAGAATATACGAAACAACATATACAAAATGAAAAGAAGCATCTTAATTATGTTCATGGCAATCACGCAAGGACAGTAGAAATTTTAAAACGTCAGCAATGCTTCATGTTACTAGAAGCATTATGATCAACAATGAGATTCCTCAAATATGGGATTACTTTAATGGTGGCATTGCTTGTTTACCAGACACAGTAAATCAACATCAGCTAAAGAGTTGGTTTAAGGGCATGGGACCGTGGGGACACCAGGACACTCTGCAGCGTAAAGGAGCAACTTACTTATCATACTGGGGAAAACAGCAGGAATGCCATTTGTAACACAGTTTAATTGCATCTTCTCACTGGAGGCATTAGATTAACAATAACACTGGTTAGACATGTCCCTAAGGTAACAGTGTGATTGCTTCATTTTACATGCGCCCTTACATTAACAACAACAAAAAGTTGGTATAAGGACATGCGACAGTGGATGCATTAGCACAATGTACCTACAAGGAGGCATAAAGTGGTGATGCCGAGTTTGTTCATGCTATGTGAGGGCAGCAAACCTAATCCTCGAGACCTTGTACTATGTGAGGGCAGCAAATCTAATCCTGGAGACCTTTTACTATGTGAGGGCAGCAAATCTAATCCTGGAGACCTTTTACTATGTGAGGGCAGCAAATCTAATCCTGGAGACCTTTTACTATGTGAGGGCAGCAAATCTAATCCTGAGACCTTTTACTATGTGAGGGGAGCAAATCTAATCTTGAGACCTTTTACTATGTGAGGGCAACAAATCTAATCATGGAGACCTTTTACTATGTGAGGGCAGCAAATCTAATCCTAAGACCTTTTACTATGTGAGGGCAGCAAATCTAATCCTGGAGACCTTTTACTATGTGATGGAAGCAAATCTAATCCTGGACATACTCTGTTGACTTGTCCACCAGCCGCCACTTTCTATCCTTTTTTCAACCAATAATAGATATGTTCTTTATCCAGTTTGTACTGTGTTTTCCCATTATTTCCCTTTTCAACCAAGAGACTGGTTGCGTATCCGGTCTCTACTACGTTCACCATATTATTTCCTCTTTGAATCAAGTCCTAGATTCATGCAACAACTTTCCCCCTTTCTTCGTTGTTTGAACAAAGCCCTAGATTCGAATGCATGAAGTAGCTTTACCTCTAATAATACTAAAAATTTAGGTGGCTTTGGAAGAGCTGATGGGAGTAGAAAAAGATGCACATGCAGACACGTGGGGAGCTGGGGCAGTAGAACAAGGCCGCTTTCGAAGAACTTATACCTGAGGATTGCCGGGATGTCGGCGGTGGCAGGTCGGATTTGCGGACAATACGACAGGGGGGAAGAAGGGTCGGAGGACCTCCCGAGCCGGCCCTGGGTCGGAGAGAACGACACGGGCAGAGGATCGAGACCCTCCAGCAGCTGTGGGTTTCCTCCCTTGGCGGTGATGACCACGTGAACGATGCACCTTTTAGTCCTCTACACACACCGCCCGAAGGGATTCGGCCGGATCTGTGACCAGCGGTGAGAAGAGAGAAAATGTCGCTACTGTTGTCTTGTTTATATCTGGAGAGGATGAGAGAATGAAGAGAGCAACCTTAGTAAAGCAAGTGCTCAAGGCCCTGCGTCCATATATAGTGGAGTGATTATCTTTTTTCTCTCCACAACAAGCGTTTCAATTTGTGTACGTGGCATTAAAGAAAAGATACTCTCTATTTAAGGTGACTACTATACGACTGCTACTTACTACTAGTAGTACTACAATATTGTTCACTTGTGCTCCCCGCCCCTCAATTCATTAAACAACCCCACGGGTGAATAAACATACAGTAAGTACTGTATTTATATAGAACGAACAAGCTTGAACTATTTTAACGTAGTTAAAAGTTGAGGGCGGGGCTTTTCCCGGGCAGTACGCGCGACAGTTTTCGGGTAGGCGGTTTGACAGAGAGGCGAGGAGGGTGAGCGAGTGGGGCTGTGCGATTTGACGGCGTGTTACTGCTAGAAAGACTTGTGATATGACCACTCACTATAGTCATGAATTACTGGCACTCCGACCTGGGTGATGCCCCTCTTCCGTTCCGCGCTCTTATCTGGTGCATGACATGTCGACCCAGATGCTAGCTCTCCCACATGTCTGAGTAGTAAGAAGGAGCAAAGAATGATGCGGTATATACTAGTACTATACTATGTACTACTCAGGTCGGAGGAGTGCGAACCACAGCATCCCAGTGAACCAGCAGTGCGAACCACGGTAGCCCAGTGAACCAGCAGTAGAAAACAATGTGGTGATATGGCCATAAAAAACAATGTGCTACGGTCCACACTGTAGCATGTACAGTAACACTCCTCTTTGTTTGGATCCCTGAGTTAGAGCTAGTTTGGGTTGAAATAGCCTCAAATTATCGAAACAAGAGGGGTTAGTTTGAGCTAGTTTGCTCTAACCCAGCTAAAAAAACTAGCCCGGTGGAGAGGTTCTAATTGGGTTAGTTATCCTCGGGCCCACTAAAAGAGAACTAAAAAAATCTCCCCTGCCCATACCAGATCGCTCCCCCCCCGCGTCTCACACGACTCCTCTCTGTTCCCCATAGGGCCACCCGCCCAAGCGCCGCTCGCCCTCTCTCTCCTCCGGCCGCCCTCTCGTTCCGGCCTCCGCCGCCCTACTCCAGCCGCCCTCTCCCTCCGGCCTTCGAAGGTTGCCCCGCTCCCCCTTCACTAGTCGTTTTTCTCCCTCTGTCGTGCGCGGCGGCGGCGCATCTACTAGGGAGGTCGCAAGAGGGGTGAGTTTGTTCATTCCTTCTCTGTCTCATGGCCATATCATTGATCTTGCTTTCTCTAGCACTAATTCTGATTTGGAAAAGTAGATCCTGGTCAAACTTGGTATAGATTTGTCGTGCACGCATGGAATTGTTTGATGCTGCTTGAGGAGGTAATAAATCTTTCTAGAGGCCCAAAGATTCAGGTCACCTTTCTAGGTATTTCAATTTCAAGCTTGCATTATTTCTAGAGGCCCAAAGATTCAGTTCACCTTTCTAGGTATTTCAATTTTAGGCTTGCATCATTTCTAGAGGCCCAAAGATTCAGTTCACCTTTCTAGGCATTTCAGTTTCAGGCTTGCATTGTTTCTAGAGGCCCAAAGATTCAGTTCACCTTTCTAGGTATTTCACTTTCAGGCTTGCATTATTTCTAGAGGCCCAAAGATTCAGTTCACCTTTCTAGGTATTTCACTTTCAGGCTTGCATTATTTCTAGAGGCCCAAAGATTCAGTTCACCTTTCTAGGTATTTCAGTTTCAGGCTTGCACTATTTCTAGAGGCCGAAAGATTCAGTTCACCTTTCTATGCATTTTAGTTACAGGCTTGCATTATTTCTAGAGGCCCAAAGATTAAGTTCCCAGTCGGCGGCAAGTGGCCCTGGTACCCTTGCCAGTGTCGACCTCAACTCGCAAGGGCCGGCGTCGGAGGGGTTCCCGGGGCTTGGGCTCTACAGAGCCTTCCTCCAGAGCGACGATGGTGAGCTCCTCCCTCTGTGCGTGAGGGGCTCCGGGCTCCCTCCCTATCGTGAATGACTTCCATGATGAGTTAGCTCATTCTTTGTTTCATGAAGTGTTTTTTTATTTTGTGAAGCTTGATTGACGACTTGTATGTTTAAGTGGGATATCTCATTTGTATGGACAAAGTAAAAATTATCATGTTTTGCATGCTTGATTTGTATAGATGGTTCGTTTATGTCAATTGTGAGCGGGAGGAGGCCACAGAAGAGCCGGCCACAAATCCAGCAGGAAATAGGGTCGAAAGTAGTCAAATGATTGAGATAGAGCATTTATTGTCAATCTAACCCTGCCATCCATAGACCTCTTTGGTTTAGAGTTAGTTCAGGGTTAGAATCTTACTCTAACCTCTAACTGAGTTAGAGTTCTCCTCGCCTCGGTTCATCGCCATCATACTTTCCCCATTCCTGTGTTTTCAGTATCCCGCGAATCAAAGAGGCCCTTTTTTTTGCGGGAAAAATCAAAGAGGCCCTTAGACTGGTTTAGGTCTGGTCAATTTTTATAAACATGTTATGTCCAAAATTTAATGAACGTGCTGTGGTTTCCATGAAAATAATTCGGTTTCATGTAGTAATTCATTCATTTATTTATTCTTCTGCGGGGGGTTTGCATGTAATTCGTGAGGTCTGAAATGTAAAGTACCCCGGCATATGCTCTGAGTCGTGCATGCACTACGACCCAGATGCTCTAGGTCCCACATGTCGGCGAATGGGAGCACGTGGAAATAGCCTAGGAGTACATATAGGAGGATAAATGCGTGAAAAAATATGTACTGTGAAGCGTAGCCACGGTTCAAAAAGGAGACCTAAAGTGATGACAACTATAGGTCGCACGCACCCAACTAGTGGTACTAGACATATGACTAATTTTTCCCTCAAAAAAAAAAGAGGCACGAGTGCTCAGTACTCCTATTCTATAAACACGAGTCCCATCTGACAACAGCGTCCGTGCTACAGCTAGCTCTCCTCCCTCGTTTCTCTCCTCTAATTCTAAACTCGGCCGACGCCCGGTGGGCGGGGTGGGTTTGCTCAACTGCGGCCCCACCTCACAGTGAAAACGTTACGACTGGAATAAAAATGCCATATACTTCCTCCGTTCATAAATAAAGCCTTTTTAGATACTATTTCAAATGGAATACAGCATACAGATGTATGTAGACATAGTTTAGAGTGTAGATTCACTCATTTTGCTCCGTATGTAGTAGTCACTTGCTGGAATCTTTAGAAAGACTTATATTTTGGAACAGAGGGAGTACTATACTAATAAAATGTTAAGGCCACGAGGCGATGCAGTGCTGGTTACAGGAGGCAAGAAGAAGAGATGCATTCATCGACGACATCCACCTCCTCGACTCAGGGCGCCGGCCCACCGAACGACGCCTAAGTAGCAGCGGCTTTCATGGCCAGGTCGACGTGCTTCTGAACAATGGCGTCCAAAGATTCCAGCCGCTGGAAGAAGGGTAATGTCTTTCTGTCCTCACTTGCCTTGTAGTGGCCTATGTAGTTGATTTCCTCGTAGACGTGGATGTGCAGGTCGACGGTCTCTTGCATGGCGAGGCGCTGCGCGGCGAGCGCAGCCTCGAGGTGCACATTCTTTGTCGCGACCTCCGGCACCTGCAGGGCCACCAGGGCTTGAAAGAGTTCATCACCATGGAGGCCGATGAGGGTGGCAGGTAATGAGGAGCCTGGGCGCGCGGGCTGGAGCAGTACGGCAAGGTCGTCCGCGCGCTTCTTGACGACGGTGAACTTGCGGATGGAGTTGACCATCATGTCGTCCATGAGAGAGGCGAAGCCGGCGTCAGCGAGAGCTACGATGCCTGCGGTCGCCAGCACCGTCTGGAAATGCTGCGCGGTGCGGGGCCGCAGGCCGGCGCCTTGGATGATTTGGCACAGCCGACTGCTGCTCGCGTCCATCGCCTCCATAGGTTCTTGTGGCTTCTGGTCACTTGGTCTTGGATTGGAGTGAGTAGTGTTGCGCAGAGACTTGGGTGTAGAGCATTGGAGTGGTGGGGCGCCTTTATTATATGAGAGTCCTAACTCTGTTGCATTCACATCATGCTGGCTCTATTCTGCTTCTCCAATTAATTCCCTCTGCATGTAATTGAGGATGCATCATTGACCGTTCAAAGCCTCGGGAACCACTACCCTCTCCCTCCTTGGCATTCAAGCACCTATGGACCCGTCGACGATGAGGTGCCTACGGTGACTTCATAAATTTCAAGATGATAGAGCCGTGCGTGTGTGCGTTCATAGGGGTGAGTGTATGCGCGTGTATATGAACGCTTGCGTCTGTACTGTTTCAAAAAAAACATAAATGCATGTCAAAAAGAGACTAGTCAGTATACTCAATATTGGGCACCTCGGAGAGGAAAACGATAGAACTAGTACGTATTTATTTATGGTGCAGATTCACTCATTTTTCTCCATATGTACTCCATCTCGGTGTAGTCTAGTCACTTGTTGAAATCTCTAGAAGGGCAAATACTCCTTTCTGGTTTACAGGGCTATATACTAGCAAGTAGTTGTACATACTAGTACAATAGTGGGCTCACATAGCAATTTTGTCTCATGCAACGTTCGGTTTGCGCTTGGCTCTTCGCCTGTTCGAGAAGACGAACAATGACCCTGTTTGGATCCATGGGTTAGAGTTAGTTTTGGTTAGTTTGGACTCAACTAACCCAAACATGAGGGTTAGTTTGGGTTAGATGCATCTAACTCATCCAAAAAATCTAACCCACCCAAGAGGTGCTTATTCGGGTTAGTTCTTCTCGGGGCCATTAAAAAACACATTTTTCTCTCGCTCTTCCTGCAGCATATCCTTCCCCACTTCCTCGAAGCTTCTCGTCCTCTCCCAGCCTCCCTCTTGCACCGTCCGTGAAGGCGCCTCGCCGTATCCATGCTCCATCTCACCCTGCCATCCAAACACCTCTTTGGTTACAGTTAGTTTAGGGTTAGCTCAGGGTTCGAATCTAACTCTAAGCTCTAACTGAGTTAGAGTATCCAAACAGGGCCAATGATGTTACTACTACTGCTTCTATAGTGTCGAATCCACTGCTGCATGTCTGTCCACCGCGAGCAGGACAGATAGCTTGTTGTAGAAGCCTGTCCTCGTTTGCGAGCAACCGCGCGCATGGGCGAGGGAGAAGGCGTGTAGTAAAATCAAGCTTCTCCTTGTTGTATGAGTTGACGCGACACATCATAGCACTGGCCCCACATGCTTGCCTCTAAACTTGGCTGAAAGACCCGTAGTGTAAAATATATTTGCTGCAACCTCTAACATTTACCCACCACAAATTAAAATATATGTGGCCGTATGCATCGTTTTGGTGCAGAGGCCGGGGAGTCCCCCCTTTTCAACAAAAAAACAAATTAAAAATATATATTCCTGTCTTGACCAGATGAGCGTGCAAACTACAATAACCAGGGTGATAGGTAGGGCCAGAAGACTATTTTATTTTTTTTAAAAACTTCGAGACGGCCACATAGCATGGAGCCGACCCGAACTATTTTAAGCTTACAGGCACGGTACACGCAATCCTAGACTACTCTACACATGAAACTGCCACATGAGCGGCCGGGCTGCGCTTGGCTCTTCGCCTCTTTGGGAAGTCGAACAATGATGGAGTACTACTGCACTGGAGTAGTACTACAGTATGCTTCTGGCCATCCGACACCGATTGAACTACTGCATGTCCACCGCGTGCGGGAGGGAGAGCGTGTAGCGAAAGCTTCTCCTAGGGTGTGTTTGGTTGCATTCTCATCTCAGCATAGTTGTTCGCTCTTTGTGCGTGCTTATCTCAACACCCCTCTTCATGCATGCTCTCCCCATGCATGCTCCTAGTGTATTTGTGTTGAGCTAGTGTGGACTCATGCAACCTTCATACACTCTACCAAACACACAAAAGTGGGTCGAGAAGGGAACTTTTACTCTCATGCACCCTACCAAACACACCCCTAGTCTTGCCAGCCACCACGCTCATGGGCGAGGGAGGGACGCTCCTGCCTTTGCGTGTATTACATGTGGGCCCGAGAGGTGGGTGGCCAACCTGTCATACAGCCAAAGGCAGGTGCAGTTAAGTCCACGAGGGAGAGGATAATCAAATTTCTCGCTGATGTATGAGTTGACGCGACACATCAAAGCACTGCACTCGATATATTTCAATAATTTGCGGTTACCGATGCATTAATTACAATGCATGCATGCATGCCGTGACTCTCCTTTTGATACTTGCATGTGTTGATTTAATGCACCTTGAAGTAGTACTCCCTTAGATTCCTTTTACTTTGCGTATAACTTTTTCTTGTTTTTCTCAGATTAGTCTGCGCATCCGTGTTGGTTTCCATATGTGCCCCCGCTCGATTAGTTCTGCCTGCATTAATCATGCCAGTTTCCAAAGTAGAAAATGGCTATAGGCAAACACATGCAGCGCCGGATGCGGCTTGACCGCCTGGGGAAGCCAACTCAAGTGAAAAGGAAGGAGGACCAACCAACAATTGCATGCGCATTTACTGTCGATATTTATGCAGCTTACTAATGCACAAGGGAATTTTTTTCCAGAAAACTCAAACTACTAGCTTCCTTGGCATGCGGGAGGAGAGTTATGCGCAGAGTATAAAATATGTGACGGTAAAGCTTTGTAATGCCCCGGCCCAAGCGAGAGATGGTTGTGCACGAGGAGGGCGAGATCATGCGGACAGAACAGGAACCGACGAGGGAGCTCACTAAGGTCTCCATGGACCTCATCGTGCTCCACTGCCCCTTGTGCCTCCGCCCCTTGATGCCTCCAGTGTATGAGGTCCGAATACACCTCGTCCGTTCGGCTGATTGAGCAAGGTGCAGGTTTCTTGATTGATGTGCTGTTCGATTGATTTCTGTAGTGCGAGGGAGGGCACCTGGCCTGCGCGGACTGCCGTGTCGAGCGCCCCCGGAACCAGTGGCAGTGCCAGAAGTGCGAGTGCGGTGGTGGCTTCGACGTGCGGAGCACGGCGGTGGAAGCCGTCGTTTCGTCGCTGAGGGTGGTGTGCCCGCATGAAGGCTGTGGGCTCTACATCACTTACCACAAGCTCATCGATCACTAGAGCGTGTGTTCGCTCGCGCCCTGCAAATGCCCCGTGCCCGTCTGTGGCTACGAAGTCCCGCCGCCGGCGCTCTACCACCATATCAGCAACGCGCATCCCATGCCCGTGCACAAGATCTAGTACGACAAGGTGCTCCAGCTGCAAGTGCCACTATCGGAGCCACAACTCTTGCTATTCGCGGAGGAGGACGGCCACATGTTTTTCTTGGTCGGTGGCATGCTTGACATCGGCGCGCCTATCGCCATGTCGGTGGTCTGCATCAGAGCGGGGGCGTCCCCACTACCGAACTACGTGGCCAAGCTGTGGGCGAATGGCCCGCCGGGGGAGCCCAAAGGCACGACCGACACCGTCAAGGTGGAAATGGAGGTGACAAGCAGCAAGGATCCCGTCGATGTTGACGTGCAGGAGCTGACCTTCTTCACAGTTCCGCCCAAGCTGCTGGACGGGGCTAAGCTGGTGTCCCTCCACATTCAGATTGACAAGCTCACGTCCTAAATGTTTCTACGGTGCCTTCTGTTTATCTTAGTAATATGCTAATATAGGTATTACCTCGATCGACTTTAGCTTAAGAAATGGTGGGTTTTGGTGGCGATGCAGCAATTACTTCGACATCAGATCAGTAATTTCCAACAGTCGAACGGCTATTTTGTGTCTGTTGGATATAATGTTCCTTTGGGTAAGAAGTACGCACTAGATAAAAGGAGATGTATGTAGACATATTTTAGTTTTAGATACACCCCTTTTTATCCATTTTGATGACAAGCACTCCCTCCGTTCCACAATACATGCCTTCCATTTGTCAAAATATAGATATATCTAGACATGTTTTAGTATATAGGTACATCCATGATAGAGCCAGTCGGATGGTTGATAACACTACAATTCGTAGCTACAGATGCATGTGTGACTCCTAGATGCAGAAGCCGGCGGTCATCATCCTCCTTTTCGAGAAAAAACAGATGCGTGTGTGAGAGGACGAGTGCATGTGTGCACCTCTTCTCTTCCTGTATAACGTACTAAACTCAGAGTACAAGTTTTTGTGGGTGGCACAATAGTGCATGCGAGAAGTCCCGAGAGATAGGTTTAATGCGTCTAAAAAAGACTAGCCTATAGCTCGCCATGCGGATATTCCTGTTGAACGCCCCATTAACCGTAAGATATGTATACAACGGTGCCAGTTATTGCACGCACACAGTAGAAAAAGTACACCACGGCTAAGAACACGTGCCCACGTAACGCCATCCGGGAATAGTGCCGCACTTCGAAACTAGAACCGTCAATAATATTTGAGCTTGCATCTCGTCACATTCCAAATTACTCCATGCTATATTGAATTGCAAACCTCTTCACACCGAGCACAACCTAAACAGTTTCCCACTTAGGAGCATATTAGTACTCGGTTGTAAATACTAGTATGCCAAGATGACTGCACATTCCTCCTCAACTCCTCATCCACAAAAACAAACAAGTCATTCAGCATCCTTCCCTTGTGTCTGCCATGGCCAGTGTGAGTTCTGGGTCGAGAGATTGCCACCAGGGAGAGGCGAGTATGGATGCGGAAGCACGAGAGATGTCCCGCCTCACTGCAAAATAGCCTACATGTCCTGCCGCGCGGAAGTAGCAGCACAGAGGTCCCGCCGCGCCGCTGAAGCAGCATGGAGGTCCCGCCGCACCGTCGATGCAGCAGACTGGTCCGGCCGCACCGCGGAAGCAGCATAGATGTCCCGCCGCGCCACGAATGCAGCAGAGATGTCCCGCCGTGCCGCGGCGGCCTGGGAAAATTTCTTGCGGGCAAGCAATGACTGTTACAGGAGCATGCATGCGATTGGGCATAGCCAGATGGTCCCGCCGTGCCGCTGGGCGAGGTTGCAGGATGACATGAAAGCCTCGTTTGAACAGGCAACCGGCATCATCCGGCAACTAAGGAAGGGCAATGAGATGCTCCGGGCCGAGCGTGACCTGTTGATGCAAAGATCGTCCGAAGTGCAGACCAGCAGGAGGAGACCAGTGCCTTGTTGAAGAGGATTGGCTTCATCGTCAAGAAACTTATGGACGAGAATGACATGCTCCGCATCGAGCGCCAAAGGCTGGTGGAGGAATCGGTGGATGTTCTCAAGCAGCGTCTTGAGGACACGAAAGAGCTCATTGTCGCTCGCCGCAGAGACTAGTTCCCACGGCCTGCAGTAACGCATCAAGAAAGTAGAGATCAGCGAGCCAGATCCTTGCCTTCCTTCTTCTTTTGACCTTGTGTATTTCGGGCATAGCCGCATGTGACTTTTTTAATTATCTTTCTAATTATGTAAGACAATTAATCATCCTTATATATTCATCAGTCTTGCTATAAGTCGTAGTAGATGCTATATAGGTCCGTGGATCTTACATCAAGATCCGTGCTTTCAGATTTTCTTTTTTCTCTCTTAAATCTCAGTCGAGTGAGACATAGCCACGCCATTAAACAGAGCCTCGGATGCCATTAATGGAGACCTTGGTAGAGAGGTAGACGACAGATGGAGGCCAAAGGGCTCTCCTCCCGATAAGCACCCGCAGGGGTCTGATCGCACGCCTCTCATACTCAAATAGCTACCCTGCACGGCGCCTCCAAGCTAATAAAAAATGGGGACACGTGGCGGCACGTAAATGGTAGTAAATAGAACGCCCACAGTTTCAATAATACTTGTGTTTCTGATTGTAACGTGACAACACTTGTTCCAAAATGACTTTGTTGATTGTTAATGTGCGCGCCTTTGCAAATCGGACATGGCACCAAGCCAAGTTTCATTATTTTCATCCGTGTTTTGGATTTACAGGAATTAAAAAGCTAAGTTTGTCAATGTTTCCAGCCCGGCCACGACGCCCAGAATTTTGAATTTCATTCCCATTTCTTGCATGGAACCTAGAAATTTACCCGAGGACACACATGTGATTTTTCAACCAACTTTGGTGCACTAGAACATGTGCTTGTATTTCAAATTTGAATTATGCACACAAAGGTGACACGTTCCCTATCAGAACCACGAGCCTTCTTGAGAGAAGCTCCGATTTGCAAGAAGCTTATACCCAAATTTGTTCCTATTCGGCCATTTTTTTTACCACGGCATGGTACTACCATGACATGACACCATGCCAAGTATCATGATTTTAAAACCAAGTTTCTCAATATTCTCGACCGAACCACGATGCCCAGATGTTTGAATTTTATTCTCATTTTTTGCATGGGACCTAGAAATTCACCCGAGGACACAAATGTGATTTTTCAACCAACTTTGGTGCACGGGAGCATGTGCTTGTAGTTCAAATTTGAATTATGCACATTAAATGACCAAAAACTCAATTAATGTGTAAAAAGGCCAAACAAAGCCGGAATGATTTCCAAAATTTAACAGGGCACTCATGTAGTTCTATGTTGCCTTTGTAAATAAACTCAAGGGGGACAATGTATATCATTTCACACTCAAAGGTGGCACGTTCCCTCTCAAAACCACGAGCCTTCTTGAGAGAAGCTTTGGTTTGCAAGAAGCTTATACCAAAATCTGTTCCTATTCAGCCAATTCTTTTACCACAGCATGGTAGTACCATGACATGACACCCATGCCAAGTTTCATGATATTTATATGTGTTTTGGATTTACAAGAATTTAAAAACCAAGTTTCTCAATGTTCTCGGCCGATCCATGATGCCCAGATGTTTAAATTTTATTCTCATTTCTTGCATGGGACCTAGAAATTCATCCGAGGACACAAATGTGATTTTTCAACCAACTTTGGTGCATGAGAGCATGTGCTTGTAGCTCAAATTTGACTTATGCACATTAAATGACCAGAAACTCAATTAATGTATAAAAAACGACAAACGAACCCGGAATAGTTCCAAAATTTAACAGGGCACTCATGTAGTTCTATGTTGCCTTTGTTAAGAAACTCAAGGGTGGGGGGGGCAGCGTATATCATTTCACTCTCAAAGGTGGCACGTTCCCTCTTAGAACCACGAGCTTCCAAATCGGCCCAATTTTTTACCACAACATGTTAGTGCCATGACATGACACCATGCCAAGTTTCTTGATTTCCAGACGAGTTTTGGATTTACATGAATTTAAAATCTAAGTTTCTCGATGTTCTCGGCCTAGTCACGACGCCCAGATTGAATTTCATTCTCATTTCTTCCATGGGACCTAGAAATTCAACCAAGGACACACATGTGATTTTTCAACCAACTTTGGTGCACCGGAGCATGTGCATGCAGTTCATATCTAGATTATGCACTTTAAAAGTCCAGAAACTCAATTAATGTATAAAAAGGCCAAACGAACCCAAAATAATTCCAAAATTTTACAGGGCTCTCATATAGTTCTATGTTGCCTCTGTAAAGAAAATCAGGGGGGAGGCAGCGTATATTGTTTCGCACACAAAGGTGACATGTTCCCTCTCGGAACCACGAGGCTTGTTGAGAGAATCTCCAGTTCTGCAAGAAGCTTATACCAAAACTTGTCCCAATTCAGCCAAAAATTATACATATGAAAACAAGGTTTAGATTATCCCGAACATCTCGCTACCTAGACAAATAATGTACTATGATTTGAATTCAACATAAAATGGATACAAATATTTGAATTGGAGAGCGTATGGTACATGTAGTTCATAGTGAAATATGATTACTGCTATATGCATGTTTTTTGTTATCAAGATAATATTTAAATTATTGCATAACTTGACAACAATCGTATTCAAATAAGGAAAATTGATTCAAAGTTGGTCCATATGGTAGACGACAATATATATGTTCACATGGTGGAGTAAAATGTTCATATATGATGGAAGATCAAAATGTACGACTACATCAATTATAAACTGCAAGGTCACCTAACGATATATTCAAATTCAACATAACGTGGATTCTAAAATTGAAATTCGAGATCATGCCATTCGTAATCATATAAAAAGGGACATTACTCTTTCTTTGGTGGGAATTGATTTGTTTTTTGTTGTTGTTGAGGGAAGTGCGAATCGATTTGGTACTGTGTAGGGTAATCTTATTCTCCTGATTTTTTTACATTTTTCTTGTAGTTTTTTCAATGGCATCTATAGCAGTATAGTAAAAGAGGACATGACTCTTTTGTGTCTTGTATGAATTGTTTTTTTACATGTTAAGTTTGTTCTGCCGAACAAGGAATATGCACCTTGTTATCCTAAAATTTTCAAGCTCGAGTATCTTTTGTCTCATCTGCTTTGAAACTCCCACTTCTTCAACCCGCGTCGCGCCTTGTTATCCCGAAATTTGGACGCACGCGAGAAATCCCTCCTCATCCAAAATCGCTCCCGCAGCCCAGACACGCGAAATCCCCCTTCTACCCCTCAGCCAGAAATGAAGCTCCACGTCGCAATGTCAAAACCGGTGGGGGTACGCTGGTAACTTACCCTACATTTCGGACAAGCGCGTCCCTAAGCTTGGCTCCCCCCTCCCCCTTCGCCCCCCCATTCGTACACCGAGGCCGCCAAAACCCGCGAAACCCCATGCTCCTCCATCGGCCTTCCAACCGCCGCCTAGCCGGAGACTCTTCCCCGACTACGTCGTCCACCGCAACAGCTCGCCGTCCCTCATCCACCGCACCGGGTGAGGATCCGTTGTCGATCTCGTCATCCCGCCGGATCAGCCGCCCCATCCTCCACCTCCAAGGAGATACCCCGATGTTCGCCTCGTCTATCGCGCCACCTCAATCCCCACAACGCCGTCTTGACCTGCCCCACCGGAACCGCAGCACCCTCACCAATTCCTTCGATGAAGCTGAAGCCAACTCGGCGCCACCAAGGAGGTTCTGCACTCACCGCTGCATTTTATCTTTTATTCGATCTCACGGGGCTGCCAGTGCTCGATACCGAGCAGACATGGCGGGTCTCCATCGACGGAGCCGTCGCCGGCCACATCATCCACGATGTCTCTCCCCCATGTCGTTGCTTCCTCGGTGGCGACTTCCACAACGGCACTAGCTGCAGCTGCTCCGGCTCTCACTCGCACTGCGGCTTTGTTCTTGCTGTCGGTCATGCTGCTGCACTGCTCCTGCTTTCGTTCATGCTGCTGCTCTGCTCTTGCTCTCGCTTGCGCTGCTACTGCTGCTGCACGACCTCCGGCAGCTATAGGAGTTGCTGCTTTAGCACTTGCTCGCGGTGCTACTGCACGACTTGCTCTCTGCTAGTGCATTCCCTGCTCGAGCGTCTGCTGATTTAGATTACTGCTTCTCTGCTACTAGAGCTCGAATGCCCTAAACATCTATTGCAATGCTCTGTTACTAGTTCAATCAGTTTCGACAGTAAAATCAGTTTCGACTGTGAAGTTCATTTTCTTCAGTTAAGTTCAGAGTGAACAGTACTTACAACATCTGTCGGAGCGGCCGTGGCACGGCTGATGCGTTTTACATCTAGCACTTTTTGGTGATGTATTTTACATCATCTATTGCAGATGATATTAGGGTCCCACTTCAGGTTAACGTTGTCTATCTTGTCATGCTTCAGCCTCGTCACCATACACCTTAGCGGAGCTGCTCCAACAACGAAACCATCCATCACAGCGGAGCAGTACCCTCGGTGTCGTTTCCAGAGGCCTCGGATCTTCTTCCCCGCCTCCGAAAGTCACACCAGCATCATCACCATCCTCCATGTCCAACCCAATGATGTTGATGTCCACAAGGCTATGCCAAAGAGGTTGTACACTCGTCGCATCACTTTGTTTCTCCATTCCTCTGTTCTTCCAATTCATGTGACCCAAATACCCAGGTTGACTGAAATCCTATGTTTCCAAATGCTCTGTTTTGCACATGCATTCCTATCCTATTCCTGTGTTTTTCCTATCCCCGCATTTATAGAATCCTCCAATTCTAAGGAGCCCTCACAGATTTACTTCATTTTCAGATAGGCGTCAAAGAAAACTCTGTGTGTTATGTCCTGCTCCTGCCGTGCCGTCATCCACCCCACCCGAGGTGCACCATCGACAGAAGCGTTCACTACAGCAAAGATCCCCCCTGCAGACTTTCTTTCGCTGCCTCAGATCATCTTCCCTGTTGCCGGCAACCACGCCAACTGCATTACCATCATCGACTGAGCAGATAAACCTGAGGACTACACAGTTCCGGAAGAGAGGTCGCATTCTTTCGTGTTTGCTTACGTTATACATCGGTTATTATTACCTGCTACTTTATCGTTCAATCTTGAGTTTTGAATTGCCCATGGGTCTCATATCGAGCCAGCAACGAGTAGTATCTGTCTACTATCTGGTTCATCTAGGGTCTTCTATGTGGTTCATGTTGGGTGGGCAACAAACAATAGATGATCCATTGTCTAACTTTTTAAACTGAAGCTATAATCTACCTGCTATCATTAGTTTTGGATCCGTCCACTTGTTTGCTACCATCAGTCTTGATTTTTGCATGCACCCCTTAGGCCTTACAAAATCTAACTATTTTTTATTATGCATGTCAGATATTGTACACAATCGTACTGAACATGTAGAGAAAAAGAGAAGACCGTTGCGTGAGAATATAATGTCATGCAGACACCACTCCATGGTGGGCGAAGTGCCCCCCCTCCTGCATTTCCAGATTGTATTCCAGAGGAAGATAACTGTTCAGATGGAGATTCAGAAGGAGCCGACCACAGCTGTTTACCACATGAGGTGTTTGCTCTAACCTGGCATGCTGATGTTGGTCATATCATGCATATGGCGCCTTGCATTGCTTACATTATACATCTTATATGTCATCAGCTTAGTTTAGATTTACTTTGTGTGAATGCCACCTGTTTGGTTTCTATATCATACTCCCACCATTCCTAAATATTTGTCTTTTTAGAGATTTCAACAAGTGACTACATACGGAACAAAATGAGTGAATCTACACTCTAAAATATGTCTATATACATCCTTATGTGGTAGTCCATTTGAAATCTCTAAAAATACAAATATTTAGGAACGGAGGGAGTATATGGGAATTATGCAATGCCATCTTCTTTAGCCAGGCATCATATACGTGAATCATGCAATGCCATCTTGTTTAGCCAGGCATCCTATATGTGAATTGTATCATGCCATATTTTTTCCATAATGTATTCCATTTGTCAACAATGTTTATACATTCATCTACTCTTCCTGTGCATCAGCCATTTGAGTCGGTCATGGGAAAATCTGGAGTGAAAACAAGGTCTTGTGAGCAGTCAGTGCTACCTGTCGATGCAGATTTCTTGCTGGTTACAGATAGCTCCTCAGAGGAGGATTCAGAGAGAGATGACCAATCGTATCCCCCCCAAGGTGCATGCTCTAACTTGGCTGGGTTATATTGCTCATATCATGCATATGGTGTCTTGCATTGCCATGCCATCTGCTTAGATTAGACATGCTTTGTGTGAATGCCTCATGTTTGCTTTCTATATCAGATATGTGAATTATGCAATGCCATGTTTTTCAGCCAGTTATCATATATGTGAATTATTCACCGCCATGGAGCCAGGCATCATATATGTGAATTATCTCATGCCATATATTTTTTTCATTACGTATTCCATTTGTCGACAATCTGTGTATATTGAACTACTCTTCATGTGTATCAGCCATTTGAGCCGTTTAGGGAAAAATCTGGAGTGAAAACAAGGTCTTCAGAGCAGGCAATGGTACCTGTTGAAGCATATATCTCGATGGTTACAGGGAGCTCCTCAGAGAAGGATTCAGAGACAGATGACCAGTCCTATATCCCACCTGAGGTGTATGCTCTAAGTTGCAATGTTTATATTTCTCATATGATGCATATGGTGTCTTGCATTGCTTAGTTTAGACATCATATGAACAATATTGAATTCTATCTACTTAGTTTAGAGATCATACATGCGAGTGTCAGCTGCTTAGTATATGAATCAACTATGTCAATTATATCATGCCATCCTGTATACTTAGACAACATGTATGTGAATTATTTCATCCCAACCTATTTTAGAAATACATCATATAGTTTTGTCATGTCATCCTGTTTAGGTACTCATCATATGTTGAATTATGCCATTATATCATGTTAAGTTATCCATCATATATCTGAAACTGTGTCATGCTATCCTGTTTAGTTAGGCATCATATTTGTGAAATTGTGTCATGCTGTTCTGTTTGGTTAGACAACATATATGTGAATTACCACATCTGTCTATCATACAATGTCTGTACGTTCAATTTCTTTTCTTGTTTATCAGCCATTTGAATTGGAGGGGGTGATGGCAGTATCTAAGGGAGCAAAAACCCGTTCCTCACAAAAGACAGTGCTACCCGTTGATGCAGATAGAACCATGGTTGTACTGGCCCACAAACTAGCCCCACCACACATAATCGAGACTCTTCCAGATTGCACACTTACACCATTGGGCAGAGAACCAGCTACAACCCATCTAACCGCAACCCCAGCGGATAGTAACCCACTTATAGTTGACAAAGCACCATGTCCACCACAGAGTACCCCCACACGAGTAGTTTGTAAAGCTAATGCAGTGCCCAAAGCATGAAGACCACCACAGCTAACCCAAACTCCACGTTTAAAGCAGAAGAGAAACTGTTCTCAGGTCAGATTCTGTAGCTATGGTCCATACTCCTTTGCTGTTGCATCACTGTATTTACTCATACCAACTACTTTTGAATTTGAAGGATCCAATTGAAATCCAATGGCGCAACAGTTATGTTTTAAACCTATTTCTTTAACCGGATTGCTGTTCTAACTTCTTGCTCTATGTTGATTTTCAGTTTAAGTTGTATAAACAGTTATGTTCTCATGTGATGCACATTACAAGTGCTGCCAATGCTATGTAGTTTCTCACACTTATATTCTGCCTATGCTACTGTGTCTTAAAAATATATGAGTTGAACTGTGTCTCTATGTTGATTAGGGAACATAAACTAGAATGATATGGACAATACGGTGACCATAGTACATAGATATATGTTTGTTTCATGTTATTATCCTGTCCACCTTACTACTGAACCGGTTTACCAAAATGAGTTTCGTATACTACAAGCTAAACCTGTGATGTGTCTGCTTGTTTCTCTTGGAGTATGCAAACAGAATATTGGAGAAGAGCACCCCACTATGCAATGGTAGAGAAAGTAATGCAGATAAGGTTCAAGATAGTGAGACAACCCTGTTGGTCTCCAATAAAGGTGATAAAATGATCTTCTAGAGCAAGCTGCCTGAATCACAGTCCTGCGTTGATGTAGTGTTCGAGTTACTGGCCAGTACCGCTGGCATAAGCTCTTCAAACTCGCTGCCTGAATCACTTAGGCTTCTTCAGTCTCATCTACAAGCCGAAAGGCATCAGTCAGTTGTGCTACGGCAAGAAGCCGAAGGACTGAGGAAGTCCCTGCAGAATTCAGATGCGTACTTTCTTGTGCAACAGCAAGCGGTGGAGGATTTAAGCGCCAAACAAGAGAAAGTTAATAAGCTTGCTAAGCATCTTGCCAGCATTATGGGTACCCAGGATATTGTTTCTTGAACTCTTCTGAAGTGGTTTCAGTTCTGGACTTGTTTTGCTGCGGCGTTTATATGCTGCTTTGTTCCCTATATTTGCACTGGTGGCGAACTTTGATGCCCAGTGGATGTAATATGTGTAATAGCCGTGATAGCCTAGCATAAGTTGCTTGCTTATTTATTTCCTTGTTGTCTTGTTTATTTGTTTGCTTGTAGTCAGTGCACTTCTTTTTCCGGGGTTGCTAGTGGCTGCAATAACCTATTTTTTAAAACTAGGCCACAATAACCATGGGCTAATATTTACTATAGTGACGTTGGGCCTCCTACGGGCCATAGAAACAATGGGCCTTGTACGGGCTGTAGAAACAGTAGGCCTTCTTTGGGCCATAGAAAAACAATGGGCCTTCTACGAGCCGTATCATCAATGGGCCTTATACGAGCCGTATGATTGGCCAAACATGGGCCAATAACAGGCCGCATTATGGCCATAAATGGGCTAGAGTTGATATCGTCCGTTCATGGGCCGAACATAACGGGCCGTCGTTAATAGGTTGTATTTGATGATGCTATGAAAACGGCCCAACGTATTAATGGACCACAAACGGGCCGACTGTAACCACGGGATGAATTTGGCCCACAAGCAGAAAATGACAATAACGGGTCGTAAGTAAATGAATGCTGGAAATGAGCCCAAGAATAAATGGGCTCTAAGAAGGCCGAAAGATAACATGGGCAGGAAACGGCCCAACGGAATAACAGACCGTTAATGGGTATAAAGTGATACACTATTCATTACGGGCCAGTTTCACCATGGGCCGTTAATGGGTGTAAAGTGATACACTGCTCATAACAAGCCAGTTTCACCACGGGCCGTTAATAGGCCAAGAGTTACATAGGGCATCATATGGGCTGAAAGATGTCATGGGCCATACATGGGCCAGAAGTGAAAATGGGCTGGAATCATATTGGATGGCCCGGATGATGCTACTGGGCCTAATTCGGATAGGGCGTAATGGGCCTTGGGTTAGCGGGCTGTAAATGGGTTATATGCGAACATGCCGTTAACAGGCTTTCCATGGGCCGGCCCGCCACCTTTTGACCAAGTCAAACAGGCCGGCCTTTTCACAGGAATGGGCCTCTGTTGGTACGTGCCACGTGTCGATGTATCATAGGCGACTTCTGTCCAATGAGTGGATGACATCTGTCCCAACGATGAGCCGACACGTGTTTCCTCCAGCCAATTATGATTTTACACGTGGAAAATCCCCATTGGTCGTTGCTGCTAACGGGTTATCGGATCCAAAACCCGACCCGATAGCTTAATGGCGTTCCACTACGGTGGATGCCACGTGTCGGTCACCCTTGACGAAAGCACTTCTGTGACGCGCGATTTATCGTCATGGAAGTGGACACTTCCGTGATGATAATTTTGGTAATGTCATGGAACACTTCTACGACAACACAGGTATGACTATCTTGATTCTGTCATAAATTTTTCATGGATGTACATGCATAACAAAAAACGTGACCTACTGTGACAAACACGTATCATCACGGAGGTGTATTTTTTTTAGTGTGAAGGTAGCCCAATCTAGGCAGAAGAGTTATGCGGATTCTAAACACAAGGAGACAGTTTACAAAGTCGGAGATAAAGTATACCTTCGTGTGTCTCCACTTTGATGAGTTAAGCATTTCGGAGTTAAGGGAAAGTTAGCACCATGTTTTGTGGGAACATACAATGTTTTGGAACGTATGTGAGAAGTTGCTTACAAGCTGGAATTGCCTAAAGGATCGTCAGGAATTCATTATGTGTTTCATGTTTCCCAGCTGAAGAAGTGCCATGCAGAGATGGCCGATATCCCTCTCTGAGATACAGTGCCACTGGAAGCGATTCAGCTGGATAGTGATTTGACCTACGAAGAGAAACTAGTGAAGATTCTTGAGTTTGCCAGCCGAGTCACACGCAGCAAGGTTATCAAGTTTTGCAAAGTTCAGTGGAGCCACCATACCGAGGATGAAGCCACCTAGGAACGAGAGGAAGACCTACGAAAAGACCACCCGCACCTATTTTCTAGTTAACCGAATCTTGAGGGCGAGATTCATCTTAAGGGGGTAGGTTTGTAACATCCCAAATTTTTAATTTGGAATGTTATACATAGGTCATCATATGCATATCATGTTTTAATCACATTTTGGTTTGATCCTAGAAATTCTAAGCAACTTAAGGACCCACGGAGAGAGTTGGGGATTTCATTCATTTTCATATTTCAATTTTTTCAAATTTGAAAGGGGGATCATTTTGATTTTATTATTTTTCTCTCCAAAATATTTTTCATATAAAAATAACAAAGAGGGGATAAAATGACTTCCCAAAATAAAAGAAATATTGGAGGAAAAATGTTAAAATCAAATAATAATTTTATTTGGCTTTTTATTTTCTATTTTATTTGAATTAGAAAAATATGCATGTTTCAAAATTGCATTTTTAGGCTAGAAAAATGTTCACTTTGTTCTAAATATTTTATTTAGACGGTGAAACTTGTTTTTGGCATTTATATAATTTTTTTATATTTAATTAGGATTTTTCTGTTTGGCGGAATTATTTTCAAAAAAAAGTCTCTTCGGACCGACTGGGCCGAAGCCCAGCCGGCCCCGCTCGTGCCGTCCCCGACCCCGAGCCGGTCTCCCGCTCGCGCATGCCGCCTGCCGTCGCCGCCTCGCACTCCCGCCGCCGCCAACCCCTCCCCCAAGCCACCCCGCCCCTCCCCCTCCTTAAATAGCCGGCGCCGCCGCCCCACATCACCACCCCGCCCCACCCCGCAAGCCGCGGCAGTAGCGCCCACCGCCGCCGGAGCCGCCGCGGCCTGCCGTGCTGCCGCAGCCGCTCCACCCCGCCGCCATACCACCCGCCGCCACCCGCGCCGCCCGCCGTCGCCCCAGAGCAGCCGCCGCCCGCGCCCCGACTCGCCAGAAGCCGCCGGACTTCGCCGGATATCGCCGCTGTTTTTTTAGGAAAAGAGCCGTTTTTAAACCCTAGTTTTATTTTTTTAGATAGATTGGTTCGGTTTTTCTTCAGTTCAGTTGTTTAGCGGACGTTCGTTCGTCCGTTCGTTTTAACGAACGCTGTTTGCCAGTTAGGTTCAGACAGCGAACGTTCATTCGTTAGTCTGTTCATTTCGTTTTAGTTTTCCAGGGATTTATTTGTGATTATTTTCGATCGTGATTTCTGCCCTGATCTTCGATCTAGTATAACTTTTTAACCGTTTTTACAAATTAGATGAAACCAGTGCCTAAATCTTCGTCTTGAAGCCCTCTTTCTGATTAACAAACTTGAACATGATTTTGGTACTATAAAATGTTACTTTAGTCCAGATTAGTAAATGAATCTTGTTTTGTTCGTATCTTAAGTTTCATTGCTCCGTTTGAGTTTATTCTTTTTGCAAGTCGAAGCTCTTAAGTTGAAGTTTCTATTTGGATCTTTTTATTTGAGTTTACCCGTGCGTCTGTGCTTGAGAGCTTATGTATGCTTTTGTTTGTTTGCGATAGAATTCCTGGAGTGTGAAGCGTGCTACTACGAGTCTCTAGGTTTTGCAGATCATCAACAAGACAAGTAACACTTTGATCATATCCCTTTATTACCCAGTTTTTATGCATTAGTTACAATCCTCAAACATTGCATGGTTAGGATCTGAATAACATGTGGGTTTGGGAAGTAATTGATGAGGTAGAACAGATTGCCCTTTTATTATCAAACCTTATGGAGTTACTTCTATGTTATGCTCAGGTTTTGCTATGCTATGCTCGTAGATGTGGATTGGGTGAGTGTATCCATGACTGGTGTGAGAATTGTTAATTAATGGTTAACTTAAGGTGGCTACTTAAATACACATTTGGGTGGATTGGTTGTGGGCACCTAGAGAATCCACTGTTGTCCTAGGATATCCCGTAGTACACATGTGATCATCCTATGGTTCGCCACCTAGGCTCAAAGGGATCATAAGATTATTCATGCTAGAAACTTCCGTGTGTAGCCACAAGCTATTATGGGCTCTAGCATAGTTGAGTAGGTTGCACGCCCTCTTTCAGTGGTGGGCTAGCAGATGTAGGGGAAAGTAGGTGTAACTGTCCATCCAGAGTAAAGAGTTAATGTTTCTGAAAGACTGTGTCTCGATCATCCGTTTCTCAAACACCTTGTAGTGCGAGAAATCTAACGGAGGAGATCGAGTCTTGTGGGGAAAAGTGCGCAAACCTCTGTAGAGTGTATAAACTAATCATGGTTAGTCGTGTCCCCGGTTATGGACATCTTGAGTATCTGGTTCTTGGATTATCATGTTGATATCATCACTCTAAATTAATTTGTTGGGTTAATTAATATTGCTTCATTGGGATTGAGTTGGAGGAACCTTCTCAATGTTTAGCAACCACCATGATAGTTAAAGTTTATTCCTTTGTTGTAGGGAAAAATTGGCTTTATGCAAAAACTTTAACCATAGAGCTTTCCACCAGCCATATATGCATGTACGTAGTGATAGCATTTATTCTATTCATTGCTCTTTTGTGTTACATTGCTAGCATATTCCATTTGCTGACCCGTTTCAGGCTGCAACATATCATGTTGCAGACTTTTCAGACGACGAGTAAGGTTCGCTAGGTCGATGTCGTTCACTCAGCTAAGCCGTTGGAGTTGATGGACTCACTTTTTCTTCCAAGCCTTGCATTGTTATCTTATTAGATGGCCTTATGCCATATTAATGTAATAAGTTATCTTTTGAGACATTTCAATGTAATAAGTGTGTGATTGAATCTGTTATAAATCCTCGAGTACTGCACATGTCAGCATTACCGATCCAGGGATGACACTGATGCACAGAGACTTAACCATTTGAGGTCTGGTTGCTACAAATATCATGCATAATTTCTTTGTATAAGGAATGAGGAATTGCACTCACAGTAGCACCCATATCACATAAGCCATGATAACAATGATCTCCTATTTTAATGGAAACAATAGGCATGCCAACAACAGGTCTATGTTTATCTTTAGTATCAGGTTTAGCAAGTCTAGTAGCTTCATCACAGAAATAAATAACATGCCCATCAATATTATCGACCAAGAGATCTTTAACCATAGCAATACTAGGTTCAACTTTAATTTGTTCAGGGGGTGTAGGTGTTCTAGTATAACTCTTACGAACCACCGTTGAAGCTTTGGCATGATCCTTTATTCTAACAGGGAAATGTGGTTTATCAATAGAAGCAGTAGGAACAATAGGATCAACATTATAAGTAATAGTTTCTTCTTCAACTTTAATACGTTCTACCACTTTCACTTCAATGGGAGGATGATATTTAAACCACTTCTCATTAGGGAGATCCACATGAGTAGCAAATGATTCATAGAAAGAAACTTCTATCTCAGAGTCAAGTCCATATTTAGTGCTAAATTTATGAAAAGCATTGGTATCCATAAAAGATTTAACACAATCAAACTTAGGGTTTATACCTGACTCCTTACCTTCCTCGAGTTCCCAATCTTCAGAGTTGCGTTTAATTCTTTCCAACAAATCACATTTGAATTTAATAGTCTTCATCATAAGAGAACTAGTACAAGAAGTATCGACCATGGAGCGATCATTATGAGAAAGCTGAGCATAAAAGTTTTGAATAATAATTTCTCTTGAGAGCTCATGATTGGGGCACGAATATAACATGGACTTAAGCCTCCCCCGAACTTGATCGATACTTTCTCCTTAACGAGGCCAAAAATTATATATATTGTTATGATCACGATGAACCAGATGCATAGGATAAAACTTTTGATGAAATTCCAATTTCAATCGGTTCTAGTTCCATGATCTAATATCATCACATAGCCTATACCATGTAAATGCCTTTCCATTAAAAGATATAGGGAAGACCTTCTTATTGACAATATCCTCAGGTATACCTGCAAGTTTAAATAATCCACAAACTTCATCCACATAGATTAGGTGCATATCGGGATGTAATGTTCCATCTCCTGTATAGGGATTAGCTAGCAGTTTCTCTATCATACCCGAAGGAATTTCAAAGTAAATATTTTCAGTAGGTTCATTAGGTTGACGAGAAACTCTTTTCTCTTTTGGTCGAGCTAAAGATACCCCGAACAAGCCCCTCAAAGGATTATTTTCCATAGTAACAAGTGACAGTAAATTTCAGCACACTATATAAATGTTTCGTTACCAAATTCCACTTACCGAAGGCGTTTCACTGCGCGGCAACGGCGCCAGAAAAGAGTCTTGATGACCCACAAGTATAGGGGATCTATCGTAGTCCTTTCGACAAGTAAGAGTGTCGAACCCAACGAGGAGCAGAAGGAAATGACAAATGGTTTTCAGTAAGGTATTCTCCGCAAGCACTGAAATTATCGGTAACAGATAGTTTTGTGACAAGGTAATTCGTAACGGGTAACAAGTAACAAAAGTAAACAAGGTGTAGCAAGGTGGCCCAATCCTTTGTTTAGAAAAGGGCAAGCCTGTACAAACTCTTATATAAAGCAAAGTTCTCTCGAGGACACATGGGAATTATTGTCAAGCTAGTTTTTAGCATGCTCATATGATTCAAGTTCATTACTTTGATAATTTGATATGTGGTTGGACCGGTGCTTGGGTGCTATCCTTACTTGGACAAGCCTCCCACTTATAATTAACCCCTCTCGCAAGCATCCGCAACTACAAAAGAAGAATTAAGGTAAACCTAACCATAGCATGGAACCTATGGATCCAAATCAGCCCCTTACAAAGCAACGCATAAACAAGGATTTAAGCTTCTGTCAGTCTAGCAACCCATCATCTACTTATTACTTCCCAATGCCTTCCCCTAGGCCCAAATCATGGTGAAGTGTCATGTAGTCGATGTTCACATAACACCACTAGAGGAGAGACAACATACATCTCATCAAAATATCGAACAAATACCAAATTCACATGATTACTTATAACAAGACTTCTCCCATGTCCTCAGAAACAAACGTAACTACTCACAAAGCATATTCATGTTCATAATAAGAGGGGTATTAATTAGCATTAAGGATCTGAACATATGACCTTCCACCGAATAAACCAACTAGCATCAACTACAAGAAGTAATCAACACTACTACCAACCCACAGGTACCAATCCGAGGTTTTGAGACAAAGATCGGATACAAGAGATGGACTAGGGTTTGAGAGGAGATGGTGCTGGTGAAGATGTTGATGGAGATTGACCCCCTCTCGATGAGAGCATCGATGGTGATGGCCATGGCGATGATTTCCCCCTCCTAGAGGGATGTTTCCCCGGCAGAACAGCTTCGCCGGAGCCCTAGATTAGTCCTGCCCACGTTCCGCCTCGAGACGGCGGCGCTTTGTCCCAAAATCTTATCTATGATTTTTTCCTGGGCAAAAGACACCTTATAGCAGAAGATGGACGTCGGGGGCCTACCAGGGGGGCCACAAGGTAGGGTGTGCGCCCAGGGGGGTAGGGCGCGCCCTCCACCATCGTGGCTGACTGGTGGCCCCCCTCTGGAGCTTTCTTCACCCAATATTTTTTATATATTCCAAAACTGGTCCCCGTGAATTTTCAAGACTTTTGGAGTTGTGCAGAATAGGTCTCTAATATTTGCTCCTTTTCCAGTCCAGAATTCCATCTGCCGACAGTCTGCCTCTTCATGTAAACCTTACAAAATAAGAGAGAAAAGGCATAAGTATTGTGATATAATGTGTAATAATATCCCATAATGCAATAAATATCGATATAAAAACATGATGCAAAATGGACATATCACCCTCCCCCTCGCTCAACATTCTATCCATCATGCACATTCAATATTTTTCTTTAGGTCGTTCTCCCACGGTCTCCACAACTCCTTTCCTACACACACCGATCGATAAAACATCTCTAGCGATGTATGCCTACAACATGCACACACACTTTCCATCTCCTCCTTTCTCTGTCTATGCCTCGTCTCTCTCATACGGTCCCACACATGTGTAAACTCTTGCCCCTCCTTTCATCGATCTGACAATCGCACAATCCTCCCCTTATCTAGCTAGTAGGCATCTCGTACCACCTCCTAGCTATCTCCATTTCTCTCTCTCTCTCTCTCTTTCTCTCTCTATCCGTCTCTCTGGGCCTTATTTCCCTCTAACAAATGGATGGACACCAACTGATCTCCCACTATACATATAGCTAGCTAGGTCATTTATAACTCGTTTTCCGCACGCGCCGATTGATCTACCTCATTAGTTATGTCTCTCCCTTCCTCCGACACACAACAATTGATTTACCGATATAGTTAGGTCTGCTTACCAAACACATGGCCCCCTTAGTCATCCATGCATGCCTCTCGAGACATCCATCATGCACACGCAGACACAGAAACACATCCCAACTCTTCTTGATATTGCAGTTGTACCCTTAGTTTGTCTAGTAGGTATCTCCCACCATCTCCGAGAAGCAACTCCACCACCCATCCGGCACTCTACCTCTCTCTCTCTCTCTCTCCCCCTCTCTCTCTCTATCCCAACCTATTTCCCGTCCTTCACTTATCCAAGGATGTCGACCATCTCTCCTTCTCAACACATATACGAGTCTATCTACCTCTCTAGTTAGGTCTTTTCCTCCCCCTCCCCCCACACACACCGATACATCGAGCGCTCTAGTCATGTCTCCCTGTCACACACAAACTTTCCCTCTCCCCTCTGACGTTCTGGTAGGCTAGTTGCCCTATATCTTTGACATGTACACACACAATTTTGATGGCACTCTTCATCGATCTCACACCCACACACTTGATCCTCTCTTTGACTCTATCACTATGTATGACCCCTCCCTCTCTTCTCGTGGATCGCTCCCTCTATATATGATATAGATAGGCCTCTATTTCGCACACATTGCATGTGTCACATTTTTGTTTGAGACTGTTGGGGAACGCGGTAATTTCAAAAAAAATCCTACGATCACACAAGATCTATCTAGGTGATGCATAGCAACGAAATGGGAGAGTGTGTCCACGTACCCTCATAGACAGAAAGCGGAAGCGTTTCACTAACGTGGTTGACGTAGTCGAACTTCTTCAAGATCCAACCAATCAAGTACCGAACGTACGACACCTTCGCGTTCAGCACACGTTCAGCTCGATGACGTCCCTCGTGCTCTTGATCCAGTTGAGAACGAGGGTGAGTTCCGTCAGCACGATGGCGTGGTGATGGTGATGCTGATGTTACTGGCGCAGGGCTTCACCTAAGCTCTACGATGGTATGATTGAGGTGTGTAACTGTGGAGGGGGCACCGCACATGGTTAAGAGAAACTTGTGTGTTCTAGGGTGCCCCTGCCCTCGTATATAAAGAAGGGAGGGGGAGGCCGGCCGGCCCTAGGGGTGCGCCCAAAGAGGAGGAGTCCTACTAGGACTTCCTAGTCCTAGTAGGATTCCCCTCCAAGGAAGAGAGGGGGAAGGAAAGGAGAGGGAGAGGGAGTAGGAAACAGGGCGTCGCCCCCCTTCCCTTGTCCAATTTAGACTCCAAGGGAGGGGGCACGGCCTGCCCTGGCTGCCATCCTCTCTCTCTCCACTAAGGCCCATGGTGGCCCATTAGTCCCCCCGGGGGGTTCCGGTAACCCCTCCGGCACTCCGGTTTTACCCTAAACTTCCTGGAACACTTCCAGTGTCCGAATAACATGGTCCAATATATCAGTCTTTATGTCTCGACCATTTCGAGACTCCTCGTCATGTCCATGATCTCATCTGGGACTCTGGACAAACTTCGATCATCAAAAACACATACTCATAATACATATCATCATCGAACGTTAAGTGTGCGGACCCTACGGGTTTGAGAACTATGTAGACATGACCGAGACACATCTCCGGTCAATAACCAATAGCAGAACCTGGATGCTCATATTGGCTCCTACATATTCTATGAAGATCTTTATTGGTCAAACTGCATAACAACATACATTGTTCCCTTTGTCATCGGTATGTTACTTCCCGAGATTCGATCATCGGCATCATCATACCTAGTTCAATCTCGTTACCGGCAAGTCTCTTTACTCGTTCCGTAATACTTCATCCCACAACTAACTCGTTAGTCATAATGCTTGCAAGGCTCATAGTGATGAGCATTACCGAGAGGGCCCAGAGATACCTCTCCGAAACACGGAGTGACATATCCTAATATCGATCTATGCCAACCCAAAAACACCTTCAGAGACACCTATAGAGCATCTTTATAATCACCCATTTATGTTGTGACGTTTGATAGCACACACGGTGTTCTTCCGGTATTCGGTAGTTGCATGATCTCATAGTCTGAGGAACATGTATAAGTCTTGCAGAAAGGAGTAGCAATGAAACTGTCAGGATCATAATGCTAAGCTAACAGATGGGTCATGTCCATCAAATCATTCTCCTAATGATGTGATCTCGTTCATCAAATGACAACACATGTCTATGTTTAGGAAACATAACCATCTTTGATTAATGAGCTAGTCAAGTAGAGGCATACTAGGGACACTTTGTTTGTCAATGTATTCACACATGTACTAAGTTTCCGGTTAATACAATTCTAGCATGAATAATAAACATTTATCATGAAATAAGGAAATAAATAATAATTATTGCCTCTAGGTCATATTTCCTTCAGTCTCCCACTTGCACTAGAGTCAATAATCTAGATTACAATGTAATGATTCTAACACCCATGGAGTCTTGGTGTTGATCATGTTTTGCTCGTGGAAGAGGCTTACTCAACGGGTCTGCAACATTCAGATCCGTATGTACCTTGCAAATCTCTATGTCTCCTTCCGACACTTGATGACGGATGGAATTGAAGCGTATCTTGATGTGCTTGGTTCTCTTGTGAAATTTGGATTCCTTTTCCAAGGCAATTACACCAGTATTGTCATAAAAGATTTTCATTGGACCCAACGCACTAGGTATGACACCTAGATCAGATATGAACTCCTTCATCCAAACTCCTTCATTTGCTGGTTCTGAAGCAGCAATTTACTCCGCTTCACACGTAGATCCCTCCACAACGCTCTACTTGGAACTGCACCAACTGAGAACTCCTCCATTCAATAAAAATATGTATCCAGTTTGCGACTTAGAGTCATCTGGATCAGTGTCAAAGCTTGCATCGATGTAACCGTTTACGATGAGCTCTTTTTCACCTCCATAAATGAGAAATACATCCTTAGTCCATTTTAGGTATTTCAGGATGTTCTTGGCCGCTGTCCAGTGCTCCACTCCGGGATTACTTTGGTACCTCCCTGATATGCTTATAGCAAGGCACACATCAGGTCTGGTACACAGCATTGCATACATGATAGAACCTATGGCTGAAGCATAGGGAATGACTTTCATTTTCTCTCTATCTTCTGTAGTGGCCGGGCATTGAGTCTGACTGAACTTCACACCTTGTAACACAGGCAAGAACCCTTTCTTTGACTAAGCCTTTTTGAACTTCTTCAAAACTTTATCAAGGTATGTGCTTTGTGAAAGTCCAATTAAGCGTCTTGATCTATCTCTATAGATCTTGATGCCCAATATGTAAGCATCTTCACCGAGGTCTTTCATCGAAAAACTCTTATTCAAGTATCCTTTTATGCTATCCAGAAATTCTAAATCATTTCCAATCAATAATATGTCATCCACATATAATATTAGAAATGCTACAGAGTTCCCACTCACTTTCTTGTAAATACATGCTTCTCCAAAAGTCTGTATAAAACCATATGATTTGATCACTCTATCAAAGCGTTTATTCCAACTCTGAGAGGCTTGCACCAGTCCATAAATGGATCGTTGGAGCTTGCACACTTTGTTAGCACCCTTTGGATCGAAAAAACCTTCTGGTTGCGTCATATACAACTCTTCTTCCAAAAATCCATTCAGGAATGCAGTTTTGACATCCATCTGCCAAATTTCATAATCATAAAATGCAGCAATTGCTAACATGATTCAGACAGATTTAAGCATTGCTACGGGTGAGAAAGTCTCATCGTAGTCAACTCCTTGAACTTGTAGAAAACCTTTCACAACAAGTCGAGCTTTGTAGACAGTAACATTATCGTCAGTGTCGGTCTTCTTCTTGAAGATCCATTTATTTTCTATGGCTTGCCAATCATCAGACAAGTTCACCAAAGTCCACACTTTATTCTCATACATGGATCCCATCTCAGATTTCATGGCCTCAAGCCATTTCACGGAATCTAGGCTCATCATCGCTTCCTCATAGTTCGTAGGTTCACCATGGTCTAGTAACATGACTTCCAGAACAGGATTACCGTACCACTATGGTGCGGGTCTCACTCTGGAAGACCTATGAGGTTCGGTAGTAACTTGATCTCAAGTTTCATGATCATCATTATTAGCTTCCTCACTAATTGGTGCAGGAATCACTGGAACTGATTTCTGTGATGAACTACTTTCCAATAAGGGAGAAGGTACAATTACCTCATCAAGTTCTACTTTCCTCCCACTCACTTCTTTCGAGAGAAACTCTGTAACATCCCAAATTTCCACTTTGGTATGTTATACATAGATCATCATTGCATATCATATTTTATTGCATTTTGGTTGATCCTAGAAATTCTAAGCAACTCAAGGATCCACGGAGAGAGTTGGGGATTTCAATTATTTTCATATTTGAGTTTTCCCAAATATTGAAAAAGGGGTCATTTTGGTTTTAATCATTTTCTCTCCAAATATTTCCAATGTCAAAATAAAAGAGAGGGGATAAAATGACTTCTCCGAAATAAAAGAAATATTGGAGGAAAAATGTTAAAATCAAATAATTATTTTATTTGGACTTTTATCGCTATTTTATTTGAATTAGAAAAATTGCATGTTTCCTCCAAATGTTCACCTAGTTCTGGTCTAAATATTTTATTTGGACTTTTATCGCTATTTCTGGTCTAAATAAAATCAAAAATAAACATATGGGTGGATTGGTTGCGGGCACCTGGAGAATCCAGTTTTGTCCTAGGATATCCCGGAGTACCCGTGTGATCATCCTACAGTTCGCCACCCAGGCTCAAAGGGATCATAATATATTTCATGCTAGAAACTTCCGTGTGCAGGCACACGCTATTATGGGCTCTAGCATAGTTGAGTAGGTTGCATGACCTCTTTCAGTGGTGGGCTAGCAGATGTAGGGGAAAGTAGGTGTAACTGTCCACCCAGAGTAAAGAGTTAATGTTTCTGAAAGACTGTGTCTCGGTCATCCGTTTCTCAAACACCCTGTAGTGCGAGAAATCTAACGGAGGAAATCGAGTCTTGTGGGGAAAAGTGCGCAAACCTCTGCAGAGTGTACAAACTAATCATGGTTACCGTGTCCCTAGTTATGGACATCTTGAGTATCTGGTTCTTGGATTATCATGTTGATCTCATCACTCTAAATTAATTTTGTTGGGTTAATTGATGATGTTTAATTGGGATTGAGTTGGAGGAACCTTGTCAATGTTTAACAACCACCATGATAGTTAAATAAAAATTTATTCCTTTGATGTAGGGGAAAATTGGCTTTATGCAAAACTTTAACCATAGAGCTTTCCACAAGCCATATATGCATGTAGTGATAGCATTTATTCTGTTCATTACTCTTTGGTGTTACATTGCCAGCATATTCCATGTGGGGCTGCAACATATCATGTTGCAGACTTTTCCGATGATGAGTAAGGTGCCATAGGTCGTTTTCGTTCACTCAGCTATGCCGTTGGAGTTGATGGACTCACTTTTTCTTCCAAGCCTTCTGCTGTTATCTTATTTAGATGGCCTTAAGCCATATTATTGTAATAAGTTCTCTTTTGAGACATTCGATGTAATAAGTGTGTGATTGAAACTCTATTATAAATCCTCAAGTATTGTGCGTGGCAGACTTACCCATCCAGGGATGACACTGATGTACATAGACTAGACTGTTTGATGTCTGGTCACTACAAGATGGTATCAGAGCACATGCTAACTGTAGGACACGACCAGTAAGCTAAAAACATAGGCCACTCTTCTCTACTCATTTCTGACTCCTCTTCCTTTTCCACGCTATAGGATGACAGACTCAAGGAACAAGTTTACACAACCGGATAAAGATACACCTTTTGGGTGACACCTGAAGGAAGTTACTAGGTACCTGAACATCGGAATACCAAGCTTCACCGGGACCTACATCGCCACTTTACCAGAAGAGGAGCGTTGGATGATTCGAATTCAAGTTCCAGGAAGGACATTCATGCCAGTTACTAAGCCCATAGAGTTTTCCTTTGATGCGCCAACCTGGAGTCTAGGAAAGAGCATGGCAGCCCACATCGCCATGGGACGCATTGGAGAAGTTTATCACAAGGATCTTAAGGATACTATCTACCAGATATGTGGACACCGAGATGAGCAAAGGGAGATGATCAGCACCAGGAGGGACAGGTCCATTGCAGCTTTCATCCAGGAGTTAAACCAGCACATTCGCCGCCAGGAGAACCAGATGTGCGCAAGCATGATATATCTGAAGAAGGCAATGATCAGGATTATGGAGCTAGAAGAGGAACTCAAGTTTCACGTGATGGATACATGGAGGAAATGACGATATTAGTGGAGAAGAATGACAACCTGACGAGGAAGCCATGAGTATTCATGGGAGACCCCGCGCTAGGAGGAGATGAAGACGATTCCAAGGATATTCGTTCGAAGGACTACATCATCATCGACGACACCAATTCTGACCCCGACGATAGCGACGATTACTACGTTGATGAAGCTAGAGCGGATATCACGGAGTCTTCTACCGATTAAAACCTATAGTCGACCACCATATCAGTAGTAGTATTCTCCCTTGTATATAGAATAGTCCGAGAACTTTTGTAACGATAGTTAGACCGATTGTATGCCCTTGTTTGAATTGATTGAAGTGATATGTTTGTGTTTGTCTCATGTGCATATGGGTAGTGTTTCCCCTTTAGAGCTCATTCTATTCTGTTTTCTCACCTTTTCTAAACCCATCAGATGCCTCCAAGACGTGACAATGGATTTGCTTTCCCACCAGAGCTCACTCAGTTGATCCAGCAGCAGAATACCTTGATGTAGTTGTTAGTTCAGAATCAGAACCAAGGCAAAAACAACAACAACAACAACAACAACAACCCACCACCACCACCACTTGTTGATCACTTAGCCCGTTTCCTAAGGCTGAATCCGTCGGTGTTCTCCAGTAGCACCAAGCCGATTATTGCAGATGATTGGCTCTGCAAGATTGGAAGGGAGCTGACAACTGCAGGATGCACAGATGTGGAGAGAGTGAATTTCACAGCCACTTACCCCATTGACAATGTTACGTGGTTTTAGTTTCAGCAGGCTTTCCGCATTGCCCATGTTTCAGCAGGAGCTATGAACATGAAGAAACGCGAGTTTCGCAATTTGCGCCAAGGAGGACGCACAATGGGCCAGTATGTGGATGAGTTTAGTAAGTTAGCATGTTATGCCCCTGATGATGTAGCTATAGATGCTGCTAAGCAGGAGAAGTTTTTGGAAGGACTGAATGATGAGCTGAGCATGAAGTTGATGGTGGCAACCCTCAACAACTACCAGGACTTGGTAGATAGAGCTCTTATGATTGAAAGGAAGCAGCAGCAGATTGATAGCTGCAAGAGGAAGTATGGACAAGGGAAGTACAATTCAGGAGCTCAGCAGAGACCCTATTTTACCCCAAACTCGAGAGGACACATTCACCATAACCATGGAGGCCATAATTCCAATTGAGGGAGTTTGCATAACCATAGTGGCCCCAAGAATGGGAATGGGAATGGAGGAAGAAGTGGCCAGAACCGTTCCAACCCAGCAACGCCCGCCTAGAAGGATCTAAGTCACATTACTTGTTTCAAATGTGGGAAGAATGGACACTACGCCACTGAGTGTTCGGAAGCAAAGAATGGAAATGGCAATGGAAGCTCTGGGAAGAAGCCCAACCCTTTCAACAGGGGACAAGTGAACCACGTTAGCGTGGAGGAGGTTGAAGAGCAGCGAGCCGCAGTTATAGGTAAGTTTTTGGTTAAGTCATTTAATGCAATCGTTCTTTTTGATACTGGTGCATCACATTCATACATATCAAGGGTATTTGTGGATAAGTTTAAGTTTCCCACCAACGGTCTTAGGACACCTATGTTAGTAAGCTCGCCAGGAGCGGTGCATATGGTAAGCCAAGGATGTTTTCAGATGCCATTGACCATAGGTAGGCATGTTTTCCCCTCGGATCTGATAATTCTAGAGTCACAAGGGTTGGATGTGATTTTGGGTATGGATTGGCTATCTATGTATGGAGGAAACATCGATTGCACCAGGAAGTCGATTATGCTGACCAGCCCAAAGGAAGAAGGATCAAGTATGTATCCCGGCATGTTCTGAAGAGGACTCAAGTGAATTCCTTATCAGGAGTTGTACAGGAGGAAGTACTAGTGGTGAAGGATTTCCCTAACGTATTTCAAGAGGAGTTGCTAGGCATGCCACCGGATAGAGACATTGAGTTTTTGATTAAGCTTTTGCCAGGCACCGGGCCAATATCAAAGAGACCGTATCGGATGCCCGCACAAGTTTGGAGGAAATTAAGAAGCAGATTAAGGAGTTACTGGATAAGGGTTACATTCGACCAAGTTCATCACCTTGGGGAGCCCCAATACTTCTAGTGGAGAAGAATGATGGATCATTGAGGATGGTTGTTGATTATCATCCGTTGAATGAGGTGACGATCAAGAATAAGTACCCATTGCCGATGATCAATGATTTGTTTGACCAGTTTCAAGGAGCTAACGTATTTTCCAAGATTGATCTGCGATCAGGATATCATCAGCTGAAGATTCGAGAGCAGGATATACATAAGATAGCTTTTACCACAAGGTACAGGCACTACAAAAAGAAGACACATCCGTGACATTTTGGGCTGAATGAAAAAAAATTTTGTCATACTTATGACACTTCTATGATCTTAATTGTGACAAAACCCGGTATCATCATAGATGTGGTGGGCTCCTACTTCTATGACAAAAAACCATGACAGAAAATGGGATTTTCATCCTGGGCGAGCCGGAGACGCAACTACATGACATTCTTTGGGCCGTCCATGATGGAAAAAACCATGGTAGAAGCGAGGGCGAGGAAAATTTCAGGGAATTCCTGGTTATGGTGGGTGGTCGGGGGCCGAGCGATGCGCATTTCTCTCATACACGTACGCGTGTGTGTGCGAGGCATTGGGCTCTAACTGAACCCGAGCGAGGCGTCGCCTAACTGAACCCGAGCGATTGCACTACACGGTACACGTTACTGAACCCGAGCGATCGAGCGATTCCTTCGCTACTGCTGCTAACTGAAGCTGATCGATGCTTGTTGGGGATATAACTATTTGTGTAAGCCGCCCAGGAGGGGCCGGGTTACGCAAAGAGGACTCACTAGAGAGAAGCCCAAGACCAAAGTATGAAGATGGTGGTTCATAGAGAGCTTAAGGCCCACAGGCTACTTAAGGCCCGTTGTAGTAAACCGCTGTAATAATATTACTTTTATCATAAGGTAGACTTAACTAGTCGCCGAGCCGTACATTGTTTATAAGCCGTCCGAGACTCTGTATGCCGCAGGGCATCGACCCATGTATATAAGGGGACGACCCGCTGGCGGCTTAGGGAAAGAAACAACTAATCGAGAGCCAGGCATAGCGTATCTCGCTCCCTGGTCATGGAAACATCAATACCAACCCAACTAGACGTAGGCCTTACCTTCACCGTAAGGGGCCGAACTAGTATAAAACCTCTTGTGTCCTTTGTCCTGATTAACCCCTTCAAGCTTCCTAGGTGCGATGGCTCCACAACTAAGTCCTTTCACGAGGACATCTGACATGACAATTCCACGACAGTTGGCGCCCACCGTGGGGCCAGCGCATGGTGGATTTGAGTCCTTGAAGGGCAACTTCGAAGGGCTCAAGGGATACGTAGTGGGCCGGATGACCAAGAGTCGTCGTGGCAAGATCTACACCGACGACGAAGGCTGGGGCCCCGATGCCGGCTCAATTGAGTACGGGTACCGGGTCCCCTTTGGAGGGATCCACGTCTTCATCGGCCGGATTGGTGAGCCGGGGCCTGAGCTAGACAACTGCACCGACCTCGTCGAGACGGCTCAGCATGCGAAACCCGCCCGAGTTCAAACCGGCATGAAGCGTGTCTTTGTGGGCTGCGTCCACGGAGAAGAACTTTCTGAAGGTCCTGAAGATGGTGGTGAGACGGTCGTCCACTCTGACGGTGATTCGTTCGCCGGTTCAACATATTCTTTGTATCAAGTTCAAGACGGTGCACTTGGGGGCTGTTCCGATGGCCTTAGTATTCCGGACCTCTGTGAGTCGCCAAATTGGGCAGGAGTCTTTATAGCTGGGACTCAACCCGGACAAAACTCTACAGCCGCGGCTGCAATTACTTTCGGGTTAGGAGAAGCCGGGGCAGGAGGCCCTGTGCGTCCGCCGGCTCAAGTACTGATAGACCTCATGGACAAGCTTACGACCCTGTTAACCACCACGGTTATCCCTGCAAACAAAGATGAGCATGACGCGGAGGTAGTACAGGTACGTGAGGAGATAGCTCACGCCAAGGAGGCCTTAGCAGTTGAGGATACTAGGCTACCTACGGAGCGGGTGGCTCTTGACGCCCGGGCACAGCGGTTGCAGTCAGAGGCTTACCAGCTCACGATGAGTTTAAACGCGTCCAATGAGGTAATGAGGAGGAGACACCAGAAGACCCAATCCCGGTTGCCTCTGAATTATGACCCTAGGGTTCTTTTTGCTACACCCGGAGCCGGCCCAAGTAACCCGCCCGATGCTAATCAGTTTGTGACATCCGGAGCGGGAGGACCGGCTCAGCGTCAGGAGATGCCACCTCCTCATATGAGCATGGTGCCACCGCGTTATGTGCTAGTACTGGAGGGTCACTTTTCTAACCCCATGGAGAATTTAATCGCGGCGTCAGCGCGCCTGGCGGCTCTTCCAGTGGACGGTGATGATCCAACAGCAGTGGAGACCCGGAGGATCGGGGAACTTGTCCAGACGGCCCTGGCTTAGTAGGAGACCTATTCTTACAGCCAGGACAGGATTCATTCAACCCCTCCGCCTTGCTTAGCACCGCCTCGTCAGAACCGGAGCCCAAGTTACAGCAGGCACATGGAGTCCGAAGCTTTATCAAGCAACACCCAACGCCGTAACCAGCATGGTGGCTATAACCCGGTGCAAGACCGAGTACGTCAGGAGAACGAGCGGGTGGCTCAACAGGTGGCTCAGCTGGCGGCTCATTAGGATATCCCAGAGTATCCAACGACTTCTATTGAGTTGGGAGTAGCCACCAGAACCGGTGGAGTTCCTTGTTTGATACCGGCTTTGCGCAACGTGCGCCTGCCTAAGGACTTCAAGGTACCTCAAAAGGTGCCGAATGACATGGCTGACTTACAGCTCGGAGCGTGGATTGAGAGTTATGAGATGGCCATGGAACTATTGGAGGTCAGTGACGCGGCTATGGCTAAATACTTGACCATGATGTTAGATGGAACGGCCCGGTCTTGGCTAAAAGGTCTACCACCTAATTCCATTGGTTCATGGGAGGAGTTAAAGGCCCGTTTCATCCAGAACTTCAAGGACACCTGTAAGCAATCTATGTCAATCGTGGACTTGACGAGTTGTAAGCAGGGGAAGTGTCGGTGTCAAAACCGGCGGATCTCGGGTAGGGGGTCCCGATCTGTGCGTCTAGGCGGATGGTAACAGGAGACGAGGGACACGATGTTTTTACCCAGGTTCAGGCCCTCTTGATGGAGGTAAAACCCTACGTCTTGCTTGATTAATATTGATGATGTGGGTTACAAGAGTAGATCTACCATGAGATCAAGGAGGCTAAACCCTAGAAGCTAGCCTATGGTATGATTGTTGTTCGTCCTATGGACCAAAGCCATCCAGTTTATATAGACACCGGAGAGGGCTAGGGTTACACAGAGTCGGTTACAATGGTAGGAGATCTACATATCCGTATCGCCAAGCTTGCCTTGCACGCCAAGGAAAGTCCCATCCGGACATGGGACGAAGTCTTCAATCTTGTATCTTCATAGTCTTGGAGTCCGTCCGATGATGATAGTTCGGCTATCCAGACACCCCCTAGTCCGGGACTCCCTCAGTAGCCCCCAAACCAGGCTTCAATAACGACGAATCCGGCGCGTATGTTGTCTTCGGCGTTTGCAAGGCAGGTTCTTCTTCATGCTCCATGTGTTTGCCGAATAGTGTCTGGTTGCTTCATAAATGCTGCACTCCTTGGCTTCCGCGTCCAATAATGGTCTTCTTCCACGCGTCATACGAATGCGAAAAGCCAGGGTATTTTTATGTTTTACCCCCTAGCTGCGCAAATAAGCTGCCTATAAGAGAGGCGAGGATCCAGATCCAAATCACATCATCCTCCTTCCGCAAGTACTCATCGAGGCGCATCTGACACCAAACCCATTCCAACATGGACAGTCGACGCGGCTCCTCTTCTCGCGCTCCCAGCCCTAAGCCAGGAGATTGGAGGAGATGCTCAGTCCCGCACAGCGAGTTAGTGACGCTCCAAGCGGAGGGATATCTTCCCCCGGCCTTCATGGTTCCGGTTCGAGCCGGACTGGCCACCTACAAGGGTGGGAAGCAGGCGGAGAGCGCCCCCAATCCCTCCAAAGGAGAGCGGGTGTGCTTCGTCCCCTACTTAATAAGGGGACTCGGATTTCCTATACATCTGTTTCTTCGGGGGCTCCTGGAGTTCTACGGACTCCAGCTTCATCATCTTACACCTGCCTCCATTTTGCACATCGCGGGCTTCGTAGCTCTGTGTGAGCTGTTCTTGGGCATTGAGCCCCATTTTGCGCTGTGGAAGAGGCTGTTTTGCCTCGTACCCCGCTCTCACGAGGGGTCGATATATCAAGTGGGCGGAGCCGAAATATGGCACATCGCCAGGACCGGATACCTGTCCGGGACCCCAAAGAAGGCGTCCGAAGACTGGCCTTTGGAGTGGTTTTATATGGAGGACGCTCCGCTGCCGGATCCAGTCCGAATCAGCCTTCCGGAGTTCAGCAACGCTCCACTGAAGAAACGCCTGAGTTGGCGCCCACGGAGCCCTCAACGAGAAGATGATAGGAGCGTCCATTACTTGATGGGCCGAATACGGCTGCTAGCCCATTCCGGATTAACCATGATCGGAGTCATGGCCACATGCCTTATGCGCGGGGTGCAGCCGCTCCAATATAGGGGCTACCCCATGTGGGACTTCAATGGAGACGATGACGCCACCCGTCACAGCCGCAAGGGACCTGGCTCGGCCGACGACCTGGTGAAGATCCTGTCCGGCTTATACAAGGGGGAGAAGGAGGACTTCCTCCCCACGAATCCTCTGAACGGATTTTCCATGAACAACCCTCGGAGCTGGGTAAGCGGTCGCATGCATATCTCATCCGTGCCTTTAAAGGCAATTGTCTTATTGTATGATTTTGACACAGGAACTGCGTCGGGATGTGGAGGGCATAAAAAGCCTAGCTCCACAACCCGAGGATCCAGAAAGGTCCCTTGATCCAGCCTCCGAAGAGGATCCGGACTTAGCGGTGGAACTGATCGACGGGGTGTTCCACCAGCTCAGCATAGATAATGCTTTAGTCGCCATTATGGCTGACTACCCTGATTTGTGTCCGGCTTCCTTGGTGAGTACGACCGAAGTCCTGGCGCCGTTACTTCTTTAATGCTTAGTTATGACCACCGTGCACCAATGGTGCTTGACAGGAGGTGCCTTTACGGCAGGAAGCCGAGCCCGCCGCGACCGACCAAACGAGGTCAGTGCGGCCTAGCAGGCGGAAGAGAAGTGTGGCGCGAATTGAAACGTCGCCGCAAAGGTACGGTGCACCATTATCCGTGAAGGAAAAGACTCCTGGGAGGCATATTAATACCCGCGATTCTTTCAGGAGAAAAAGCACTTGTCGGACTGAGTCCGGAGAGGGTGCCTATCAAGCCCCCGCCCGCCAGGCTCCAACGCTTGGTCCGGAGGGGGAGGCTAGTGCAAGGCGCGAGCCGGATGCTCCTCCAGCGGAGGATGCCGACAGATTGTCCGCCACCAGGTCTGAGGTGGAGAGCGCCATGAATCATAGGCTCCGTCGGACAGTTCTTCGTGACGCGTGTTTCTCCCCCGAGGCGTTAAATGCCTTTAATGCGGGAGACGCGCACCTTCGTGCTGCTCAAGATGGTTTAACCAGAGCCATGGAGCAGTATGTAAAGGACATACGGGTAAGGAATTTTAATAGTTATATATGCCAGTAGCCCCCGAGACTGAAAATAGTTAAACTAACTGTTTTAAGGATCATTTGTTATGTAGGATCTTACCGAGAAGAATACCCACCTGTCCCGGGAGATTCAAGAGTGCAAGGCCCAGGTTGAGGCCGCACTAGCCGCAGCTGGGGGAGCCACGGAGACCCCCTCTGGTAATTCATATTTTGAAAAGAGAATTAATGTATGAAGTGCGGCGTGTGTGTATAGTCTGACAATAATATTGGAGAGCGTGCCGGAATAGATCCGGACAAGCAACAGCTGCTGCGCCAGTTGAAGGCCGGCGAGAGGGTGCTTATGAAGGTGCAGCAGGAGAGAAACAAGCTCCAAGATGCCCACACCCAACTAGGAGAAGAGCTGAAGGGTGTTCGGGCCCAACTGTCTGGCTCCGTGAAGGAGAATAAGCGGCTTCGTCGCGGCATTTATAGTAAGTGCTTGAGAAAATTCCTTTGAAAATAAGAATTCGGCGAGGAAGTCGATTGACAGAAATATGTCTTTAGGTGTGCTCACAGGTCGCCCTGCGGAGGAAATGCCTGGGTCAACGGGTGACCAACTTCCCGAGCTGGTGCAATTGTTCGAACGTGTTCGGCAGGCGATGAGTGGCGTCGTTCAGGCTTTATGGCCATCCGTCTCCCTACCCGAGGGCCTTGGTGAGCTTGCTGAGAAGCTTCAGGGAGCACGGCGACGCCTCCGTTTGTGGAAGATATCGGCCTGCCGTCAGGGCGCCAGGGAGGCATGGGCCATGGTGAAGACGCGATACCCGAAGGCTGACCCAAACCACATGGCCGAGGTCGGACCTGCGGGGCCTGATGGGAAGGAGATCCCTGTGAGCTTGATGTACGACCAAGTAGAACTGGCCGCGAAATATTCCCAACAGGACTGTAAATTAGACAGCCTGTTAAATGGGATTGAGGAGGAGTACAATCAGTTAGTTTGACGATGTAATTGTAAAATGACATGTAAAAATGCCTTCTAGCCGGATTGTAGATCGTTTGTCTTTGCGGACCTTTTCGCTTCGACCTCGGGACCCAACAGTCCGGAGTGTGTCTGAATACCCTCACGGTTATATAAAACCCGGGGCACGCATGGAGACAAGGCGTAGGGGTTATGAATTCTTTATCCGACAAGTGCCCAACTAGCTATGTTATATTACATGGTTAGTAAGAAACATGTTCCAGGGAGAATAGTTCCATTAAGGGTTCCTTTCCCTGGGAGGCATGCCCTGAAGTGCATGTCCGGACTGCGAAAAATGCAGAAAAACATCTGTGGCAGATAAATAAGTAAGTATAAATCATCTTTTAGGTCACCGACTGAATATTCCCTTAAGAATGCTAGCCTTCGGCTTCACCCAGTGTGAAGTACACATCCAGCTGACCCGGTAGTAACAATCGCAGAGGTGCTCCCTTTACCTCCTAGCCGAACAATCGGGAACGTAGGGGTAAGCACAGGAGCCAGGCAACCCAGGTTGGCCAAAACTTAAGTCATATCGATGCATACAATGGTGATCAAAAGGTACATGCGGAAGTGTGACACATGTGTTGGGCATGAAACCCATATAAATAAGCTTCTGTTAAAGAAGCCCCCAGGTATAACGAGTGCGAATAGCACATCGAGTGATTGCGAACAAAACGCAGGTCAGCCCTCAAGAAGGTTGTGATGAAAAAAGGGAGGAGAGAGGAGGGAAAACACAGACGGCAAAAAAGTATAAAAGGTGGACGGAGAAAGGAGACGAACCCTGAGTCCGGCGCTAGGCGTAAAATCTTCGGAGACGGGCTGCGTTCCATGGGTTTGGCTCGAGTCGGTTGTCAGATGCTTTGCGTAGACGGTATGCACCGCCGGTAAGGACTTTGTCGATGATGAAGGGACATTCCCGTTTGGGCGTAAGTTTGTCCTTTTTCTTGTCCGGCAGGCGTAGAACTAGCTCGCCAACATTGTAAGTTTTGGCCCGTACTTCTCTGCTTTGATATCTTCAAGCCTGCTGATGATAGAATGCGGAACGGGATTTTTCCACGTCGCGCTCCTCCTCCAAGGCGTCCAAACTGTCCTGCCGATCTAACTCGGCTTCTCTTTCCTCGTACATGCGTACGCGAGGTGAGTCATGAATTATGTCGCAGGGCAAAACTGCCTTGGCACCGTACACCATAAAAAATGGTGTGAATCCGGTTGTGCGGTTTGGCGTGGTCCGCAGCCCCCAGAGTACGGAGTCGAGCTCCTCTACCCAGTGCATGTTAGATTCCATGAGGGACCGCACTAATCTGGGTTTGATGCCGCTCATGATTAGACCATTTGCTCGTTCCACTTGACCATTAGTTTGAGGGTGATAGACTGAAGCATAGTCGAGCTTGATGCCCATGTTCTTGCACCAGAGTTTAACCTCGTCAGCCGTGAAAGTTCGTGCCGTTATCGGTAATGATGCTATGGGGGACGCCGAAACGGTGTACTACCCCGGATATGAAGTCTATCACAGGTCCGGATTCTGCCGTTTTAACTGGCTTGGCCTCTATCCATTTGGTGAATTTGTCCACCATGACCAATAAGTATTTGTGCTTGTGGGTTCCCCCTTTAAGGGGTCCTACCATGTCAAGCCCCCAAACCACGAACGGCCAGGTGATGGGTATAGTTTTGAGGGCGATGGGTGGCATGTGGCTCTGATTAGCAAAGAGCTGGCAACGGACACATCGTTGGACTAAGTCCTGAGCGTCTGCCCGGGCAGTCGGCCAGTAAAATCCTGTACGGAAGGCCTTGCCTACAAGGGCCCGGGCTGCAGCGTGGTACCCGCCGAGTCCGGCGTGAATTTCAGCTAGGAGATTCCGCCCCTCCTCTTCGGAGATACACCTTTGAAGGACTCCGGTTGGGCTTTTCTTATAAAGTTCTCCCTCATGGACCTTGTAGGCTTTCGATCGCCGAACTATGCAGCGGGCCTCATTTTGGTCTTCAGGAAGTTCCTGCCGAATTAAGTAGGCTAGGAATGGTTCTGTCCACGGGGCAATTACTGCCATTATTTCGTGAGCTGAAGGTGTTATTTCGTTGGCTGAGCCGCCGATTGTGTCAGAATGGTCTGAGTTAGGTGATGCAGCTGGCTCTGGATTGTTATTTCCGGACTCCTCTTCCCATAACACGGATGGCTTAAAGAGCCGTTCCAGGAAGATGCTTGGAGGGACGGCGTCTCGTTTCGCGCTGATGCGCGCTAACACGTCTGCTGCCTGGTTATTATCCCGGGCTACATGGTGGAATTCGAGTCCTTCGAACCGAGATGACATTTTTAGGACGGCGTTGCGGTAAGCTGCCATTTTTGGATTTTTGGCGTCAAAGTCTCCGTTTACTTGGGATATCGCGAGGTTTGAATCCCCACGCACCTCTAGGCGTTGAATGCCCATGGAGATTGCCATCCGGAGGCCATGCAGAAGGGCCTCGTATTCGGCTACGTTGTTGGAGTCCATGTACATTATTTGAAGTACGTATTGGATTGTGTCTCCAGTTGGGGACGTCAGGACGACGCCAGCCCCCAAACCAGCCAACATTTTGGATCCGTCGAAATGCATGATCCAATTGGAGTATGCGCCGTACTCTATAGGGAGTTCGGCTTCGGTCCATTCGGCGACGAAGTCAGCCAGAACCTATGACTTTATAGCTCTCCGTGGTTTGTAGGTTATGTCAAATGGTAAGAGCTCAATAGCCCATTTTGCAATCCTGCCCGTTGCGTCGCGATTGTTTATAATATCATTGAGAGGTACTTCGGAGGCCACCGTTATGGAACACTCTTGAAAGTAGTGTCGCAGCTTCCGGGATGCCATGAACACCGCATACGCTATCTTTCGATAATGTGGGTACCGGGACTTGCATGGAGTTAGAACAGTGGATACGTAGTACACTGGTTTTTGAAGAGGGAATCTGTGCCCTTCTGTCTTTCGCTCGACGACGAGTACCGTGCTGACAACTTGATGTGTTGCTGCGATATATAATAACATAGGTTCGCCCAGGTTGGGCACGGCCAGGACCGGGTTTGTTGCCAGTATGGCCTTTATTTCTTCGAGTCCGGCTGTGGCAGCATCCGTCCATTCGAAATGTTCGGTGCGCCGGAGGAGGCGGTAGAGGGGCAGAGCCTTTTCTCCCAAACAGGAGATGAAGCGACTTAAGGCCGCTACACATCCGGTTAGTTTTTGTATTTGCTTGAGGTCTTTTGGAATATCCAATTGTGACAGAGCTCGGATTTTGGCCGCGTTTGCTTCAATTCCTCTACCGGATACAATGAAACCCAAGAGCTTTCCGGCTGGTACGCCGAAGACACATTTTTCCGGATTGAGCTTAATGTCATATGCTCGGAGGTTGTCGAATGTCACCCTCAAGTCTTCTACTAGAGTTTCGACGTGTTTGGTCTTGACGACCACATCGTCTACGTATGCCTCTACTGTTTTGCCTATCTAGGTAGCCAGACATGTTTGAATCATGCGCTGATATGTTGCGCCGGCGTTTTTGAGTCCGAAGGGCATTGTGTTGAAGCAGAATGGCCCATATGGAGTAATGAATGCCATTGCGGCCTGGTCTTTCTCCGCCATCTTGATTTGATGGTATCCGTAGTATGCTTCGAGGAAGCACAATGAATCGTGCCCTGCGGTAGCATTGATGATTTGGTCGATGCGAGGGAGGGGGAAAGGGTCCTTTGGACAGGCCTTGTTAAGGTCTTTAAAATCGACGCAGAGGCGCCAGGATTTGTCCTTTTTTGGTACCATTACTAGATTGGCTAGCCAGTCCGGATGTTTTATATCTCTGATGAATCCGGCTGCTAAGAGTTTGGCTAGCTCCTCTCCCATTGCCTGTCTTTTGGGTTCGGAAAATCGCCGAAGAGCTTGTTTGACCGGCTTGAATCCTTTTAGGATGTTTAGGCTGTACTCTACCAACCTGCGTGGGATTCCTGGCATGTCTGAAGGGTGCCAGGCAAAAATGTCCCAATTTTCTCGAAGGAATTCTCGTAGTGCGGCTTCGACATCAGGACTTAATTGTGCCCCAATGGAGGCCGTCTTTGTGGGGTCCGTTGGATGGACCTGAAATTTGACTATTTCGTCTGCTGGTTTAAAAGAGGTGGACTTGGACCTCTTATCGAGTATCACATCGTCCCTATCCACTGTGGAGCGCAGCGTAGTTAGTTCCTCTGCCGCTAGGGCTTCGGACAATGCCTCTAGGGCCAGTGCGGCTGTCTTATTTTCAGCGCGGAGTGCTGTATCTGGATCACTGGCAAGAGTGATTATCCCATTGGGTCCGGGCATTTTGAGCTTCATGTACCCGTAGTGGGGTATAGCTTGGAAGATTGTGAATGCCTCTCGCCCTAACAAAGCGTGATATCTGCTGCCGAATGGGGCCACTTGGAACATGACCTCCTCGGACCTGTAATTGTCCGGTGAGCCGAACAGTACGTCTAGTGTGATTTTTCCTGTGTAGCGTACTTCTCGACTAGGGATTATCCCTCTGAAGGTTGTGCTGCTTCGCTCGATGCGGCTCCAGTCAATATCCATTTTTTAAAGGGTTTCCTCGTAGATGAGGTTTAATCCGCTGCCGCCATCCATGAGTACCTTGGTAAGGCGAAAGCCGTCCACTATCGGACTGAGGACCAATGCGGCTGGTGCTCTAGCTGTTCGGAATTTAGGTTCGTCGCTGGCGTTGAATGTGATAGCCGTGTCACTCCATGGATTTGCTGTTTCTACTTGGTAGACTTCGGCGAGGCCGCTGATTGTTCGTTTTCGCATGTTATTTGATGCGAAAGTCTCGAAGACTGTTAATACTGTACCGGTACTGCTGGGCTATTTGCCCGGGGCTAAAAAGCCTTTGCCACTTTTGGCCACCTGCTGTAGTATCCAACATGCTCGAAGGCTGTGTGTTGGAGTGGCGCCCACCGTACTGTGGATTTTGCAGGGTCCGTTGAGCCATCCCTCTAGTACGGTTCCGTACCCTTTAGGGGGTTTTTGCTTTTTGGTTTTTAACCCAGGTGCTTGAGTATGACGCACCCTTTTATTTCAGACTGGGGTTTTATTCAGGGCCGGATTGTCCCAAAACATGGTTTCGGTTTTCCAGGCACTCTCCATTGCGTAGTATTTTTGTACAATGGTCGCTAGGTCGGCGAAGCATGAAACTTCGCGACGACTGATGGCGTTTATGATTCCCTTTTCCGTGCAATTGTTGCAGAAGATTGAGATCGCGCTTTCTTCACGGCAGTCCTTTATCCTGTTCATAACCAGGAGGAATCTGGCCCAGTAATGATGTACTGTTTCAGTGGGCTCTTGCCGTATTTGAGATAGATCGCTTATGTTTGGGTGGGCGGGTGGAATTAAGTTCGGAACCCTGCCCGATCCGAGGCTCAAAGGCCAAGAAGCTTCCGGATTCGGAAGCTTGGTTTGCTGAGCGCTTTCCAACAGATCTAGTCCGATGCCTGACTCTAAGTTAAGTATTTGATTAGCGTCCGTCCCTCCGCGGGAATCCGGCTTGGAGGGATCGGGAATCCGGACATAGTTGGTTTTCAACGTAGAAGAAGGGTTGCCGCATTGTTCCTCTACCATGACAACGTGGTGGGTAGCCTGAGGAGAGTTAATCTCTCTCAGATCGGTTTTAAGCCCAATCTGATCATAGTCTGTAGCGACTCCCAGGGCAGCAATGCGATCCAAGAGCTCGTTTACAGAGGAGAGCTCAATAGGATATAACTGCTCGGCGAATTCCGAGCTGACGTGAAGATAGCTTTTGATGACCTGAGGGGTCATCGTTGGAGCGGTGGCCGAACAGGCGGTCATAAGAAAACCACCTAGCCGGACAGTTTGGCCGGCGGCCAAAGCTCTGTTGACGACGGTACCGTCTTTAAAGATGGGAAAAGGCATCCTTCCTGATCGCGACGGCACAGAGGAACTCTCAATGAAAGCACCAATGTCGGTGTCAAAACCGGCGGATCTCGGGTAGGGGGTCCCGATCTGTGCGTCTAGGCGGATGGTAACAGGAGACGAGGGACACGATGTTTTTACCCAGGTTCGGGCCCTCTTGATGGAGGTAAAACCCTATGTCATGCTTGATTAATATTGATGATGTGGGTTACAAGAGTAGATCTACCACGAGATCAAGGAGGCTAAACCCTAGAAGCTAGCCTATGGTATGATTGTTGTTCGTCCTATGGACTAAAGCCATCCGGTTTATATAGACACCGGAGAGGGCTAGGGTTACACAGAGTCGGTTACAATGGTAGGAGATCTACATATCCGTATCGCCAAGCTTGCCTTCCACGCCAAGGAAAGTCCCATCCGGACACGGGACGAAGTCTTCAATCTTGTATCTTCATAGTCTTGGAGTCCGGCCGATGATGATAGTTCGGCTATCCGGACACCCCCTACTCCGGGACTCCCTCAGGGAGGGTGAATCCACCACCCATTGGGTACGCCGAGTCAAGGAGATAATTCATTCATCTGATAAGATGGATGCCGGCTCTGCAGTCCTCATGTTGGGGAAAAATTGCAACTTTGAGCCGCTGAGGCAGAAATTGGGACGCCTTAAGCGTGACTGCACCGATATGGGAACGCTGATGGCGGCTTTAGTCAAATATGCCGATTCTAATAATAACAAGGACCACGCGTCTAACGATGAGAATACATGGAAGGGAAAAAGGAACGATAATGGAAAGGGCCAATAGCACAACCCCGGGAATCAAAGCGGCAATAAGCGTAAGGCGGACGGCAGCCCGGAGCTTGTGGCCAATGCTAGTACACAGGGTAACAATCAGAGACGTAAGGGTAAGTGGCCTCGATCCGGCGGGTCAGGTCCATCTCTTGAGCAGCTACTCAATGAGCCCTGCCCGAAACATGGCACCCGGGAGCACCCCGCTACACACCTGTGGAAGGATTGCGCGATCATGAAGGCGTTTAAAAATTCCAATACCTTTGATGGTAGTCACGGACCTGGCGGCGGTTCAGGGGCTGGCGGCTTTCATGGCCCGGGCGGCGGTTCAAATTCTGATTTTCAAGGACAGCTGGGTGGAAATAATCAACAGCAAGCTGGTCAGGGAGGACAACAGCAGCAGCATTCGGGTTACCAGAGCCAGCCGAAACAGTTGAGCGGTGGGCAATACCATGTGTTTACCACTAGCTTATGCAAACATGATCAGAAGGTTTATAAGAGGGCTGTAAATTCGGTTGAGCCGACGGTCCCTCGTTATTTGAGATGGTCAGAGCAACCTATCATTTGGAGCAGAGAGGATCACCCGCCACGAGTTGATAATCCGGGTCAGTTAGCCTTGGTGGTAGCACCCCAGGTTGGTGGATATAAATTCACTAAAGTACTCATGGATGGAGGTAGCAGCATCAATATCCTCTATTATGAGACCTTCCAGCGTATGGGGTTGACTGAGAAGAATCTGAGAACATCGAACACTGTTTTCCACGGGGTGGTTCCAGGTAAGTCAGCTTACCCAGTTGGTAAGATTGAATTAGAGGTGGCTTTTGGAGATGAGTATGATTCCAGGGCTGAGAAGTTGACGTTTGAGGTGGTCAAGATCAGGAGCCCATATCACGCTCTATTTGGGCGACCGGCTTATGCTAAGTTCATGGCACGACCGTGTTATGTTTACTTACAGCTCAAGATGCCGCGTTACAAGGGCACCATCACCGTGCATGGGAGTCAAAAGGTGGCCTTGGAATGTGAAGAAGGCGACGCGGCTTATGCTGAGACGGCCTATTCTGCGGAGGAGCTCAAATTCTATCAAGACAATGTTGACCCGGCGGATATGACCTCCCTCAAGAAACCAACTACTGAGAATGACCCTGCGTTGAAGTTTAAATCGGCCGCTGAGACAAAGCTTGTCGACTTCACCCCGGGAGACGCCTCTAAACGCTTCAGTATCAGTGCCAATTTGGATCCTAAATAGGAAAGCACGCTCATCGAGTTCATCCGTGAGAACCGGGACATCTTTGCATGGAAACCTTCTGACATGCCGGGTGTACCGAGGGAACTCGCTGAGCACACTCTCAATATTGATCCGAAGTATAAGCCGGTCAGGCAGTTTCTCCGACGATTCAATGAAGAGAGATGGACAACTATTGGGGAATAGGTGGCCCGGCTCTTAGCGACCGGGTTTATTGTTGAAGTTTTTCATCCGGAGTGGTTGGCTAACCCGGTGCTAGTGCTCAAGAAGAACGGCACTTGGCGGATGTGTGTGGATTACACGGACTTAAACAAGGCTTGTCCGACTGATCCCTTTGCTCTCCCCCGTATTGATCAAATCCTTGATGCTACGGTGGGTTGTGAACATTTGATTTTTTTGGATGCTTACTCTGGTTATCATCAGATCAAGATGGCAGTTAAGGACCAGGAGAAGACAACTTTTATGACTCCGTTTGGGGCCTTCTGTTATGTATCTATGCCGTTTGGGCTCAAGAGTGCCCAGGTAACTTATCAGCGATGTGTGCAGAACTGTTTGCACGATCAAATCGGGCGCAATGTTCATGCCTATGTGGATGACATCATGGTGAAGTCCAGAGAAAAGGAAACTTTGATATCCGACTTGAGAGAGACTTTTGACAATCTCCGGGTTTACAAGATGATGCTTAACCCGGCCAAGTGTGTGTTTGGTGTACCTGCAGGTAAGCTCTTAGGTTTTCTGGTGTCAAATAGAGGCATTGAAGCTAATCCGGAGAAGATCACGGCGATTACCTCTCTGGCTAAGCCGGCATGTATCAATGATGTTCAGCGCCTGGTGGGACGGGTTGCTGCTTTAGGCCGGTTCATAAGCCGGTTAGGAGAGAAGGCCTTACCGCTATATTAGATGATGAAGAAAACAGACACTTTTGTCTGGAGAAATGCTGCTAACACTGCCTTTGAAGATTTAAAGAGACAGTTGTCTGAGCCACCGGTTCTTGCAGCTCCCATTGATAAAGAGCCGCTATTGTTATATGTGGCTGCTAACTCACGGGCCGTCAGTGTTGCCATCGTAGTGGAGCGTAAGGAGGCAGGCAAGGAGCATCCAGTTCAATGGCCGGTTTACTACATCAGTGAGGTGCTCATTGAGTCTAAACAAAGGTATCCACATTGGCAGAAGCTTGTTTATGGTGTGTTCATGGCAAACCGGAAGCTGAAGCAGTACTTCCAAAGTCACCCTATAACGGTGGTAAGCTCAGCTCCTTTGGGAGATATCATTCAGAATAGGGAAGCTACAGGACGAATCGCCAAGTGGGCCATTGAGCTTGGGCCTTATGGTTTAAAGTATATTCCTCGTACTGCCATCAAATCTCAGGCCTTGGTGGATTTTTATGAATGATTGGATAGAGTTGCAGGCACCTGAGGAGAAGCCGGACAATACATATTGGACTATTCACTTTGATGGGTCCAGGCAGTTAGAAGGATCAGGGGCTGGAGTTGTCTTAACTTCCCCTCGAGGTGACAAATTTCGTTATGTGCTCCGTCTCATGTTTCCTTGTACTAACAATGCAGCTGAATATGAGGCCTTACTCCATGGTCTCCGGATGGCTAAGGAGATGAATTTAAGCCGGGTAAGGTGCTTGGGCGACTCAGACCTCGTGGCTCAACAGGTCTCAGGCACATGAGATTCTAAGGATCCCCTTATGGCGGCTTATCGCCGTGAAGTCGATGCCGTAGCTGGGTACTTCAAAGGGTATCAGGTGGAGCACATTGACAGAAGGAAGAATGAGGCGGCTGATGCTTTAAGTCGGTTGGGCTCTCAGCGCAAGCCGGTGCCGCCTAACACCTTTCTTGACATTTTACATAATCCTTCTGTCAAGGTACCTACAGAGGAGGAGCTTGCAGTGCCTGACCTGGAGGCACAGTTGGTGGCTGCACTTCACGTCATCCCGGATTGGACATTGCCATATTTGGCTTATATGACCCGGGAGAGCTGCCTGAGGATGAGACCTTGGCGAGACAAATTGTCAGGCGGTCCAAATCCATGACAATTGTTAACGGCGAGTTACATCATCTCAGTGTCACAGGGGCGTTCCAGCGTTGTGTGTCGCCTGCAGAGGGTCAAGAGATACTTCGAGAAATCCATGAAGGAGATTGTGGTCATCATGCCGGTTCAAAATCTCTGGTGGCCAAGGCTTTCCGTCATGGTTTTTATTGGCTGACGGCTCATGCAGATGCAGAAGATCTTGTTAGCAAATGTGACGGATGTCAAAAATTCTCACGACAAGCTCATGTGCCAGCTCAGGAATTGAGGATGATTCCAATTACTTGGCCGTTTGCAGTCTGGGGGCTTGACATGGTGGGACCTTTTAAAAGGTCTAAGGATAAAAAGACACACCTCCTGGTGGCAGTGGATAAATTTACAAAGTGGATTGAGGCAGAGCCGGTCAGTCAGTGTGATGCGGCCACAACAGTTCAGTTCATCAAAAAGGTGATCTTTCGTTTTGGTTTTCCACATAGCATCATAACTGATAATGGCACTAATCTCTCCAAGGGTGCCATGGAGGAGTTCTGTCAACGGGAACATATCCGGCTTGATGTTTCGGCTGTTGCTCATCCTCAATCCAATGGTCAAGCAGAAAGAGCTAATCAGGAGATCTTAAGGGGTATCAAACCACGGCTTTTGGTCCCTTTACAGCGGACTCCGGGTTGTTGGGTGGAAGAGTTGCCCTCTGTGCTGTGGAGCATCAACACTACGCCTAACAGATCAACGGGTTACACGCCTTTTTTCATGGTTTATGGAGCAGAGGCAGTTCTGCCAAGTGATATCCGGCACGATTCGCCCCGTGTGGCGGTTTACCTTGAGGCTGATAATGAGAAGGCTCGACAGGAGGCTCTTGACTTGTTGGATGAGGAGCGAGACTTGGCAATAGCCCGCTCGGCGATTTACCAGCAAGACCTTCGTCACTATCACAGCCGCCGGGTCAGAAGCAGAACATTTCAGGAAGGCGATTTAGTGCTCCGGCTCATCCAGGATCAGTCCGATATGCACAAGCTATCCCCTCCTTGGGAAGGACCCTTTGTGGTCATCAAGAATCTGCACAACGGGTCATACTACCTCATTGATATTTGAGAGCACAAGGACTCAGGTAAATCGGAGGAGGAGACCCGCCGGCCGTGGAATATAGCCCATCTTCGGCCTTATTATACTTAAGCCACCGGCTCTTTAGATGTATATATTTTTTGACAATGTACATATTATATAAAGTAATAAAGCAGGACCTCTGTCCTTTTTTCACCCTCAAAAAAGTGTATATGTCTTTTTGACAGGTGGTGGAAACAACCAATAGGGACCGGATCATATCTGAATCCGGCTTTAGCTTTGGTCCTGCTTATGATCATATCTGAATCTAGCCATGGTCATTTGGGGGCTTCCTGTTCAAACATAGGTCGTATCCGAACCAAAGAGAACATAGCTGTCGATACCCACTTGATCGGCATACTTGCCAAACCTACTTGGGGGCTTCTTGATCATATTTGAATCATAGCTTAACCCCTTTAGGTCTGACGTGGATCGTATACGAATCAGCGTCATTAAACAAATCTTATGGTCACTTGGGGGCTTCCTGTTCAAACATTGGTCATATTCGAACCAAAGAGAACATAGCTGTCGATACCCACTTGATCGGCATCGCTAAGCCACTGGGGGATATATGATCGTATCCGAATCTTAGCTTAACCCCTTTGGAACGGTTTACTGATCGTATCCGAATTAGAAGCCTGTAAAGTATTTTGATTATCTCGAAACCTTGTGGAAAGCATTATGAGATGTTTTTTGTCTTGCCGGTTTAATATTCATCGCCCCAGGTCGTTAAGTGTCGGGTGAACGTCATATGAGCCGGAAGGATTATACAAGGATCACAGAATAAGGCGAGCAGAATTTAAAAACGCCAAAGAAATAAAGACAGAAATATATAGCCACGACGGCTTACGGAAAGCGTTAAGCGGTAAGAGCATGCACGAAGGCATGACGTGCATTGGGAGTTCTTTCTACCCTGTTACAAGACTCCCCGTGTCTGAATTGATGAATCATTGTTTTTTGGCCAAACACCTGGCGATTCACTCCTTCGGCGGGCTTGAGGGCTCCGGGTTATCCTTCTCCGCTTCTCCGTCGGCTGTTTTGTCCTGGAAAGTTGATGAGGCCCAATCAATGCCACTCAAAGCTTCAAATTCAGCTTCATCATCTATTAAACCGGCCGGGTCTACTTCAGGAGCAAAAGTATGCTTACAAATTAGAGGGATCAGACTAATTTGATCATATGGAACGTTTGGAATTCTCCGGTTTTCACTGTCATAAGCCGGCGCATACTTGCTATGGTCAGTGTCGTTTCCAATAAGGGTTGCTACCAGACGTATGGCTCTGATGCAGGCGGTGAAATCATGGTCATCAAATGCAGTGCCATCTTCCTTTAGACTTGGGTACCCAAGGGCAAGGTCGGCCGGGTCTAGTTCTGGGAGCCATGCTTTAGCCCGGCTCAATGCGGCCACAACACCGGCTCTTGAGGACGCCCGCCTTAAGTCTTGTATCCGCTGAGGAAGAAAGGCAAGGCTCTTCAAAACATCTTGCAGAAGGCGGGGATGTGGAGTTGATAAGGCTACAACGGCAGAGGCGTGTTGTGACCCGGAGTACAGCTGTTCCACTAAGGTGTAAACTGCTTTGAGCTTGATCTGCATGTTTTGCTTCAGATTGGTACTCCTGGGGCCTGTAAGTGCATAAGCATAATCGTCAGCCGGAAGTAATTAGTGCAATAGTCATTATAAGGCTACAATGTTTAAATATGTTTCACAATAACTTACCGAAGATGGCTGAGACCATTTGAGATATTTGCTGCTTTAAGTCGGTCAACTCGGTTGTTACTTCTACAAAAGATGCTTCGGCTGTCTCGGCCCGAGTCACCAGGGAAGCCTTCTCATCAGCCCAAGTTTTCTTCTCCGACTCAAACTTCTTCTTTAATTTCTCATTTTCAGAGACACTAAATTCAAATTTGGAGTTAGCCTTCTACGTCTCAAGCTCTTGGGTTCCCACACGACTCCTCGGGGTAGCAAGCTCTGATTCAAATTGATGTATGGCAGCCTGCATTGACACAAGGTTATGGTAAGGATTATAGTAAGGTAACATTCAAGTCCCGAGCACTTTACAAGTAAAGATACTTGGCACTTGGGGGCTAATGTATGCTGAAGAATTTTTACCTTATCTTACCGGGTCACATATATTAAAGTCTCAAGCACCTTACAAGTAAGGATACTTGACACTTGGGGGCTAATGTATGTTGCAAATTTAAAAGCCTTATGTTATAACCGGGTTAAGTAAATTCTTCTTGAGCCGGATAAGTTAACAGGTACAGCAGATTTCTAAAGTCTACAGCATATTTGTTCAATAAGCAATAGACTTGGGGCTGGTACAGTATGTAAGACTCAGGTAAACAGTATAAGTAATACCTCAGATTTGTGCTGTATTTGTTTCACCATGTCAATTTCCAGGTCACGGCTATTATGCACTTGATTCAGATAGCCCGAGACTATATCACCAATGCTTAAGTGAGTATAATCAGTAATGTCCTGCTTGGCCTTTCGGCGTTGGGCAAATTCTTCCTTGGCGGTACATTTGGCAAGGACGGTAGGCCGTCCTGGTTCAACAAACTGAGACTTCACATTCTCAACTTCTGGTTCATTTGATTTGACCGGGCTAGGAGTTTCCGGGTCACTTGTGTGGAGAATATCTTCGGCAGGTGGATCAGAAGTTGGCATTGGAATATCAGAAGCCGGATCTGGCGGTGGCTGATGGGCAGAGCCGTCTGGAGCAGATGCGTTAATCACCGGTTCAGCTACGACCGGCTCTTCGGATGGCTTATTCTTCTTTGACCGTTTACTGGGCTTCACTTGCATGTTGTTAACAAAAGTAGAAGGATGAATATGCAAGCATGGGTAAAGTAAAAGTGCATAAGGTTACATTACTCGGGAGCAGATTTGAAAGTCGGCATGTTTGACTGCATGGATTCACCGGAAGAAGGAGAAGTATCCTGATAATTGGAGTCGGACGAATTGAGAGGATGATGAATTAAGCCCGCTAAAGGTAAAACAGAACGTAAATCGGAGATAACCTTAGTCCGACGCTTCCTGGTTACGTCAGGTAAGCCGGAGGAGAGTTCTGCATCCTTGTTGTTCCGGGTCTGCCTCCGGCTCTCAAGTTGTTGTTGCTTCAAAATAAATTGAGGATCTTGATAAGCAAGTGCATGTGAAAATCTTACTTTCCGGGTCACCCTTCGGATCTTTTGCTTTGGCAAAGGCTCTGAGTCGGAGGAGATTATAGTTACCTCTTCATTGGCTGCTCGACTGTTCCCCGTATCCTCCTGAAGGGATAAAATGTCAGACAGATGATAACAAGGGACTTAAGAAAATTTAAATATTACCTCTTCCTCATCCGAAGAGCTATCCTACAATCTGAGTAAGTCGGAGGCGCTGGGTTTCTTCTTCTTTGAGGTTCCTGCCTTGGCGGCTTTCCTTTCAGCTTTCTTGGTCGTCCTGGCTTGTTTGGCAGCTTCATGGTCATATTTGGCTTTCCAGAAGTCATCACTGGCCTGTGGAAAAAGTTAAAGATTTATGAGTATCAAGAAAGGTAAAATGTATCCGTAAACATTTGTTACGATTGATAACTTACTGCAGGGGCCGGGTTATTCTTGCAAAATGGAAGTAAGCCGAAGGCGTTGCTCGTCACAGTGCCCTCCTTCAGCAGTGACTGGGTTGTAGCATCCACCACGTCATCTGGTAAGTCGTCAGGGCTATGGCGTAGCGGATCAGTCTTTTCTCCAGTATAAGTACACATTAAGCCGGGACGGCGGCTTAATGGAAGTATACGCCAAGTGACCCAGACTCGGACCAGATCGATGCCGTTTAAGCCATTTCCCAAGAGAGCTTTAATTTCTTGATGGTGGAATTGAGAGGCACGCGTTCAAGGGTTGTCAGCTTGTCTGGTAGCGGATGGTTAGACTCAAGGCGCAGGGCGCAAAAGCCGGGCAGAGGTTTTTCATCAGCCGGAGAAGTGTCCTGACAGTAGAACCACGTCTGGTTCCAAGATTTGGGGTGACTCGGCAACTCAGCATAAGGGAAAAGACAGTCTCTCCGTTGCTGGATTGAGATGCCGCCAAGCTCAAGACTGGGCCCGTTGGCACGTACATTTTGCCGGTTCATGTAAAAAAGTTCCCTAAACAAAAGAAGACTTGGCTCCTCTCCTAGGTACACCTCGCAGAAGACTTGAAAATTGCAAATATTTGACACGGAATTGGGTCCGGTGTCTTGAGGTCTAAGGTCAAAGAAATTTAAAACCTCTCTGAAGAATTTTGAGCCGGGAGCAGCAAATCCACGGCTCATATGATCCGTAAAAATTATTACTTCCCCTGCTTTGGGGTGAGGCTTTTCTTCAGACGGGTCAGGGGCACGGTACGACATGACATCCTTTTTTGGCAGATGACCAGACTTTACAAACTCAGCTAGTTTGCTATTGGTCACTATGGATGGAACCCAATTGCAAGTTACAGGGGCCTTGGTAGCCTTAGGAGCCATCATAGCAATTGGCCTATGGAAAAACAAGAAGATCCGGTTCAATTTTAACCCGGGAGGAAAATCTTGATTATTTAAAGTGGCGGCTTAATGAGGGGCCTAATGATATAAGGATGACTGTGCAACAATATTTAAGCCGCTACAAGTATCAAGTGCAATTCAAAAAAATTCCGGGTCATGAGGAGCAATCAAGGTTTTGTGTCATTTATTTAAGCCGGACATCTCGACAGTTGTGTTTCAGGGCATTTACCAGAAGAGGTTTTCCGGGTGATAAAAGCAAGTTTCACAGCTAACGGTTATTATTCTGGATCAAAATATTGCTCTAAAAAGAAAACATTTCTAGACCTAAAACAGGGCAGAGAAGTTCATGCACTCGAAGAGGGTTTCTAAACAAGAGAAATGAGATCTATTTGTATGCAAGATCAACACAAACAAGCACCGCAGCAGTTCTACGTAGTTTTTACGATCTAAACAGGGTGTTGGAAGGAACTAGCGAGAGTTTGGCGTCGGGCAGTGATGAACACCGACGAACTCAGCAAGGACCTAACGCAGATCTGAGAAAGGGAATGAGAGGAACTCACGGATGCAGACGAGGTTCGCCGTTGATCTCTGGTCCGAGTCAGGTTGATGCAGCGGCCTGAGTCAGTGAAGACGAGGGGTTCGATAGTGGCGGCAGCAGAGCTCGGGAAGAGGCAAGAGGAAGAAGATGACTGGGGAAAGACCTAGGTCACCCTATTTATGAGGGAAGACTGACCGAGAGGGCGCGAAAGACGAGGAGATAACATTTATTATCCAACGGCTCTGGCGCCTCGATTCTTGGGATGGTCAGTAAAGACAAAGATCCGTTCAAGATATGACAGAGTAAAAATTAATTTTTATTGAAGATGATGTCATGATGATTTAACCCAGATCCAGATGATGACGTCACGGCGGGTTAAAATTCTTCATTCAAGACAAAAGACTGCAGGACAGTCCATAAGGTATTTTAAGATTGACATGAACAGGTTCAAATCAATCTGGGGCCTAATGTTGGGGATATAACTACCTGTGTAAGCCGCCCAGGAGGGGCCGGGTTACACAAAGAGGACTCACCAGAGAGAAGCCCAAGACCAAAGTATGAAGATGGCGGTTCATAGAGAACTTAAGGCCCGCAGGCGACTTAAGGCCCGTTGTAGTAAACCGATGTAATAATATTACTTGTATCATAAGGTAGACTTAACTAGTCACCGAGCCGGACATTGTTTATAAGCCGGCCGGGACTCTGTAAGCCGCAGGGCATCGACCCATGTATATAAGGGGACGACCCGCTGGCGGCTTAGGGCAAGAAACAACTCATCGAGAGCCAGGCATAGCGTATCTTGCTCCCTGGTCATCGAAACATCAATACCAACCCAACTAGACATAGGCCTTACCTTCACCGTAAGGGGCCGAACTAGTATAAAACCTCTCGTGTCCTTTGTCCCGATTAACCCCTTCAAGCTTCCTAGTTGCGATGGCTCCACAACTAAGTCCTTTCACAAGGACATCTGACGTGACAATTCCACGAAAATGCTGCCTCTAGAGGAAAAGTGATCATTGCAGGGGGGTTTGGATGAACAGTGACCATTGCGCGGGGGGGGGGGGGGGGTTGGATGAACAGTGAGCGGTGGGAGTGTATGAACAAGACCCGTGGTGTTGCCTCTGGATGAACAGGACCCCGATCGATCGAGCCGGTTGGGGCTGGATGAACAGGACCCCGTGGAGGGCTGGATCAACAGGACGACCCCGTGGAGGGCTGGATGAACAGTAGACGATGGAGGGGTAGATGAACAGTATCCCGTGGAGGGCTGGTTGAACAGGAGCCCGTGGAGAGGAGTGGTTGAACAGTAGCCGGTGGAGTAGCGCGTAGTGGAGGCTAGGTGAACAGGAGCCCATGGATGAACAGTCGTAGGTGGAGGCTGGAGGATGTCGACGGTGGATGAACAGTAGCCCGTGGAGGCTGGAGGAGGTTGACGGTGGAGATGAACAGTATCCCGTGGAGTCCTGTTTTGCGGTACGCCACACCCCTCCCGATGAATAGGACCCTTGTTTCGACCATAGCGCTCCAACACAAGTCTGTTTCGTCCGTTTTGCGGTACGCCACACCCTTCCTGATCAACAGGACCCCCGTTTTGACCGTAGGAGGTCCGTTTCCTCCATTTTGCGGTACGCCAGATCCCTCCCGATGAACAGGATCCTGTTTCGAATGTGGCCGGTCGAACACAAGGCCGTTTGCTCCGTTGTGTGGTATGCTAGGCCTCGTTTCCATCGCTTGTTCTGTCCAAGCCCTCCCGATGAACACGATGACGCATTCCGTTCTGACCCAGCTGGTTGGCTCCCCATGAACACGACGATGACGTTGTTTCTCCGTTCCGACCCAGCCATGTACACGAGCCCTGGCCGTACGTATATATATGCGCGAGTAGGCATTCGAGACACCGCCCGTATGTACCTATGTGGCCATATTTTCTTTCTTGCACACTGGTTGCTGTACGTATGTGTACATGCTACGTGTGCGCCTCTACTACGACACGTGCACGCCTCTACATCGACCAGTATATATGTACGTACACGTTCACGACTAGAATGACAATGCTACGTACGCTTCGACCAGGTGGGTCGCGACTGTCAGGCACTTCCTTGCGTGCGAAGATGTTGCTGGTGGGTCCCAGCAGTCAGGGGGGCGAATCATTTTTTTTGCCCGGACGCACTTCCTTGCGTGCGAAGATGTAGCTGGTGGGTCCTAGCAGTCAGGGGGGAAACGTTTTTTCGCGAAATACAGTGGCCCGTCCGATGGGTCCCTGCTGTCAGGTGGAGGAATAATTATTTTCTACGTAATAAGGAGGCACTTCCTTGCGGCTGCCGTGGACCCAGCTGCCAGCCTCTCCACGTACAGTACTCTTCTAATGGAACTTGGTCGTTGACCACATTGACCATGCCGCGCCGAGAGCACCATGGTGGTGGACGACGGCGAGGCCTAGGAAGGGGACAATGCGGAGCCAGGGGAGACGCGGCAGTGGAAGCCCGCGCGGAGAGGAGTACGAGGGTTCACTGGTTTTGCTGCGGTGTGAGGCTACCATCGCCGCAGAATAACAGGGGGTGTGGGTGAGTAGAGGGATGCCCTGGCCAGCGGTGGGAGTAGTAGGGGGCGGTGAGGCCTGCACGGCAGCACAGCCGGCCACGGTAGGTGGGAGCAGGTGGTCCCATCGGCGCTGCTTTGGCGGCTGGAGCAAGAAGATAAGAGATTGAAGAAACATGACAGTCGTTGGATTGACATCCAACTGTTACGTCTACTAGAATCGTTTGTTGACTTATATAATAACTAATTTTTTTTTGCATACGCGTCAACTTAACAGGCCCACAAGTCAGACCACTCTCTGTTTTTTTTTTATAATTTATATTGCTCATTGCAACTTCTTATGCAATTTATTGCAGTCATTTTTTTTGGTTGGCCAGGGCCAATTTCGCATATTTCTATGGGTTCCAAACTATTTTTAATACCGAAATGTCGAGCCAGATTTAAAGTACTTTGAATATATATTTAAATTAGGTTAATGCCTAGTGAAATAGGAATCTGAAAATGTGAAAAATTAAGAAATTATAAAGTAATTGCCAATTTGTCATCTGTTTTTATATTTACAACCCATTTCATATTACTTTGAAGATTTGCAGGCGTCTTGAAAGAGTTGCAGCCCATCAGGGCGTAGAAAAATAAGTAGGCCTGGATTGGGTATTCTTTAGAAAAAATAAAGTGGGCTCATTTTCACAAAGAAAAAATAGCTGGGCTGGTCACATGGTGAACATAAAATATAAGCCTGGGCTAGACGGGCCACAGCCCAGTTCAAACCCTGCTCCGTCTCAACAATAACAAAAAAAATACTGCTCGAGCAGCTACGTCCTAGGTGTGAGCCGATCTTGTGATGTTCTCTTGTCTATTGACTATATACGCTCATAATGTCGTGGGTCCCAGATGTCAGGAGAACACTAGGAGGAAGCATTTTATTTTTCCATGCGCTGACATGGTGGGCCCCTACTTTCATCCTCTCCATGTACTTCTGCTGATTCCTGTTGTTTGTTGACCATGTTGACTACACGAGAGGGGCGGCGCCGTGGCGAGCGCCCCAAAGCTCGTGGAGGACGTCAGCGTTAACGATTTAGGAGATGGAGGGGCGGCGATGCGTGCGCTCAAGCGCAACCAACCATGGGAGGTGGATGCAGGCGGCTCCGTCGGTGCTGGTTTGGTTTTAGCGGCTGGAGGAAGACAAGACTGAAGAAACACGACAAACTGTAAAAGCAACATGAGTACTTAACAACCTTAACTGAAACCAGCAGGGGCACTTAAAAACCAAAGCTGAAAGCAGTATGAGTACTTATACTGGTTCAACCGTACAAAGCACGCCTCGAACAGTGCTACTTTGCCTACAGTTAACCAAGGTTGAGGCCGCCAAGCCCCAGGACAAGGCCCAGGCGCCACCCCGCGCATCTACAACCTTCTGAAAGCGGCTTCATCTCACAATGTGGTCAATAAATAGGATATTCACTTTAGAGCCATGGAAAAGCATGAACATAATCTTCTGTCCTATTCTCCAAGATGGACGGGCCTTCATTATTTGAGACCACCTATGAATAAGTATCTTTTCACCTCCAAGGGGAATGAAGTAGGTCGACATAAACATCATGTTGTGACCAAGCGCAAGTCTGACCCGACCATGGTCAGGCATCTGTATAGGAACAATAGAACTGGGTAGTTTCTGTTTCAAGAAGATCACAACTGTAAAACTGTGTATAAGCAATAGTTTATGAACAACATATATAACAGAAAACAGCTCATACCATAAGTTTCTCGACACAGTTGGACCTGTTCAACGAGTGCAGCAGTGGCACACATATCCCACGTGGTCTTCCACCATTGAAACGCCCCAGAAGGACCTCAAGACGATCAATAAAGTGTAGGAACTTGTGGATGTCGTCCCAGTCAACTTCAGTGCCATCAGTAACAGCCGAGTTATTACAGAGTAACAAACGAGCAGACTGCTTAACTCTAAGAAAACCTACACGTGCCACCAATTATATAAGAAAATATTAGTTAGAAGTAGCATCTTAGTGAGAGATTCGTTGCTACTTCTAAAGTTAAATTGTGATTAGTTAGACAGAATAGGTGGATTAAGAAGTAATTGAGGCAAGAAGCAAGAACCAGATACAAAACTAACATGGATGAACAATTGGAATGACGTCGGGGTGGAAGATCACAGTGAAGATTAGACCAGGTTCTGCTATTTCCATCAACATTCGTGCGCCAACTTTCAGTCTGTAACACTTGAGAAAGTTTATCCAAGTTCGGCCATAAAAAAAGTAGCGATCTTCTTGGTTCATGAACCCAACTCAGAACTTATATCCATGGCTTGTCTTCACTGTGACCATTAAACTAGTGTATTCAGTTATGGCAAGGCCGAGCATCTTGAGTACATGTGTTCTGGCAGAGCAAATAATGCACTACAGGAAAAATAATATGAGAAGACAATGTATTCCTTATCCAAATATAGAAATAACTTCCTCCTTCACGTCAGTGTTGACCATCATACTAGTACTACCTTTTATCCAAATATAGCAATCCAAATTTCCAAATTAGTCGACAGCATGTTCAAAGAAACCCACCCTCTCGGATAGAAAAGAGGATTCTAGGAACATACTGTGCGCGTTTTAAAATCTTGTGTTAGGATGAGAAGGAACAAGTGTGGCGTCTCGCTGAGGGCGCAGAAACCTGTAGGGTCCTCGCACTTTGGGCACTGCAAATGAAACACACTAGATTCAGTAGGAAGAAAAATGCATCAGCGGCAGCGGCTGCCATCCTAGGATTACCTGCGACCAAGGGACTTGGATTTATCAGGGATGGATGAAGAATCTGTACCTGGTTCTCCATGAGAAAACCCTATTCAATCGCCGAGAGGGGGTTTTCTCTGAACAAGCAGACGAGGGAGAAGGGGATTCAGGCCCAGTGAAATATTGCCGCTTCGTCCGTCCAGCTTACTGCTAAAGCTAGAACTGGGGTGTGTCTACCGTGCAGTTGTGCACTCTAATTTGTGCATATGGCACGTGCACCCATTGCCGGTTGCCCCACATATCAGCGAAAGGAAGTAGAAAGACAGGAGTAACTAGTTACACATAAATACATTTTGGACAGAGAGATACTCCCTCTATAAAGAAATATACAAATCTTTTATATCACAACTTTATACATAAGAAAAATCAAGGGGAATATATATATTCTCTATTTTTTCTTATAAAAAGTAGAGTTGGTGATGATGGTGTGCCTGCCATCCTGCAATATAGGTCGTCCGATCTATATCTAATGGATATGAAGAAAACTATGACAATTTACCCGCACTCCTCTCCACATTTGTAGATAAGACCTTCCCTCGTTCATTTTTTTTCCCACGAGATAAACTACTCATACAAATGCATCTTGATGTTTCATGCAACGCACGGCCATCTTGCTAGTAATTATAAAAAATAGAGTTGTTTTTAACACAGTATAGACGAGTTGGTGATGATGGTGTGCCTGCCATCCTGCAATATAGGCCGTCCGATTTATATCTAACGGATAGGAAGGAAACTATGGCAATTTTGCAAAAAGGTACCCACGCACCTCTCCACATTTGCAAATAAGGCCTTCCCTCGTTCATCCTTTTCTCTCACAAGATAAAATACTCATATGAATGCATCTTAATGTTACGTGCAAAGCACGAGCATTATGGGGGTTCAGCTGAGAATATAATACTCAGACATGCTCACAGTTCTGGACTTTGGGCCACAGGCCCACCCTGCATGATTGGGGGGCCATGTGTCCTACCTCAGCACTTTTCATATTGCAAGCGATCGGTACGGCGCTGGTTTTAGATGCTGTCGCAAGGCGAATACACAAAATTGAATAAAGCATGGCAGCTGTTGGAATGGAATCGAACGACAGTTCGTAACCAGCAATGAGAGTTGCAATTCTATCATCGATATACCATGGGATAAAAAAACTGTCATAGTATTTATACACACATGACACTTGATTCACCATGCCAGATGATTACATCAAAATCTCTCGGAGGATAGATCAGTTCGGCAGTTGCGTGCTGCTATTGAAGAATTTCAAAGTTGATTTGGACTAGCTCTCCTTGTCGAGAAAGTTCGATTTTGACATCATCCCCTACCGCAAGATATGATTTAGATTTGAACCTTGACCATCCTTTAGCATCAATCATCATGCGACCATCCTTTGTACTTACGGTATATTGAGCAGGTTCATTCACACCAAGGCTGCGCATGTAAGAGAAATTTGGCCGCGGTCGCCCGGATTGTTGAACGACTCCCTCGTTGCTCTAGGAATTATCTGTTTGCAAACAAGAAGACATAGCCAAACAATTAGATCAACATAGTGAATCATGTGAAACAACAAGGAAAGAAACAAGAATGAAGCACTTGGGCGGCCAATGCTTACCAAGAAGGTGGACATGTCGGTTTTTGTAAGGAGTTTGGTATATGAAGTGCGAACTGCAGCCTAGTCTGTTGTCGGTGCAGCTGCTCGTTCGGTTGCCGCTGCACGGGCCGGAGCAGATGCAAGTGCAAGTGTTGGTGCAGGTGCCGAAGCCGCTGCTGCTGCCGGAGATGGTGCTCCTTGTAGAGCTGGTGCCGGTGTCGATGCCCGATCCTTCGGTAGATCAGACTGATCCGCTGACGCGGTCGGTTCCCAATCCTTAGCTAGATCAGACTGAGCTGCTACCGCTGTCAGTGCTAGAGCAACTGTCGTTGTTCGATCCATTGCTGAAGGTGGTACCGATGTGCGAGACAGCGGCGATCGTGTCTGGTATGCTATGATCAGCTTTCTAACTTGACAAGGATCCGTGACCATGATCCAGGTTTTTTCTTCATTTCTTTTAAACGCGAGAAGGACTAATTGTGGCATTTTTCTTAAACCAAACTGCAGTTCATCATAGGGATTCAGCTTGTACTCAGACAACAGACTGATCCAATTTTTCCAGTAATATAAGTGATGGACAGTGCCTTCATTACTGACACGACATAAGAAGTGAAACCTGCAAAAATAGCCATCATAGAGCAAACCAAACGGTTTATTCTATGGTGAATCTCACATGGCAAAACCTGCATCGTAAAATTGCAGGAAAAGAAAGAAAACGTGAAATTAAATCAATAAGATTTAGACAGTAAATCAATAAGATTTACTTGATGTGACATGACTGAATCCTTACCAGGAAATCACTATGTTGAAATACTAAACAGAAGATTGATCGTCCAACTACGGGTGGCATGCAGGGGCCCCGCCTACTCCCACAAGCAGGACAGTCCAAAGGTCGTGACAAATCATATGGACTGAACATCCATGGGACTAGAAATCCTGGTGGGTGCGATAAACCCTGCAATGCATATAGATATTGGATTGTAACCATAATTGATAAACCGTCCTCACAGAAAAGATGATCTGGATACTTCAAAATATATAGACTAAATTGAATGGACAGACATTAACATAGACTGTTCTCAGGACTGACCACACACCAAAAGCGGCAGTACTAATAAACAATACAGGGTTCACAAACACAAATCAAGTACTGAACAATAGTACTTACTACAGACAAGCAAAGTTGCACTAATTAGACTCTGCAGACTATTTCTTGCCACCGACCTATGAGATGAACCCCGCATAACTGACTAGGCCATGGACTTCGTGAGAGATGTCTACATGCACCATCACCATCTCGTCAACCTTGGAGAACCTAACAGAGTGGTCTTTCCACTCATAAACATGATGATGAATACAGGCCGCATCAGATTTGTTGGGAAGCTTTACAAGAACCACACCCTTCGTAATCAATGGTATAGCCAGTAAATTGTTGTGGTCAAGTACAGCCTTGAGAACATGCCTGACAACAATGCTATAGGAAAACACTAGTTCAGGACACGTGGCGACAAGGACACATCAGCTGGATATTTTAGCAGTAGAACTCATGCCCAAGTCTTCCAGTTCACATGACATGACTTTGAGAACTTCATCTCCACCGCGGACCTGGTTCTAATTCAAACATAAACCATATTTTATTACTACCTCCGTTCAGAAATATAAGATGATTTTCGATATTATACTCCATATATGACTACATATACGCACAGAAATGAGTGAACAAAGACACTAGAACATGTCTTCAAAGGCATGTGAGCAGAGGGATTATTTGCAATATCCATAACACAAGTTACTGAGGCAAATATACCCTCTTCAAAGGTAGCATTGATGTTCATAAAGTACTCCCTCCGTCCCAAAATTCTTGCCTTAGATTTGTCTAGATACAGATGTATCAACTCACAGATTAATTTTATCTAGAGAAATCTAAGACAAGAAATTTGGGACAGAGGGAGTATTTGGAAGTAATCTATAAGATATCAGTGTCAACCTCTCGCATGTTTTGGTCAAAAGAGGAATTTGAACCATCATTTGGCACACTAAAATCACATGCAAAATCACCCAGAAAGTTGTACTACCAGTACCAGTACTGCGTGTTAAATGAAAAAACACGAACAAGATCGAGAAAAAGATCGTCAACAAGAGACATTACCTGGACTTGCTTAATGAGGGTCCCGGAGAGGGGGGCTTGGACAGGGCGATGGCTTTGAGCTTGTCTACGGTAGTCTCGGCGGGGTGCTTGCGCTTCTTCGTACCATGAGCCTTGACGATTTTGGCCAGAGCCATAGACATCACGTCGACCGGTGCTCCAGTGTCCATCCAAGAGAGGAAGCTGAGAGAGAAGAGTGAAAGGAGGAACGAGATGAGGGAGAAGCGAAGCAAGTGGGGTTTCCTTCAAGAGAGGAAGCTGAGAGAGAAGAGTGAAATGATGGTTGCTTCATCCGTCCAACTTAATGCTGGAAAGGAGGGGGGTTTGTGATTTGACGGCTCATTGGGCATTACTGCGGCGCTTCGATCGGGGTAGTTTACCGTCACTCTACTACGGAGTAATTTAGTGCATGGCTGGTGGACCCAGGTGCTGGCTGTCCCACACGTTGGCGAAAGTGAGTAATTTAGTGCATGGCTTGAGGAGGATCCGCATGGTAGAGCGTGTCCACTATTTTTCTGAAGAAAACAATGATTACAGCAAGCGTTTCCACTCTTACGACGGAGGAGTGCGAAACACGGCAGCCACTTGAACATACACAGTGATCCTACTACTAGGCATGTGCAGTGGTTCATACGTCAGTACTACATAATCTTGTTGATAGTGTAGTAAGATATGACGATAACAAATGATGTTGTGCACATGTCATCTATATGTAACATAGTACCGCTTTTTCGACTGTCCGGTCGAGAATGAACGGTGAGATCAATGTTAACAGAAGTAGGTCTACAGCGCACGGAGAGTACGGTGCTATAGTAATCCACGAAACATGAACCATATGAAGCACGAATAGTGTTAGACAGGGTGTATGAAGGGTGCACGGGATGGAGCAAAAGTTCCCTTCTTGACCCACTTTTGGGTGTTTGCCAGAGTGCATGAAGGGTGCATGAGTCCACACTAGTAGGTTAACACAAATACACGAAGAGGAAACAACTATATTGAGATGAGAATGCAACCAAACACACCCACACGCTTTGTGCTATAGTGACTGATCTGCACCGTCTGATTTTGATCCAACGGTCATGTTGCGCCGAGACATGGACATGCCCATGCGGAGGGTGCCTAAACACCACCGAAGTCCCTCTGCTTCTCGAGGTGCACGGCCTTGGTGATGCAGGGTGCAACCGCCCGCAGAGCCCGCTCCTGGTCAACGGGAGCCAGCTCGTCAAAGACGGCGTCCAATGGAACGAATGGATTCCGGTGACGGAGCCCTCAAAGGATTCGCCCGGCAACAGCGACGACAGCCTGCAACCCCTCCTTGTCCAGCTCAGCCCCCGCCATCGTGCGGACACGGCTCAGCTCCTCGGAGATATAGGTGAAGAAGGAGACCATGTCAGGAAGCAGCAGCTCGTTGAAGTCGACCGGGCGGTCGAACGGGTTTAGCCCAACGGACGACATCGTCGCGCTGGCACGACGGTAGGCATTGCGCAGCCGCAACACGTGCGTGGCAACTTGGTTCACCAAGTGGCTGAGGCGATCCTGGACCTCGTCACGATCGGCCCTCTCGCGCTCCAGCCAGCTCCCCTGATGGCCTATCGTATCTCCCACTTTCTGCAGCAACACCGCTGACGCCTCGAGCATCTTTGTGGTGGACGCCTGCCGCTTTCGAAGCTCTGTGAACCCCCACACTTAATGGAGGAGCATGGCACTCCGCTCCTCCTTGAGCTCACGGAGCTCCACGTCCTTGGCCCTGAGCTCCGCATCCTTGGCCTGGAGCTCCTGTGTTAGGCGCCTCACCTCGCACTCAGTGATCTGCTGCGCCGCCATGGCACCAGGTAGAAGCAATGGGGAGAGGAAGCAAAGGGGGCGAAACTGCTGAAAGGCAATGCAATCTACGGGAAGGCGGAGGGAGCCAGCCGAGGAGTGGGGAATCTTTTGGTTTTCACAATGGTAAAACTCCAGTTGACGACTTCTCACATCAGGGAGCAGTGGGTTTAACAGGCGGAGTCATCGTGACTAATTGCTGTCGCGCCTGCTCCCGTCAATCAAAAAATTAAAAATCCTGTCGCGCATGCTCCCATCAATCAAGAAAGTAAAAATCATGCCGCACCCAAACACCAGAGCAACGCCGCGGTGGATATTTAAATTTACCTGCTGGCAAGTAGATAAAAAAAGGGTGAAAAAACAAATGTGGCGGCGGCCTAGCTAATCGGTCAAACTAGCCCAACTAGCTAGCCACCGTGCATCACTGATGTACTCGGCGGGAAAGGTGGTCTTTCGTGATTTGACGACTCATTTACTTGCTTCGGCGCTATGACCGAGGAGGACCCAGAAAACCCGCGGTAGGGCGTCCCACATCAGGAAGAATATATGCGTGCAGCACCCGGGAGGACCCCGAAACCGCGCGGTAGGGTGTTCCACGTCTCGGCGCGGAGGAAAAATGTGCGTGTAAAAATATACTGTATCAGACATAGTACCTATGGTTCGACCTCGGGACCCAACCAGTCGGTCGAAAACATCCCACTAGCCACACAGCTTCATCATGCAAACGTGGCACGAAGGATAGATGTGGTTAGCTCTATCTCGACCAGCCACAACGTCTCTTGTTCTAGGCGATTCTTCTATTTTCCAAGCTTTTTTTTCAGTTGTAATAACACCGGCAAGCTAGCACCGCTCTTCGTGTGTGCCCGTGCAAAGGTTAGACTATGGAGAGAAGAGAAATTGAGATCGCAAACCTGGGACCCACCAGTAAGTGAGTCAACGGTCATGCACGTGTTGACGAGGTACTCCCTCTACTCTACACAACGTAATACTGTATAAAATCAAGTTATGGGAAAAAGCCAACAACCGTTGTTGTTTCAGGCTACCGACTTACGCTTTGTAGTCCAGGTTGCCAATTCGAATCTCGTCTTTCATATTTTTTAGTTTTAGGTCCAAATTTGATTAATGACAAGTGGGACCCCCGTGTGTTGTTCCGATATTTCAGTGTATGATGTTTTTTCTTGAACAAACACTTTGCGCGATTAGACAAATAACGGCACGAGTTACACGTATTTTGCAAGTTTACGAACAAAAATGACAGTGGCACAGAATATCACATCCACCCCGCAGCTTAGATGCTATGGTGATACGAGTTTTTACACCGTTGGAAGTGAGATCCAATGGCTTGGGAGTAGTCTTTGTAATTACGCGCAATTTCCAAACTCTCCAAAGTTTTTTTTGCAAATAAAACATTCAGGCCTCGTGTGTGCCGGTGCATCTTTGATCCAACGGTTCCCCGTTGCTCATATTAGGTGCTCCCCATAGCTTAATTACCCGCTACGGTGATATGAGCATCTAGGTCGTATGATTAGTGATCGGATGGCACATGCGTAGTACTTGTACTTTCTGCGCATTTGCCAAACTGTCTTAGACGTATATTGCAAAAACATTCAAACCTCCTACTATGGGCCGTTAGATCTCAGTGAACTCGTATCACCATAGAATGTACGGTGCGGGAGCACCTCATCTTCTCCCATGTGAGAAATCATAAGGTGTTATCGCACCTTGGATGCTACGGTGATACGAGCTTCGGGGTCGTTTGATCTGAGATCCAATGGCATCTGAGCAGTCTTTGTGCTTGTAAGCAGTGGTCGAACTCTTTTGGGGCTTTTCTGCAAAAAAAAACATTTGAACCACTGAGGAGGTGTTGGGTCAAAAATCTAACGACTCCGAAGAGCTTGTATCACCAAAGCATCCAAGGTGTGGTAGCACATGATATTCTTACATATAGGAGAATATGATGTCCTCCTTCATCTTAGATGCTACGGTGATACGAGCTTCGAGGTTGTTGTATATGGGATCCAAGGGCATCTGATTAGTTTTTGTACAAATTGTGTGCAATTCTCAGACTCATCAAGGTTTCCTGTACAAATATTAAGACACATCATGTGAGCGTCTGTATATATCTCAGATCTACAAGCTCCAAGCAACTCGTATCGGCATATAGCATCTAAGGTATGGGGGCACATGATATTCTCCTGGGGAGGAGGGGTGGGGGTGCACAACCAATCGGTGGTTGGGAGGGTGGGGACAAATATAATCTAAACAACCCTAAACAGAGCTCCACAATTTTATCTAAGGTCGAGGGGTTGACCCCCGACAATCATAGCTCCGCCTAAACACAACATTTGCATGTACTGTAGTACTAGACTTAATGTTCATGTTTTAGTTTCATGTTCATTTTAAATATTGAACTGAGGGCCATGCATGACTTACATTTTACTCCCTTCGTTCCTAAATATTAGTCTTTTTAGAGATTTCAAATGGACTGGCACATACGGATGTATATAGACATATTTTAGAGTCTAGATTCACTCATTTTGCTCCGTATGTAGTCACTTGTTGAACTCTCTAAAAGACTAATATTTAGGAATAGAAGGAGTATTTTTGAATTCGTGTCATACATGCATGGTTTGGAAAATAGATGCACTATACTTATTGGATTGTTGTTGTGTTCGTGCGTGTGTGTCTCTGTGTGTGTGTGTGTGTCGTCATATGCTTGATACATACAAAGTTTTCTCACCTCCATATTGTTCATCTTTTAAATTTGAATTTGCATTGGAAAACTTACTAGGGATACCATGAAATGTGAAATCCACGTTGAGATCACTATATCACAAACTCACTCTAATTCAACAACTCGCCATACACGTTGAGAATGGTAGGACCCAACGGCGTACCAGCCAGACCTTGGCTCGTGTTGATCCTCAAAAAATAAAAAAATAAAAAAACTGGGCTCGTGTCCTTCGGTGGTGTGCGTGGTACGCACATTAGGCAACCCCAACCAGTCGAGCCTCAGCGTTTCGAGTCGAAATATCTGGTGGCCAGAATTCCAGCCCTAGGAAATTCCCCTCATGTGCCCGGTCCATAATGACTACCGATGAACAATGGAGGGATGCTTTAGTAACTATACAACGTTACCTACCGTCACTACGAAAAAGACACATCTGTGACATTTTGGGCCGAACAAAAAAAATCTGTCATACATATGACACTGACGATAATTGTGACAAAACCCGGTATCATCATAGATGTGGTGGGCTCCTACTTCTATGACAAAAAATCATGACAGAAAATGGGCTTTTCGTCCTGGGCGGGCCGGAGACGCAGCTGCATGACATTCTTTAGGCCATCCATGACGGAAAAGAACATGGTAGAAGCAAGGGCGAGGAAAATTTCGGGGAGTTCCCGGTTACGGTGGGTGGTCGGGGGCTGAGCGATGCGCGTTTATCTCGTACACGTACGTGCGTGTGTGCGAGGCATTGCCTCTAACTGAACCCGAGCGAGGCATTGGGATCTAAATGAACCCGAGCGATTGCACTGCAGGCTATGCTTTACTGAACCCGAGCGATTGATCGATGGCTATTAATTGAACCCGATCGAGCGATTCCTTCGCTACTGCTGCTAACTGAAGTTGGTCGATGCTGCCTCTCTGGATGAACAGTGAGCGTTGCGGGGGGGGGGGTTGGATGAACAGTGAGCGGTGGGAGTGGATGAACAGGAACCGTGGCGTTGCCTCTGGATGAACAACACCCCGATCGATCAAGCCGGTTGGTGCTGGATGAACAGGACCCCTTGGAGGGCTGGATGAACAGGACGACCCCGTTGAGGGCTGGATGAACAATAGACGGTGGAGAGGTGGATGAACAGTAGCCCGTGGAGAGGGGTGGTTGAACAATAGCCGTTGGAGTAGCGCGCGGTGGAGGCTGGATGAACAGGAGCCCATGGATGAACAGTCGCAGGTGTTGGCTGGAGCAGGTTGACGGTGGATGAACAGTAGCCCGTGGAGGCTGGAGGATGTTGATGGTGGAGATGAACAGTATCCCGTGGAGTCCCGTTTTGCGGTACGCCACACCCTTGCCGATGAATAGGACCCCCGTTTCGACCATAGCGCTCCAACACAAGTCTGTTTCGTCCGTTTAGCGGTACGCCACACCCCTCCCGATCAACAGGACCCCCGTTTCGACCATAGGAGGTTCGTTTCCTCCATTTTGCGGTATGCCAGACCCCTCCCAATGAGCAGGATCCCGTTTCGAACGTGGCCGGTCAAACACAAGGTCGTTTCCTCCGTTCTGTAGTACGCCTGGCCTCGTTTCCATCGCCCGTTCCGTCGAAGCCCTCCCGATGAACACGACGATGCATTCCGTTCCGACCCAGCCGGTTGGCTCCCCATGAACACGACGACGACGATGTTTCTCCGTTCTGACCCAGCCATGTACACGAGCCCTGACCGTACGTATATATGCGCGAGTAGGCGTTCGAGACCCCGCCCGTATGTACACATACGTGGCCGTATTTTTTTTCTTGCACCCTGGACGTTGTACGTACGTGTACATGCTACATGCACGCCTCTACTACGACACGTGTGCGCCTCTACTACGACACATGTGTGCCTCTACATCCACCAGTATGTACGTACACGTTCACGACCAGAATGACAACGCTACGTACGCTTCGACCAGGTGGGTCCCGACTGTCAGGCACTTCCTTGCGTGCGAAGATGTAGCTGGTGGGACCCACCAGTCAGGGGGACGAATCATTTTTTTCGTACACACTTCCTTGCATGCGAAGATGTAGCTGGTGGGTCCCAGCAGTCAGGGGGGCGAATCTTTTTTTTTTGCCCGGACGCATTTCCTTGCATGTGAAGATGTAGCTGTTGGGTCCCAGCAGTCAGGGGGAAACGTTTTTTTTTTGCATAATACCGTGGCACGTCCGGTGGGTCCCTGCTGTCAGGTGGAGGTATCATTATTTTCTGCGTAATAAGGAGGCACTTCCTTGGTGCGGCCATGGACCCAGCTGTTAGCCTCTCCAAGTACAGTCCACGTCCGATGGATGTTGTTCCTTGACCACGTTGACCACGTCGCGCGGAGAGCACCAGGGTGGTGGACGACGGCGAGGCCTAGGAAGGGGACAACGTGGAGCCGGGGAAGACGCGGCAGTGGAAGCCCACACGGAGAGGAGTACGAGGGTTCACCGGTTCGGCTATGGTGTGAGGCTCCCGTCGCCGCAGCATAACAAGGGGTGTGGGTGAGTAGAGGGATGCCCTGGACAACAGTGGGAGTAGTAGGGGGCGCTGAGGCCTGCGCGGCAGCACAGCCGGCCATGGGAGGTGGGAGCAAGCGGTCCCGCTGGCGCTGCTTTGGCGGTTGGAGCAAGAAGATCAGAGATTGAAGAAACACGATGGCCCTTGGATTGACATCCAACGGTTACGTCTGCTAGAATCGTTTGTTGACGTATATAATAACTAAAAAATCTTGCATACGCGTCAACTAAACAGGCCCACAAGTCAGACCACTCCTTCTTTTTTTTAATAATTTATATATAGCTCATGGCAACTTCTTATGCAATTTATTGTAGTCAATTTTTTTGGTTGGCCAGGGCCAATTTCGCATATTTCTGTGGGTTCCAAACTATTTTTAATACCGAAATGTCGAGCCAGATTTAAAGTACTTTGAAGATATATTTAAATTAGGTTAATGCCCAGTGAAATAGGAATCTGAAAATGTGAAAAAAATTATAATGTAATTGCCAATTTGTCATCTGTTTTTATATTTACAACCCATTTCATATTACTTTCAAGATTTGCAGGCGTCTTGAAAGAGTTGCAGCCCATTAGGGCGTAGAAAAATAAGTAGGCCTGGATTGGGTATTCTTCAGAAAAAATAAACTGGGCTCATTTTTACAAAGAAAAAATAGCTGGGCTGGTCACATGATGAACATAAAATATAAGCTTGGGCTAGACGGGCCACGGCCCAGTTCAAACCTGCTCCGTCTCAACAATAACAAAAAAAAATACTTCTCGAGCAGCTACGTCCCAGGTGTCAGCCGATCTTGTGTTGTTCTCTTGTCTATTGACTATATACGCTCACAATGTCGTGGGTCCGAGATGTCAGGAAAACACTAGGAGGAAGCATTTTATTTTTCCATACGCTGACGTGGTGGGCCCCTACTGTCATCCTATCCACGTACTTCTGCCGATTCTTGTTGTTTGTTGACCATGTTGACAACGCGAGAGGGCGGCGCCGCGGCAAGCGCACCAAACTGCACGGAGGACGTCGGCGTTAATGATTTAGGAGACGGTGGGGCGGCGATGCGTGCGCTGAGGCGCAGCCAGCCGTGGGAGGTGGAAGCAGGCGGCCCCGCCGGCGTTGGTTTAGTTTTGGCGGCTGGAGGAAGACAGGACTGAAGAAACACGACATACCATAAAAGAAGCAGGAGTACTTAACAATCTTAACTGAAACCAGCAAGGGCACTTAACAACCAAAGCTGAAAGTAGTATGAGTACTTATACAGGTTCAACCGTACAAAGAACGCCTCGAACAGTGCTACTTTGCTTACAGTTAACCAAGTGTGAGGCCGCCAAGCCTCAGGACCGCCACCCCGCGCATCCACAACCTTCTGAAATCGGCTTCATCTCGCAATGTGGTCAATAAACAGGATATTCGCTTTAGAGCCATGGAATAGCATGAACATAATCTTCTGTTGTCAGGACCCCGATCCTAAGTCACACCGATCTAGCATGTAACACATCCTATCACTTTGCGGCCTCACGCACGGTATTCCCACGGGTGCCACCTTACCTGGCCCGGGACCGTTTGCACCTTTTGGCTCACGTATATGATAGTGCTGCTAGCATCCATATGACAAAGAACCCGGGCTGACATGGCTAGTCGTGAACCCAAAGTGGCACTAACTTACAGGGACAGGCATACATGACCCAACAACGAACGTGTCAGTCATCAGCGAGTGAATCCAGGCTGTAGCACTAGGCCAGCAGGACTCTGGTGAACCGGGCTGTAGCGGGCTAACAGGACTCCGGAATTCATCGCGTGACATTTCCCCGAGGGGACAGACACAGGAACAAAGAAGGACACATGCCGGCCAGCCTAAGTGTTCCGGAGTAGTAGCAAGCTACCATGGCTTAGTGGAAACACTAGGAGACATTTCCCGGTAAGAGAGGCTACTAAGGATAAACAACTAGATAGTCAGATCCCACACATACCAAGCATTTCAATAACATACACACAATATGCTCGATATGTGAAAATACAACATGGCATCACAACATGACTCTACAACTCAAGTATTTATTCAATAGGCTCCGAGGAGCGAGATATTACAAACATGGGTCTCATGACCCAACAATCAGAGCATACAAGTCAAAGCACATGCGGAAGCTTAACATGTCTGAGTACAGACATCTACAAATGAAAAGGGCTGAGAAGCCTGTCTATCTACCAGATCCTGCCGAGGGCACAAGATCGTAGCTGAGGTAACAAGCTAAACGGTGAAGTCCACGTGGAACTACTAGCGAGACTGAACTCTCTCTGCAAAAACAAAAATTAAGCAACGTGAGTACAAATGTACCCAGCAAGACTTACATCAGATCTAACTACATATGCATCATTATCAACAAGGGGATGGTGGGGCTTAACTGCAGCAAGCCAGCTTTGACTCGGTGGCTATCCTAAACTACGACTGCAAGTAACTCTTTTGAGGTGGCGCACACGAGTCCACATATTCACCATATCAATACACCACTATAGATCCGCTCCCATCTCCCTACGAGAACGCCATCCATAGCACTCACGCTTATCTTGCGTATTTTAGAGTATCCACTTTCACTTCTCTATGAATTGTACAGGCAACCCAGAAGTCCTTTACCGCGGACACTGCTATTCGAATAGATAATGTTAACCCTGCAGGGGTGTACTTCTTCACACACGCTCTCGCCACTTACCGCCATGTACACCTCGTGTATCTCGGCAACCTTCAAGCGGAAGCCTGGCGAGGGAGTCGGCCACGACCTAACTAACCACACAAGTCTCTCGCCTAGGTTTATCGCCTATTCGGGTTCCATCCGTGAGGAGATCCGGCCGGGGTGTTGCTCACGGCCCCAAACGATGTGAGCAGGGTTCCCAAGCCCACCATCCGGGTGCCACTTGGTACACCGTGCCACTGTGCCTAGTCTGTCCCAAGCCCACCTGTACCGGGTGCCACTTGGTAGACTACTAACACTACCTACAAACACCAGAAACTAGTTGCAACTCCTGGACAGAGATCATGTTGATTAATAAGTCGAGAGGGGTCGAGTTACCGGAACCCAATGTGTGGTAGTAACTGTTCATGGATCACAAACACATAACTCAGTTCCTAAGGACGGCTTCAATAAGACAACCCACCATGTACTCCTACATGGCCTCTCACCGCTTCCTTTACCAAATTGTGTTCACACACTTAGCTCACACACAGTAGGACATGTTCACACACCTCCAATTCATCCCCGATGAATCAGACCTGACCCAACTCTAAGCAGTAGCAGGCATGACAAACAAACATGAATGAGTAGGCACATCAGGGCTCAGACAACTCCTACTCATGCTAGTGGGTTTCATCTATTTACTGTGGCAATGACAGGTCCTGCAGAGGAAAAGGGGTTCAACTACCGTAGCATGTAACAGTTGAATCAGTGTTGTCCTAATGCAGTAAAAGAGAGCAGCAGCGAGAGAGTGGGATTGTATTGGAATGAACAAGGAGGTTTTGCTTGCCTGGCACTTCTGAAGATAATATAGCTCTTCATCGGTGTCATCGAACTCATCGTCGGAACATCGTCTACTGAGAGGGGACAAATACCGACAAACAAGGAAGAAACACAATTAATGCAATGCACAATATGATGCATGATCATGACATGTCAATATGCTGCGGTTTGAGCTAATGCAACTAGCAGCAAGTTAAATGGAGTTGGTTTGAATCCAAGATCCAAATTCAAACTCCATATGTGATTTCTTAAATGCCATTTATATGATTTGTGCTAAACAGCAGCTATAATTTGTTCTAACATGCATGAAAATGGTACATATGGATAGATTGGATTTTTCTGATCATTTTTCATATATAACTTATTTGATTTGGAGCTACGGTTGAATTTATATGATTTTTAGAAGTTTATACAATTTTCTGAAATAAATAAACCATTTAATATTTATTTAAATTCCAAAAGAATTACCACGTCAGCATGATGTCACTGTGATGTCAGCGGTCAACAGGGCTGGTCTAGGTCAAACTGACCAGCGGGGCCCACTGGTCAGTGAGTAACCTAACTAACCAAGTTAATTAACATTAATCTAATCCTAGCCTAGGTTAATTAAGGGCCTGGGGCCACATGTTAGTGACACAGAGTTAGTTAGCGAGGCGATTAACCCCTAACAGTGGTGCTTAGCACTAACTAAAACTTAAACTAAATCAGTTAGGGGCCGGCCCCACATGTCATTGACTCAGGTGGGGTCCAGCCGGGGTTAAAGTGGGTCAAACCCACCGGCGACTTGACGCCGGCGAGGCCAGAAACGGTGGAGGGATCGGGATTCGCCGTCCGGCGTCCAAAAGGAGGGCGGAGGGGCGCTGCGTGCTGCTGGGAGTGCTCCGCATCTCCCTGTGCAAGCGACATGGGCTCCGACGGCCGGAGTTGAGCGCGGTGTCGACCTCGGCGGCGGCCGGAGTTCGGGCGCACTCAGAAACGAGGCTATGGTGGCCGTGGGGTGGCGTGCTTGGCTCCTCGGCACCTGCGCGGCGCGGTGAGCACGCGGGTGTGCTCGGTTGGGAGTTGCGGTAGCTGTGGGCACGACGGCGAGAACCTCGGGCGGCGGCGCGGTTCGGTCTCAGGCAAGATGGCGACTACGGCGTGCAAAATGAGACGGGGAAGAGGAGGTTCGGGGAAGGAGCTCACTTCGGAGATGAAGAGCAGGTCAGCCAGCTCGGGGGAGGCCGGAGCTGAGCAGGGAAGCGAAGCGGATCTCCGGTGACCCGAGGTTGAAGAAGACGGCATGGACGACGTTGCAGGGTCTCCCGCGGTGCGTTGCTTGGCGAGTAGGAAGAGGTGGTCGAGGTGGAGCTCGTGGTCAGCTGCAGAGGGCGAGGGAGAGGCGATAGCCATGGCTACGGTGAGCTACAATGACGGTGGCGCTCGGGTGTGGCGGTGCAGAGGCGAGGGAGAGAACAGGGGGTCGAGTGAGCGAGTCGAACGGATTGGGACGACACCGAGGAGGAGATTCATGGTGTCGCGCTGTCCTCGGACGCAGGCAGGAAGCCTGGTGGCGTGGCGCTCGCGCGCGCCTGTGCGTTGTCTCTGCCTCTGCCTACTGGCAGAGGTGGGAGACGACTGGCAACGGCCAGGTGGGCTAGGCTGGCTCCTTGGCCGCACAGGTAAGTGGCCCAGGTACTATCTCTCTCTATGTGTTGTTTCTATTAAATTATGTTTTCTATTTTTTTCTGCAAGTTCTGAGCTTTATTAAAAATGTCAGGGCATTTCCAAAAATCATGAAACTAATCATGACTACTGTTTGGAATATATCCAACAGTAAAAATTTTAGTTTATGATTATTTGAGCATTTAAAATATTTAATAGCATTTAAATGCCCAAATGCAAATACTATAAGATTTAATTCAGAGCCCAAATATGTCATGGAAAAATGTGCAACACCTCTAGTTATTGCTTCTAGCATTTCCCAGAAATGATGAACATTTTTGAAAGCCATTTGGATTCACTGAAATTATTTTAGTTGAACCTAGTGAATTCCTTTGATGCTAGGGTTTAGGCAATCCCCATTTCAGGTTTAAAAGAAATTTAAACATGATGCAACGCAAGACTAACTAGACCAGAGCATAACAAATATAGGGATGTGACATCTGTCCTATTCTCCAAGATGGACGGGCCTTCATTATTTGAGGCCACCCATGAATAAGTATCTTTTCAACTCCAAGGGGAATTGAGTAGGTCGACATAAACATCATGTTGTGACCAAGCGCAAGTCTGACCCGACCATGGTCTTGCACCTGTATAGGAACAATAGAACCGGGCAGTTCCTATTTCAAGAAGATCACAGCTGTAAAACTGTGTATAAGCAATAGTTTATGAACAACATATATAACAGAAAACAGCTCGTACCATAAGTTTCTCGACACAGTTGGACCTGTTCAACGAGTGCAACAGTGGCACACATATCCCACGTGGTCTTCCACCATTGAAACGCCCCACAAGGACCTCAAGACGATCAATAAAGTGTAGCAACTTGTGGATGTCGATCCAGTCAACTTTAGTGCCATCAGTAACAGTCGAGTTATTACAGAGTAACAAACGAGCGGACTGCTTAACTCTAAAAAAACCTACACGTGCCACCAATTATATAAGAAAATATTAGTTAGAAGTAGCATCTTCGTGAGAGATTCGTTGCTACTTCTAAAGTTAAATTGTGATTAGTTAGACAGAATAGGTGGATTAAGAAGTAATTGAGGCAACAAGCAAGAACCAGATACAAAACTAACATGGATGAACAATTGGAATGACGTCGGGGTGGAAGATCATAGTGAAGATGAGACCAGGTTCTGCTATTTCCATCAACATTCGTGCGCCAACTTTCAGTCTGTAACACTTGAGAAAGTTTATCCAAGTTCAGCCATAAAAAAGCAGCGATCTTCTTGGTTCATGAACCCAACTCGGAACTTATATCCATGGCTTGTCTTCACTGTGGCCATTAAACTAGTGTATTCAGTTATGGCAAGGCCGAGCATCTTGAGTACATGTGTTGTGGCAGAGCAAATAATACACTGCAGGAAAAATAATATGAGAACACATCATGTTCAAAAGAAACCCACCCTCCCGGATAGAAAAGAGGATTCTAGGAACATATTGTGCACGTTTCAAAATGTTGTGTTAGGATGAGAAGGAACAAGTGTGGCGTCTCGCCGAGGGCACAGAAACCTGTGGGGTCCTCGCACTTTGGGCACTGCAAATGAAACACACTAGATTTAGTAGGAAGAAAAATGCATCAACGGCGGCGGCTGCCATCATAGGATTACCTGCGACCAAGGGACTTGGATTTATCGGGGATGGATGAAGCTATCGTACCTGGTTCTCCATGAGAAAACCCTATGCAATCACCGAGAGGGGGTTTTCTCTGAACAAGCAAACGAGGGAGAAGGGGATTCAGGCCCAGTGAAATATTGTCGTTCCTCCGTCCAACTTACTGCTAAAGCCGGAAAGGGGGGGTTGTGATTTGACGACTCATTGGGCATTATTGTGGCGCTACGACCGGGGTGTGTCTACCGTGCAATTATGCACTCTAATTTGTGCATATGGCACGTGGACCCCGTTGCCGGTTGCCCCACATATCAGCGAAAGGAAGTAGAAAGACAGGAGTAACTAGTTACACATAAATATATATTTTGACAGAGAGATACTCCCTCTGTAAAGAAATATACAAACCTTTTATATCACAACTTTATACATAAGAAAAATCAAGGGGAATATATATAACATATATCTCTACTCTTATAAAAACAGAGTTGGTGATGATGGTGTGCCTGCCATCCTGCAATATAAGTCGTCTGATTTATATCTGACGGATAGGAAGGAAAATGGAAATTTTGCAAAAAGATACCCACTGCCACTCAACATTTGCAAATAAGGCCTTCCCTCGTTCATCCTTTTCTCCCACAAGATAAACTACTCATACAAATGCATCTTGATGTTCCGTGCAACGCATGGGCATCTTGCTAGTAATTATAAAAAACAGAGTTGTTTTTAACACAGTATAGACGAGTTGGTGATGATGGTGTGCCTGCCATCCTGCAATATAGGCCATCCGATTTATATCTGACGGATAGGAAGGATACTATGGCAATTTTCCAAAAAGGTACCCACACACCTCTCCACATTTGCAAATAAGGCCTTCCCTCGTTCATCCTTTTCTCTCACGAGATAAAATACTCATACAAATGCATATTGATGTTACATGCAACGCACAGGCATTATGGGAGTTCAGCTTTTTCTGTGGGGGTTCAGCTAAGAATATAATACCCAGACATGCTCACGGTTCTGGACTTTGGGCCGCAGGCCCACCCTGCATGTTTGGGGGGCCATGTGTTCTACCTCAGTGCTTTTCATATATTGCAAGCGATCGGTATGCCGCTGGTTTTCGATGTTGTCGCAAGGCGAATACACAAAATTGAATAACGCACGGTAGCTATTGGAATGAAATCGAACGACAGTTCCTAACCAGCAATCAGAGTTGCAATTCTATCAACGATATACCATGTGATAAATAATACTGTCGTACTACTTATGCACACAGGACACTTGTTTCACCATGCCAGATTATTACATCAAAATCTCTCGGAGGATAGATCAGTTCGGCAGTTGCGTGCTGCTACTGAAGAATTTCAAAGTTGATTTGGACCAGCTCTCCTTGCTGAGAAAGTTCAATTTGGACATCATCCCCTACCGCAAGATAAGATTTAGATTTGAACCTTGACCATACTTTAGCATCAATCATCATGCGACCATCCTTTGTACTTACGGTATATTGAGCAGGTTCATTCACACCAAGGTTGCGCATGGTAAGAGAAACTTTGCCGCGGTCGCCCGGATTGTTGAACGACTCCCTCGTTGCTCTAGGAGTTCTCTGTTTGCAAAGAAGAAGACATACCCAAACAGTTAGATCAACACAGTGAATCATGTTAAACAACATGAAAAGAAAAAAGAACAAAGCACTTGGGCGGCCAATGCTTACCAAGAAGGTGGACATGTCAGTTTTTATAAGGACTTTGGTATATGACGTGCGAATTGCAGCCCAGTCTGTTGCCGGTGCAACTGCACGGGCCGGAGCAGATGCAAGTGCAAGTGTTGGTGCAGGTGCCGAAGCCGCTGCTGCTGCCGGAGATGGTGCTCCTTGTAGAGCTGGTGCCGGTGTCGGAGCAGGTGCCAGTGTCGATGCCCGATCCTCTGGTAGATCAGACTGATCCGCTGACGCGGTCGGTGCCCAATCCTTAGCTGGATCAGACTGAGCTGCTACCGCTGTCAGTGCTAGAGCAACTGTCGGTGCTTGATCCGTTGCTGAATATGGTACCGTTGTGCGAGACAGCGGCAACCGTGTCTGGTCTGCTATGATCAGCTTTCTGACTTGACTAGGATCCGTGACCGTGATCCATTTTTTTCTTCATTTCTTCTAAACACGAGAAGGACTAATTGTGGTGTTTTTGTTAAACCAAACTGCAGTTCATCATAGGGATTCAGCTTGTACTCAGACAATAGACTGATCCAATTTTTTCCAGTAATATAAGTGATGGACAGTGCCTTCGTTACTGACACGGCATAAGAAGTCAAACCTGCAAAAATAGCCATCATAGAACAAACCAAAAGGTTTATTCTGTGATGAATGTCACATGCTAAAACCTGCATCATAAAATTACAGGAAAAGAAAGAAAACATGACATTAAATCAATAAGATTTAGACAGTAAATCAATAAGATTTACTTGATGTGACACGAGTGAATCCTTACCAGGAAATCACTATGTTGAAGTACTAAACAGAAGATTGATCGTCCAACTACGGCTGGCATGCAGGGGCCCCTCCTACTCCCACAAGCAGGACAGTCCAAAGGTCGTGACAAATCGTATGGACCGAACATCCATGGGACTGGAAATCCTGGTGGGTGCGATAAACCCTGCAATGCATACAGATATTGGAGTGTAACCATAATTGATAAACCGTCCTCACAAAAAAGATGATCTGGATACTTCAAAATATACAGACTGAATTGAGTGGACAGACATTAACATAGACCATTCTCAGGACTGACCACACACCAAAAGCGGCAGTACTAATAAACAATACAGGGTTCACAAACACAAATCAAGTACTGAACAATAGTACTTACTACAGACAAGCAAAGTTGCACTAATTAAACTCTGCAGACTATTTCTTGCCACCGACCTACGGGATGAACCCCGCATAACTGACTAGGCCATGGACTTCGTGAGAGATGTCTACATGCACCATCACCATCTTGTCAACCTTGGAGAACCTAACAGAGTGGTCTTTCCACTCATAAACATGATGATGAAGACAGGCCGCATCAGATTTGTTGGGAAGCTTTACAAGAACCACACCCTTCGTAATCGAAGGCACAACCAGGAAATTGTTGTGGTCAAGTACAGCCTCGAGAACACGCCTGACAACAATGCTACAGGAAAACACTAGTTCAGGACACGTGGCGACAAGGACACAACAGCTGGATAGTTTAGCAGTAGAACTCATCCCCAGGTCTTCCAGTTCACACGGCATGACTTTGAGAACTTCATCTCCACCGCGGACCTGGTTCTAATTCAAACAGAAACCATATTTTATTACTACCTCCGTTCAGAAATATAAGATGATTTTCGATATTATACTCCATATATGACTACATATACGCACAGAAATGAGTGAACAAAGACACTAGAACATGTCTTCAAAGGCATGAGAGCAGAGGGATTACTTGCAATATCCATAACACAAGTTACTGAGGCAAATATACCCTCTTCAAAGGTAGCATTGATGTTCATAAAGTACTCCCTCCGTCCCAAAATTCTTGTCTTAGATTTGTCTAGATACGGATGTATCAAGTCACATTTTAGTATTAGATACATCCGTATCTAGACAAATCTAAGACAAGAAATTTGGGACAGAGGGAGTAGTTGAAAGTAATCTATAAGAAATCAGTGTCAACCTCTCGCATGTTTTGGTCAAAAGAGGAATTTAGAACCGTCATTTGGCACACTAAAATCACATGCAAGATCACCCAGAAAGTTCTACTACCAGAACTAGTATTGCATGTTAGATGAAAAAACATGATCAAGATCGAGAAAAAGATCGTTAAAAAGAGACATTACCTGGACTGGCTTAATGAGGGATCCCAGAGAGGGGGGCTTGGAGAGGGCGATGGCTTTGAGCTTGTCTGTGGTAGTCTCGGCGGGGTGCTTGCGCTTCTTCGTACCATGAGCCTCGACGGTTTTGGCCAGAGCCATAGACATCACGCCGGCCGGTGCTCCGGCGTCGATCCAAGAGAGGAAGCTGAGAGAGAAGAGTGAAAGGAGGAACGAGATGAGGGAGAATCAAAGCGAGTGGGGGTTTTCTTCAAGAGAGGACGCTGAGAGAGAAGACTGAAATGATGGTTGCTTCGTCCGTCCAACTTACTGCTGGAAAGGAGGGGGTTTTGTGATTTGATGGCTCATTGGGCATTACTGCGGCGCTTCGATCGGGGTAGTTTACCGTCACTCTACTACGGAGTAATTTAGTGCATGGCTGGTGGACCCAGGTGCTGGCTGTCCCACACGTCGGTGAAAGTGAGTAATTTAGTTCATGGCTGGAGGAGGATCCGCATGATAGAGCGTGTCCAATGTTTCTCTGAAGAAAAAAATGATTACAGCAAGCGAAACACGGCAGCCACTTGAACATACAAAGTGCTCCTACTACTAGGCATGTGCAGTGGTTCATACTAGTACGTCAGTACTAGACAATCTTGTTGCTAGTGTAGTAAGATATGACGATAACAAATGATGTTGTGCGCATGTCAACTACTCCTATATGTAACATAGTACCGTTTTTTCGACTGTCCGGTCGAGAATGAACGGTGAGATCAATGTTAACAGAAGTAGGTCTACAACGCACGGAGAGTACGGTGCTACAGTACTCCACGAAACATGAACCATATGAAGCACGAATAGTGTTAGACAGGGTGTATGAAGGGTGCACGGTATGGGAGCAAAAGATCCCTTCTCGACCCACTTTTGGGTGTTTGGCAGAGTACATGAAGGGTGCATGAGTCCACACTAGTAGGTTAACAAAAATACACGAAGAGGAAACAACTATATTGAGATGAGAATGCAACCAAACACACCCACACGCTTTGTGCTACAGTGACTGATCTGCACCGTCTGAGTTTGATCCAATGGTCATGTTGCGCCGAGACATGGACATGCCCATGCAGAGGGGCCTAAACACCACCGAAGTCCCTCTGCTTCTCGAGGCGCACGACGTTGGTGATGCAGGGTGCAACCGCCCGCAGAGCCCGCTCCCGGTCGACGGGAGCCAGCTCGTCAAAGACGGCGTCCAATGGCACGAATGGATTCCGGTGACGGAGCCGTGAAAGGATTCGCCCGGCAATGGCGACGGCAGCCCGCAACCCCTCCTTGTCCAGCTCAGCCCCCACCATCGCGCGGAGACGGCTCAGCTCCTCGGAGATATAGGTGAAGAAGGAGACCAGGTCAGGAAGCCGCAGCTCGTTGAAGTCGACCGGGTGGTCGAACGGGTTTAGCCCGACGGCCGGCATCGTCGCGCTGGCACGATGGTAGGCATCGCGCAGCCGCAACACATGCTTGGCAAATTGGTTCACCAAGTGGCTGAGGGCGATCCTGGACCTCGTCACGATCGGCCCGCTCAGCGCTCCAGCCGGCTCCCCTGACGGCCTATCGTATCTCCCGCTTTCTGCAGCAACGCCGCCGACGCCTCGAGCATCTTTGTGGTGGACGCCTGCCGCTTTTGAAGCTCCGTGAACTCCCGCACATAACGGAGGAGCATGGCACTCCTCTCCTCCTTGAGCTCACGGAGCTCCACGTCCTTGGCCCTGAGCTCCGCATCCTTGGCATGGAGCTCCTGTGTCAGGCGCCTCACCTCGGACTCCGTGATCTGCTGTGCCGCCATGGCACCAGGTAGAAGCAATGGGGAGAGGAAGCAAAGGGGGCGAAACGGCTGAAAGGCAATGCAATCTACGGGAAGGCGGAGGGAGCCAGCCGAGGAGCGGGGAATCTTTTGGTTTTCACCACGGTAAAACACCAGTCGACGACTTCTCACATCAGGGAGCAGTGGGTTTTACAGGCGGAGTCATCGTGACTAATTGCTGCCGCGCCTGCTCCCGTCAATCAAAAAATTAAAAATCCTGCCGCGCCTGCTCCCGTCAATCAAAAAATTAAAAATCCTGCCGCACCCAAACACCAGAGCAACGCCGCGGTGGATATTTAAATTTACCTGCCGGCAAGTAGATAAAAAAGGGGTGAAAAAACAAATGTGGCGGCGGCCTAGCTAATCGGTCGAACTAGCCCAACTAGCTAGCCACCGTGCTTCACTGATGTACTCGGCGGGAAAGGTGGTCTTTCGTGATTTGACGACTCATTTACTTGCTTCGGCGCTACGACCGAGGAGGACCCAGAAAACGCGCGGTAGGGCGTCCCACGTCAGGAAGAATATATGCGTGCACCACCCGGGAGGACCCCGAAACCGCGCGGTAGGGTGTGCCACGTCTCGGCACGGAGGAAAAATGTGCGTGTAAAAATATACTCCCTCCGTCTAGGTGTGTAAGTCATCTTACGAAAATCAAATAATCCAAAACACTTAGGCGCGGTGCATTAACTTCTATCTCGTTTCTTGTTTCTTGACATATCAACCAATAAGAGATGAGGGGTGTGCATGCTTTTAATGATTTGAGACTACCAAACACGACATGCAGTGGTTAGTTCATTGCATGCAATGCTATTAATTAGCAAATAAACATTAAGGTCTCCTGTTTTCCCCTCCTCCTTGGTCACGGTGACTTACTCACCTAGACGGAGGGAGTACTGTATCAGACGTCGGCAGTAACTCTAGTACCTATGGTTCGACCTCGGGACCCAGCCAGTCGGTCGAAAACACCCCACTAGCCACACAGCTTCATCATGCAAACGTGGCACGGAGGATAGATGTGGTTAGCTCCGTCTCGACCAGCCACAACGTCTCTTGTTCTAGGCGATTCTTCTATTTTCCAAGCTTTTTTTAGTTGTAATAACACCACGGCAAGCTAGCGCCGCTCTTCGTGTGTGCCCGTGCAAAGGTTAGACGATGGAGAGAAGACAGATTGATATCGCAGACCTGCGACCCACCAGTAAGTGAGACAACGGTCATGCACGTGTTGACGAGCACTCCCTCTACTCTACTCAACGTAATACTGTATAAAATCAAGTTATGGGACAAAGCCAACAACCATTGTTGTTTCAGGCTATCGACTTACGCTTTGTAGTCCAGGTTGCCAGTTCGAATCTCCTCTTTCAGATTTGTTAGTTTTAGGTCCAAATTTGATTAATGAGAAGTGGGACCCCCGTGTGTTGTTCCGATATTTCAGTGTAGGATGGTTTTTTGAACGAACACTTTGCGCGGTTAGACAAGTAACGGCACGAGTTACACGTATTTTGCAAGTTTACGAACAAAAATGATAGCGGCATAGAATATCACATCCACCCCGCAGCTTAGATACTATGGTGATACGAGTTTTTACACCGTTGGAAGTGAGATCCAATGGCTTGGGAGTAGTCTTTGTAATTATGCGCAATTTCCAAACTCTCCAAAGGTTTTTTTGCAAATAAAACATTCAGGCCTCGTGTGTGCCGCTGCATCTTCGATCCAACGGCTCCCCGTTGCTCATATTAGGTGCTCCCCGTAGCTTAATTACCCGCTACGGTGATATGAGCATCTAGGTCGTCTGATCAGTGATTAGATGGCACATGCGTAGTACTTGTACTTTTTGCGCATTTCCCAAACTCTATCAGCCGTATATTGCAAAAACATTCAAACCTCCTACTGTGGGCCGTTAGATCTCAGTGAACTCGTATCACCATAGAATCTACGGTGCGGGAGCACCTCATATACTCCCGTGCGAGAAAACATAAGGTGCTATCGCAGCTTGGATGCTACGGTGATACGAGCTTCGAGGTCGTTTGATCTGAGATCCAATGGCATCTGAGCAGTCTTTGTGCTTGTAAGCAGTGGCCGAACTCTTTTGGGGCTTTTCTGCAAAAAACCATTCGAACCACCGAGGAGGTGTTGGGTCACAAATCCAACGGCTCCGAAGAGCTTGTATCACCAAAGCATCTAAGGTGTGGTAGCACATGATATTCTTACATACAGGAGAATATGATGTCCTCCTTCATCTTAGATGCTACGGTGATACGAGCTTCGAGGTCGTTGGATATGGGATCCAAGGGCATCTGAGTAGTTTTTGTACAAATTGTGTGCAATTCTCAAACTAATCAAGGTTTCCTGTTAAAATATTAAGACACATCATGTGAGCTGCTATATCTCAGATCTACAAGCTCCAAGCAACTCGTATCGGCATATAGCATCTAAGGTATGGGGGCACATGATATTCTCCCGGGGAGGAGGGGTGGGGGTGCACAACCAATCGGTGGTTGGGAGGGTGGGGACAAATATAATCTAAACAACCCTAAACAAAGTTCCACAATTTTATCTAAGGTCGAAGGGTTGACCCCCGACAATCATAGTTCCGCCTAAACACAACATTTGCATGTACTGTAGTACTAGACTTAATATTCATGTTTCAGTCTCATGTTCATTTTAAATATTCAACTGAGGACCATGCATGTCTTACATTTTACTCCCTTCGTTCCTATAAATATTAGTTTTTTAGAGATTTCAAATGGACTGGCACATACGGATGTATATAGACATATTTTAGAGTCTAGAAGACTAATATTTAGGAATAGAAGGAGTTTTTTTGAATTCGTGTCATACATGCATGGTTTGGAAAAATAGATGCACTATACTTATTGGATTGTTGTTGTGTTCGTGCGTGTGTGTCTCTTGTGTGTGTGTGTGGTCATATGCTTGATACATACAAAGTTTTCTCACCTCCATATTGTTCATCTTTTAAATTTGAATTTGCATTGGAAAACTTACTAGGGATACCATGAAATGTGAAATCCACGTTGAGATTACTATATCACAAACTCACTCTAATTCAACAACTCGTCATAAATCAATTACCACGTTAAGATTAGTATTTGCAAGGAAAATACGGGTATTGTAATACACATAGATTCGTTCGGCAATTTAAAAGGTTCCTTTCGTATTCTCGAATGGTAGGACCCAACGGCGTACCAGCCAGACCTTGGCTCCTGTTGATCCTAAAAATAAAAAATAAAAAACCGGGCTCGTGTCCTTCGGTGGCGTGCGTGGTACGCACATTAGGCAACCCCAACCAGTCGAGCCTCGGCATTTCAAGTCGAAATATCTGGCAGCCAGAATTCCAGCCCTAGGAAATTCCCCTCATGTCCCCAGTCCATAATGACTACCGATGAACAACGGAGGGATGCTTTAGTAGCTAGACAACGTTACCTACCGTGCTGAGCACGGTTCAATTCCCTCGGTCGCCGCTCGTCAAGGTCACTCGTCAACTGCATTGCCTAGTACTACTACTACTACACCAGGATGAGCACAGAATTGAGCCCGTTTGTTCGTGCCTAGTACTTGAGCTAATATATCAGGCAATGCACTGGTACGGAAGGATTATCCTTTTACTCTGCATATATAACTTGTCTGAAGTCTAACTAAGCAAAATGTTTGACCAAATCCTTTCTTAAGAAATACAACAGGACAGATGTACGACTTGAAATTTTATAGCATGATGCAGGTTATGATATTGTTTTGAATCCTGGATCTTAAATTTCAGAAAATCCAAAGGTGGGCATGAATTCTTGAAACTGAGCATGTTCACGTGATCTGGCACAAATATTACTTCGTAAGTTTTTTCTTCAATTTGAGACAAGCTGCTTATGACAAGTTGCCCAAATGAAGAGCCAAGGTATTTTGGAACAAAGACATGTCACGTTAAGGCAAGCACTTTCACTATTGAAATCGTGGGCGTTTCGTGCCGCCACGAGTCCCCGCTTCTCATCGGCAGGTGCCGTCCGAGCAAGCGTGTGATGAGTCGACGGGAGGCGTGCGAGCAAACTGTTGCGCCGGCTGACAGGGAGGCGTGCGATCAGACCGCTGTGCAGGCTCACCGGGAGGCGAGCCCTTTAACCAGGCTCCGCCGCCCACCTTCGTCCCAACTGTTCCCACTTTTAATGTCGCCGGCGCCGCAGTTTAAAGTCAACCCCGCACTACCCAGTATCGCTACAATCTTCTCTCTTCCTCTCCGATTCTCCTGTCGTCTACCTCCAACTAGCCTGACCTAAACGTATGCCATGCCGCATCACGATGGTCTGCCCTTAGTGTTCCAGTTTCCTGAGGAAGACACCCAGCCAGAGTCTCAAGAACATAAGGCGCTTTGGGACGAGCTTGAACTGGCCTAGCGGGAAGACGTCGCGCCTGTCCCTGCTCCCGTTCCGGCTCCCGTCGCCCCGGCTGCACCAGCGCCCATCCCCGTGGCATTGATGGGCTGGGAGCCGCACATTGTCACCGAGCTTGATCCCACGGGGTTCCACGAGGTCCCCGTCGACTTTTACGCGCCCATGCACCTGCCAGCGCATGCGCCTGCACGTGCACTGACGTGCGCGCCCGTGCCGGTGCCCATGCACATGAATGTCTCCGCCGCGCCGTTGACCGCGCCTGTCCCTGCGCGGGTGCCATAGCCCTCCTCAGCGGCATGGATGGTCGTTGTCGACCGCTTCCTTGCACCAACGCCAGTCGCCTCCTCCCGCCAGTTGACTCGCTCCGAAGTCCAGAACATTTTGGCCTTCCTTGAAGCTAGGCCAACGTCCAGGAGTACGCCAACAACGGTGAAAGACAACGCCGTCGGCGTCGGTCAGTGACCCGACGACACATAGAGAACGGCAGAGGAGCCGCTTCCCACCGCAAGACGCCCCCGCTGCCGCGTAATCTAAATTTGCCATGAAAAACGTTCGGATTGGCATGTTTAAAATCTGAACGTTTACATTTCCGTTTATTTTATATCGATCGTTGTATAATTTAAAGTCGGAATCAGACTGAACGAAATCTATGGTTTGACCGATTGAATGTTCTGCTAAAGCCGTATCAAATTAAATATAAAACGTCATCAAGCCACATGTATTCCTTGTCATCCAACGACCTAGACTGCATTGCACGTACATCAAGCCGCATGCACTTAATATACTTCCAAATTAACGTGCATTGCACGTACAAAGTGACTAATGCTGCTAGTACGTGAAACTGGTGCTGTGACTTGTGAACGCGTCCAGATATGGTCAACGGCAACATCGCCCGTGAGTTCTTCGTGTTTGCCTGTGCGTCTAAACGCAGAAGGGGAGGAGAGAGAGAGCACACATGGAACCCACCAGTAAGTGAAGGTGAATAGTACTAAAAATAATATTACATGTTATCCATTAAATAGGTTGTGGTAATATAAAAACATTATGTGAACAAAGGGGGTACAACAAACATTGTTGTTCTACGTATGTTGCCTATTGACGTGCGGCTTGAAGGCCCGGTCGCATGTTCGATCCTCATCCTTTATTTTTTTAATTTGTATATGGGTCCAAATTTGTTTCATGACGTGTGGGCCCCTCGGAGTGTAGTTTGTAGCACTTTAATTTGTGGGTCGACATTTGTTCCATTCCAAGTGGACTATCGGTGTGTAGCTTTGTAGCTTATTTATAATAATTAAAGAGAACTACACAGTTTTTTGCAATAATACCATGGTGTGACGTTGAAGGCGAGAAAGTACGTGGGAGAGAGCGATGACCGAGCTAGAGGGATATCAAATAGGAGAGTTGCGGGGGTTGCAACGGTGTTTGGAGTAGTTGTGGGCCGAATGCTACGAAAATATAATCTAAACCGACCGGAATAAATGCCTCCACAAATTAATCCAAGGTTGGAGTGCCCCTCGCAATGTAAATAGCTCTGGCTTTGCGAGCGATGGAGAGGTAGTAGCTTCAATGCGTGGAAGATATGGTGTGAGAAAGCAAGGTCAATCGAGAGACATACAGATAGAGAGACAAAGTGAGTGTGGTCCGACATTCATTGAACAGATATATATGCTTTGGAGAGATATTGTCCGATTGAGCTTTTGGCAAGGGTGAGGGCTGTAAGATAGAGCTTGAGAGATGATCCAGTCACAGACGTGTAGATATATTTTGTGCGTGGGAGGAAGCAAGGTCTATCGATCACATAGGGTCGTCGTGCGATCGAACGAGTGAGATGGGTTGGAGATAGTGACCTAGATAGACAATGTGCGTGAGAGAGTATACAATGTGATTAGGTCGAATTGGGCTCAAACATGGTGATATATCGTTTTTGTCCGAGAAAGAGCGAGGTCAATCGAGACATACACACACAGAGAGAGAGAGAGAGAGAGAGAGAGAAAGAGAGAGAGAGAGAGAGAGAGAGAGAGAGAGGTTGAGTAAGCGTGGCCCGCCATGAGGTCGAAAGAGTGGCGGCAGCTTGGATGGACTGACCTAGATAGACAATCTGCGTGAGAGAGTATAGAGTGTGTCGATCGAGGCCCGAACAAGGAGATATATCATTTGTGTGTGAAAGAAAATGAGGTTAAATGAGACTCAGATAAAGAGAGCAAGATTGAGCGAGTGTGGACCGCCGTGCGGAAGAAAGAGTGAGACGGTCTCGAGGGAGTGGCCTAGATATACAAAGTGCATGCGTGCGCACGAGAGGTTGGGGGGCTAGATAGGAAATGCATGTATTTAGCGCGAGAGGGTGAGAGGGAGAGGGGGAGAGAGAGAGATCAACATGGGGTGCAATGGCGGGTGTGTGAGGTAAATACATTTGGTAACAGAGTGGAAAAGGGGTTGTGTAGTTGAGAGACTTAGAGATCGAAACATGGAGAGAAAGTATGAACGTGTGGTGGAAACCGATAGCTTCCTATGGTGGTTAGGAAAGGAAGATTGACCGATACAGGAAGTATGTAGCATGTGTACAAGACTTAATATCGATGTTTCAATTCGGTGTACATTGTAAGATTTGAACTGAGGACCATGCATACGGGTAATTATTTCGAATTCGTGCCATACTAGGTTTCGAAAAGTTGACATTGACTCAATTCTTTGTGCTTTTTTGTAGGTCATATGTTTGAATCCATCCAAAAGTTTTCTCACTACCATGGTGTTCATCATATACATATGAATTTGTATTAAAAAAAGTAGCGTGGATACAGTGAAATGCGAAATCCACGTTAGAATTGGAGATCGCTACGTGACACACACACTAATTCAAATAACTAATTATGTGACACACACACTCTAATCCACGTTAGCCTGGATACTGTTTTGATTTTTTTTCAAATAACTCCTCATTAATTAATTTATAGTACTCCCTCTATTCACTTTTATAAGACCTTGAAGACATTTTAGACAATGTGCAAAACAGTTCATTTTAAGTTGTCTGAAACGACTTACAAAAGTGAACGGAGGGAGTATCTCATTTCGAATGACTAATTATTGCAAGGAAAACACGGGCATGGTAATACATACAGATTCGTTTGCAAATGAAAGAAGATTCGTTTGCATTCTCAAATGTAGGCGCACCAGGCAGACCAGGGTCATGTCGGGGTGGACGCTTCTTCGGTGCCTTAAGGCACCGAAGCATAGTCCTGTCGGGGTGGTCGCGTGTGTCGGACGGACGCGTAGCACCCAGCCACCCACCCCCTCCCTCGT